>NC_061510.1:101737428-101838267 GCF_022539505.1 Lolium rigidum | reverse complement strand
CGGCGGTGTTCTTGAAACGTCGAGTCCAACCGGTTATGGCTAGAATCCGTCCAATGTGGTTGTATTCGGGTCCAAAGGATGAGACCAGAATTCATGTTGCCGAGCCGTCAGCAAAAGAACTGCTTGATGAAGTCCGTCGCCTTACTTCCTACAGTCAAGAAGACTCAATCCCATTGTTGTCCCCGTATACTCCTTTCGATGCCGATCATCCACCACCAGAGGTAATTTCCCTCCTCAGATTCTTCTTATACCGCTATTTACTTAATCGACATGATTACTGTTATTCTCATTCATCTTTTCTTCGACAGACCCTCGTAGCTTCCGGGGATTTTCACAACTTGCCAAATAATACTTCCGAAGGAAGAGGCTCTTCGAACACTGTTGACTCTCGTCTTGTCGAGCATAAAAACCCAACAAGCGATGACTTGATAGATTCTGAGACTGCTCACACCAATTTCCCCCCACCAGCCGATGATACTTGCGACACAGAGGGATCAGTGCGTGATGATGACGCTGATCACGATGCCTTTGTTAATGCAGCTGCGGAGGAGATCAGGGCTCCACCTACAAAGAGGTCAATCGGCGGCTTTGCCGATGAAGATGATCTCCTTGATATGTAAGTGTTTTTCTTCTTCTTACTATTTTCAGCTCCTTGGTCTTTTCATATTTTTCTCATAACTAGTCGATCAAACCTTCCTTGTAGTGACGATGATCTCATTGAGCCCCCACCTAAGAGGGTCAGATCTGATGCTGTCTCACCGACCGCCGCAGCTTCCGAAGCTTCGGCTCCTAAGGCGGCTCCCGCGACGCAAGCATCAACTGCTTCCTCCCTTTCTAGGGGGAAGGATGCTCCTGCTGCTGCCACAACTCCTCCTTCTGTAAGTCTTTGACGATTTTAATGAGAATCTTCTGGGATGTGTCTTTGCCTAATGATCTTTGTAAAACATTCCCTTTCTTCAAGGATCTACGAGGCGTGATATCCTCTTTAGAGGCCTTCGCCTCTCGATTCACCTCTCTGGAGGCGGACAAAATTCGGCTGCAGGAGGAGGCTAAGTCTTCCTCTTCAAAGCTGGATGGCGCCATCAAAAAGGCCGCCATGGCTCGCCAGGAGGTCGACTCCCTGAAAGAAGAACTGAACAAGCGCGAAGGAGAGGCTGAAGGAGGAGGAAGCTCGGGCGGCAGAAAAGGATGAACTCCTCCGTCAGTCTGCCCTGGCCCTGCTTGGTAAGTCCCTTCATCTCTTGTAGATTACCACTTTTTACGAATCTGTTTCTTTGTCAACGATTCCCTTTCTTTGCAGAAGCCGCCAGCATCCCTACTACTGCTTTGGACAAGGTTCCAAGCAACTCCCCGGCGAATGGTGTGTCAATGGTTCTCGCCACCCACCAGCTTACCCGGGAGTTGCTTGACAAGGGAAAGGGTGCTCTGGCGCGAATGCATTCAATGATATTCCCCAAGGCCAAGCAGGAGAAGACTGCGGGGCAGGCTGATTGATGCCTTCGCGGTCGACACTAAGGAGGTCATCGAGGTATTCAAGCGCACCTCACGTACCTATGGTGCCCTCCTTGCCTTCCAACTTATGATGGGTTACGGCTTTAAGGCTGACATTGAAGAAATGACTAAGGAACTGCCGAAAGAGAAAGATGCGCGACTTGTTAACTTAAGCGCTTTTACAGCCTCCGCCCGTACTTGTGCTCGCCAGATCCTTGATTTAGTTTCGTCGGGAAAGGCATCGGTTGGCCCCAGCCTGTCGACTTAGACTCAGGCTCCTTGATTGTTGTAACAATTTAATCCTTGGACTAGTATGAAACATTTATTCTGTTGCGAGAACCCAAGTTTGTAATGAACACTATGCTAGCAATGTTGTCAGCGTACTTTTGTCATAATATCTTCGTTTGTACTTCTTCTGATAGGAATTTCCTGTACCTCTCCCGATGGGAGTTACATTGGATGCTTGATTTTCCCATAACCATCATCCTTTTGACGTTGTTGCCTGCAGGTTTTCCCGGTGCCCTCGTTTGTTGATGAGTCTTCGGGCGTTCTTCCCGAAGGTGATCGGGTCCAACGGATGAAGGACCGAATCACGCAGATGGAAAAGGACCTGCGTAGCACTTACGCCTTGGCTGCAATTGTCAACAAGAAGAGCGAGATTGCAGCCGTGGTAGAGCGGTATGCTCTTACTGAGCTTCATAAGGCTACCGAAAGCTTGAACTGTGAGTCCTTTGATCTCTGCACCCTTTGATTGATAGAATGTTAACTGATCCTTTGCCTACTTCTGTGCCAGTCATAGCTCTGAACCGTGCAGAGGAAAACAAACGGATCCACGAGCGTGTGAATGCATTAACTCAGCTGTCCTCAGCCGAAGAGATCTTCTGGCGGGAGCACTCGAAGACTTCGGTTGTCGCGCAATTTCAGGATCGGGTTCAGCAGGTCCACAACTTCTTTGACAAGTGTTACAAGGCTATGAGGGTTGTTTGGAAGACGATGTTCCCTTTGAACGCAGTTCCCAGAGCGCTCCTTACTTTGATATCTGAATTTGGTAATGCCAAGAAGATTCGAGACTTGGTACGTTCGCGAGGTTTTTGCGAGGGCCAGGTTTACACTTGCCCTTGTGCTTGCCCGCTATCCTTCGGCAGGTTTACTATCGATTGCCAACGCGACTGGAGATTTGGAGGCACTGTATCCGAAGGTATTGTTGCCTGCTAACATAATTGTTGATAGGCTCAAGGAGAACTCAAGGGTACCTGAAGAAGGAGAAACTTCGCAAGGGTGATTTCAAGGTTTAAATGTCCGTTTTGTAAATAGACAATTTGGCTATTTTATCCAAGTGTTTGGATTTATGACGCCTTTTTATTCGGTAGGTACATGCGTATGTACTTTTACCATGTTATTGCCGTTGGCAAGTTTTGTCTTGAGCGAATCTTAGTTGCTCGTTTAGATGTATGTATATTGGTTGGTTAGCAAATCATTTGAGTGATCAGCTCGTGTTGCAGGTCTTGATAGACCTGTTGTATGCGCAACTTTGCTTTCAACCGTTTTAAATTTCGACAGGCACTCCCGAATATTTCGGGTGTAGTGATTCTGCCGATGAGCCCGTTGTTCCTTTGATATTTCCATAAGTAAAATATCGAACGTGGGTTGTTGTTTATATGTATTTCCAATTTCTTGCTATTTACGGCACTCGTAGAGGCATCTATAGCGGAGGAAAAGGTGAACGTCCTTTAGCACTCGTAGAGGCTTTTTTGGAGCGCGATCTTCTGCCTTGTACTATGTTTGCATAGTGATGGGGCTTAGAAGTTTGTCGTTACTGCAATGCTTAACAAGGAAATAAGGCTTAAGTTCTTATTGATAAGGTAAACACGATGCTAGAGGGCGGAAAAGGGGAAGCCATGTTTAAAGTAAGGGAGAAAAGAGAGTAAAGGCTAGTAGACTGATTAGGTACGGAAGGGGTTCTTCTCCTCTTCTGGCTTCTTCACTTGCGTCGGTGATTGTCTGCAGCGTTCGTTGGTTTCGTCGGGGGTTTGGGCGGTGATTGCCATCGGCTTGCTATCTCCTAAGCCTTCTGTGCCATCAGCTGCCGATCCCTTTGTTGCCGAGGCTCCGGCTGCCGAAGTTTCTGCTGCCGAAGCTTCTGCTGCCGAAGCTTCTGCTGTCGAAGCTTTAAGGGTGAGAGCGGCTGAATTCTTCTTGGCGTCCCTGCCATCTTTTTCTTCTTTAATTTCTCGTATAGACAGCTTGGGCGGAGGGTCGACGATTTCTTGCTGTGACCCGAACTTTGCAGCAATCCTCTGAAAGTCGCGATCACAATTGTCCGAGCGTGAGAAACTTCCATAGACTGTGATGTTTGTCCCATTGTTCCCAGGCATTTTCAGCTTGAGGTATGCATAATGCGGCACAGCCATGAACTTGGCATACGCTGGTCTCCCGAGTATAGCGTGATACTTGTGACTCCCGGTTCACCACTTCAAACTCGATCTTCTCCTTCACCGAAATTGTCGGCCCTGCCAAAGATGACATTCGAGTAGACTTTGCCAAGAGAGTAGCCCGGTGCGGTTGGAAGGATCCCGTGAAAGCGGTGTCTGTTTCTTCCAACATGTTCATGGTGATCCCCATACTTCTAATTGTGTCGACAAATATCAGGTTTAGCCCGCTTCCACCATCCATGAAAACTTTGCTCATCTTGAATCCCCCAACTTGTGCTTTGACTACCAAGGCAGCGTGCCCTGGTTTTGGTATGGTCATCGGGTGATCTGCTCGACTGAACATAATGTTTTGAGAGGACCATTCGACGTACTCAGGGATGTTTGCCATGATGCTTTCTGCCAAGTTGATCTCTCGGGTGAGTTTCTTCATCTCTCTTTTCGAGACACCTGTCCTATGGATCATGCTCATCTCGCCCTCGTGGTGGTGGAAATGCCTCGTTGGGTTGATGAGGTTGAGCTTGTTGGACCTGATGTTGTGGTGGGGGTGGCGGTGGTGGTGGTAGCTGTTGCTGGCCTGCCTGCTGGATGAGTTTATGCATATCGATGAACTGCCGACAGTCCCTGAGCAGGTGGCTAGACTTTATTTTACCATCCTTGGAGTCGGTATATGAATGCGGGTAGCATGGGGCGTTGATCCGCTCGGCGTAGGGCAGTTCGGGTGCTCTCTGTTGTCGTGGTTTATAGTTGCCACGGTTCCCGAGTTGGTCCGATTACCGTCTCGTCGATCGTCTCGCTTGTCATCATACCGATCGCCCTGCCGATCAGAGTAGCCTGCGGCCACCAAGTTGTTGTCATCGTAACTGCGGTTCTTCCTTCTCTTGTTGCGATCCCTACGGCCACCCGAATCGTGTTTCGGCTGGTCATCTTCTTCATCGTCGATGCGTTGTCGTGGCCTTCGAACGTTGTCTTCGCCATCGGCCCAGCTGTTGGCGATTTCCATTAACCTGGTTATGGTTTTCGGCTTTTTGCGCCCAAGTTCCTCTATGTAGCTTTCTCGCTGAACGCCATCACTGAAAGCGTCGATTGCTCTATCGACAGATACGTCTTCGGCGGCGTTCAGGAGTTTTGTGAATCTCCCGATGTATGAACGCATCGATTCCTTCGGCTTCTGGCGGCAATTCCGCAGCTCTTCGATCCCGACGGGCCTCTTGTATGTTGCTTGGAAGTTGGCGACGAAGGCATCTACTAGGTCATCCCATGATTTAACAGAACCTTTCGGCAGACCCCTTAGCCAGGCCCGTGCCGAATCCTTCAAGTAAAGGCTGTAAACATTGCATTGCTTGCTATACGGTTTCCTTTGTGCAAGATCACGGTCTGCGGAGTAGTCGTCTATCCGGGATCTTGGTTCTTGCTGCCCATCGTACTTGGCGGCGTCGGTAGGGGTGGGCTTGAATTTTTTGGGCGGCATCGTTTCGCGGATCTTGTAACTTAGACAGTCGGCTCCCCTGAGCTCGCCGTCGTACTCCTGGTCTTCATCCGAAGAATCGCTGTCGTCGTCCTTCCTAGCGGCGCGTCGCCGCCTTGCTTTGTCGATCCTGCTCGCGGGTGATTTCGTCTCGAGCATCTCTCGCGTGATGTTTTGACCCACTGCCTTGGATGGTGGTCCTTTCTTTTGGCGGGGCTAGGTTATTCCCTAATATTGCGAGACTCTCCAGGGCACCTCGATGAGCTTGAGCCATGGATCCTTCGGGGCGTTGGTTGATGAGGTATGCGGCGAGGTTGGCCGTTGCTCCGAGCAACGGTTTTCGGCCGTGGCATGCCGGCGGTATCCATAGTTATAAAGGATTTGGTGAGATTCGACGTTATTTCTCCGGCGTCATCTTCGAGAGCTCGGATAGTCTTGACCGGTTCTTGCCTGTTCCGTGAGTGTTTCGGGAGGCGCTCCCTTGCGAGCCCCTTCGCCGTTCGGCCGGAACGATCCGCCGCAGATAGGCGTCTTTCGAGGCTGGCTTGCTCTTTCGACAGGTGCTCCCGATTTTTCTCTAGTATGGAACGGTAAGCATTGAGGGTTCCAACTGAAGTTCCTGTGGGGAGCGGCGTGTTGTTGAGTACTGCTGCCCTTGCTGCCGCCCATTCCTCATCCGCGATGGTGTAATCGCTATCGCGGTTGCTGGCGCTGTTTTCAAAACTTGCCCTTCTACTGGAACGGGGGGGTATGGTCCTCGCCTCCTCTGCGCATGCGCCTTGCGTTTCCCGTGTTATTGGCGACATAAACCTGGTGGTGTGCCGTTCTTCGGGTGGTTCCCTGGATGATGCTGTCGATACTGTCCTCTCCCGATGAATACTGGGCGTTGCAGATGAACGACGTGTCGCTTGATCCCAGCCCGTGCCTGGTGTCGCAGTTCGGAGCAGTAGTACGAAGTTAGTTTCGAGGATGAGGAGTCATCCGACCCTACCGACATGGAAGACACCGAGCGGGGAGCCGAGGGCACGGGTGAGCACGTCGATCCGGTCAGTCCAGCCGACAGATCGAGTGACGCGCTTGAACCCGTCGATCCGGAGGTGGGGGATTCCAGCAATCGAAGGATTCCCTCTGCGTTGACGTTGTAGTGGACGCTGCCGAAGGTAATCTCTATGTTCCCTTGTAGATCTGAGAAGTTCGAGCGGGAGGAATCGCTGTGTGGAGTAAACTCGTAGGAGCCGAATCGAATCGGGCTTCCCGAGATTGGTGACGACGGTGTTGACGAAGGCTGGCGATGAAGCTGCCGGCGAAGCCGCCGGCGTCATGATCGGATCTGCCGATGCCCTGCCTTGTGCCGACAGGGTTCCCACAGACGGCGCCAATTGTCGAGGGTGCTCCTCGGCATGCCCTCCGATAGGGGCTTAGGGTTGATGGAATCCTGTAGGCTGACACGAGACATCGGTTCACAGACAAGCGGGGAGAGCGATTTACCCAGGTTCGGGGCCCTCGATGAGGTAAAACCCTTACGTCCTGCCTGTCTGTTCTTTGATTATGATGAAAACATGTTACAATGGGGTGCCGAATAGTTCGGCTGAGATCTCGTCGAGATGTTGGTTGCTAGGGTAACCTAGTTCTACGCTTCTGTTGGCTAGTATTGCTAAGGTTGGTTGTGTCCCCCGATAGCCCCTCTCCTGGCCTTTATATAGGTGGCCAGGTCCCGAGAGGTCTAATCGAGTACGAATAGGTTTACAATAGATCTATCTCCAATCTTTCCTTGTTCGGCTTCTTCTCTGCCTTGTTTTCCAAGTAATCTTCAGCCGCACCGCCCTAATGGCCCATCTTGCCATCGGGTTCCTTCATGGGCCTCCAGTTGGGCCGTGCAGGGTAGAGCAACATTGGTTACCCGAAGGATAATGCCCACGTCAGCGGCGGCGTCTCAGTAAGGTTTTCCGTATCGTGGCTCTCGGTACTGGGGGTTTCGCGACGAAGGCTTTAAGTAGGCGGAAGGGCAACGCGGGGGGCCACACGAGGGCCCCACACACCAGGGCCGCGCGGCCGGGGGCTGGGCCGCGCCGCCCTGTTGTGGCGGCGCCTCGTGGCCCCACTTCCTTTCCCCTCGGTCTTACGGAAGCTTCGTGCAAAAATAGGACCCTGGGCGTTGATTTCGTCCAATTCCGAGAATATTTCTTTACTGGGATTTCTGAAACCAAAAACAGCAGAAAACAACAACTGGCCCTTTGGCATCTTGTTAATAGGTTAGTGCCGGAAAATGCATAAATACGACATATAATGTGTATAAAACATGTAGATATCATCAATAATGTGGCATGGAACATAAGAAATTATCGATACATCGGAGACGTATCAGTGCCTTATGTGCTTGTTGGGGTTAGTTCGAAACGAATTTCAAGCTGATAATCCCAAGTATGACTTTTTCAAATGGACCTGACAACATCTCGTATGAACACCGATCTTTTCTGAGAGGTATTGTCTTGTATACCGTGCTCTTTTTTCGACGTCATGTTTCATTGGTGCAATGGTCCTTATTGAATCGTAGCATATGGTGTATAATATGGTTGTCACATGGCTTGAGGATATTGTTGCTTTATTTTAATACTATTTTTTTAGCCGTTGTGTTTATGACTTGCAACCCATTTCAATATAAGTATGGTCGTACTATCCGAGGATGGGAAGGCGGGGAATTGTACTCAGTCGCGAGCATCTTTTTTGTTTGAGAATAGTAGCTTTGTTTTTAGCTTGTTTGAGAATAGTAGCCACTTTACATTCTTGGCACCCAACGGCATGGACAGAACTTTGTGAGCCCAATAACCAGATTGTTGGGCCTTTTACGAAATTGTAGTATAAGTAGTTCAATCTTTGGCCCAGTAGTGATTTGATATGTCATCTCCATCCAAAGAAATCTCTTGCAGTGAATTGGCACTCATGTATATGCTTTGTCTACATTCTTAATCAGGAGTTCAAGCTCCCCGCTCGCTCCTCTCGGCCTACCCGTTCGCTCTCTTCTCTTTCCCCTTTCTCTGCTCAAAAAGGGAGACTAGAGAGGCGACCTGTCTGCCGGCGGTGGATCTGGTGGCTCCTCTCCGCCGCGAGCTTTGTGCTCGCCGGTGGGTGAGGGGCTGCCGGATCCACCGTGCGGATCTGTACAGAAGTAGACTAGGTTTAGTTTACTTTCTTCGGGTTTGGCTCGCCGATGTTCTTGCTCTGGCAACCATGGTGGCGGTCTTCAATAAATCGGCTCCAGGTTTCAACTTGGGGAGGTGGTCTTCTCGAGCATCGACCACGCATCTGGAGGCTGGTAGCTGCGCCGCTCTGTTTCCCTCGGTGGATCTGGGCGTGTGCTTCTGGTTGCTGGGCGGTGGCGTCGGGGTAGCGGCGACGACGACGCCCTGGCCTTTTGTGCTTCCTGCTCCGCTCCTTCCCCGACGACGTCTGCTCCGACACGCTCGAGGTACGTGGGAAGCTTTAACCCCCTGCCCTAATCTAATCTCACCCTAAATTAACAGCCAGCCAAAGGTTTTAACCGATTATCGTGCCAGGGCTATTGTGGTGCTTAAATACGTCGCACATGAGCTATTGTTGTGAATGATGAAACTCTGGAGACAATTCCACTCAACGGTGTCGCACAGGAGCTATTCGCCCTGGCCATGGACAACAGGGCTATGGCGCGCTCTAGGTATTCGTCCATTCTTCTCTCACTATGTGCGTGATTAGAACTTAGCTTGGGAGAGGTATTCTGTGTATGGATTTTTTTTCGACAGAAGGCTCGAAGTGAGCCCGGCTTTGAATTAACGAAGCCATCAACCGGCTAGGAGTTACACCAAGAGTTACAACACACACGCGCCAAGCGCACAACCCAAACCACAACAAAATACAACACAGAAAAGCAAGCCGAAGCGCCATTTGATCCATGAAGAGAGAGCCTTGTCTTTTGTTGCACCGGAGCGAACACAACCATTTCCACGCCAACAAACCTCCACCGCACCAAGACTGCAACTCAAGGGGGAACTCAACGACGGGCCGGCCACCTAGCAGAGCTTGAGGAACCAAAGGAGGGAGGGTCTTGCAGCGACGCCTCCAAGAAGGTGAATGGCGCAAGAATGCGTCATCGTCATCGGCAGAGAAGGACCTGCAAAGTTTTCATCCAGACCCGAGAACCACCACCCATGGAGCTCGGGCTAGGTCCAGACCAAACACACAATATCATCCCCTGGCATTGGGATAGGCACACCGGCAAGAGCTACGACCAGACGCCGACCTAGCAAAGCACCCAAGGCGCTAGGGAGGAGATCAGCTACCGTAGCAAACCGTGTAAAAGCAGCCAGGCCGACGTTGCGGGAGGGCTATGATACCAGCGAGAGGTCACACGGTGCTCCACAAGACACTACCAGAGAAGCTTACACGAAGCGAGGCCTCCAAGAGGAGTAGATTGAGGCGGAGGGATAAAGTCCATCATTTCAGACAGGAGGGCCATCATCGGGACGCCTTCAACAAGGGAACGACACCCGCAGGTTTCGCCGAGGTCCAAACCTAGATAGAAAATCTGGACACCGTCACGAGGACGTAGAGCGAACAAGGCGGAGATCACTGCCGCGCCTCCAACCTAAGTCGCACTATGAGCTAGCCCCAACTCAACTCATCCGCAGGAAACACGTGCTGGCTAGCAGAAGTTTCGGCTAGACCCAGATCTAGACGTCCAAGACCCTAGATTGGCGGCACCACGATGTCCACCATCCCCAGCGCGCGAGCACACCTGCACGAGCACGAGCAAATTGGTTGGAGGGAGAACAGACCGCAGCCGCTGTAGTAGCTGCAGTACTGAGCCGGCCCAGGGACCTCATCCCAGATAGCTAGCAAGGACGTCACCCCAGCGACTCTAGAACGGCGAGACGTCACCCCAACGACGCCCCACCACCGGAAGCTCAACCGAGCTCCGACAAGCCCGAGCGGGCAAATCGCCAAAAACCAGCGCCGTCGGTCCTGTCCGAGCACGACACCAGCCGCGACGGATGGTGGCCGAGGAGGTCTCTGCGTGCAGCACGCCAACAGAGAACAACCCAAACGGCCAGGCCCGCCAGGCCCAGATCGGCTGCCACCACCGGGGACGCAGGAGCGTCGGCTGACGAGGCGCTACGCACCACCGCCGCGACCGCCAGCCACGGCGGGATCCGCGCCAGCCTGGGCCGTAGCCGGCGCCTCCAACGCCGCCTGGTCGAGCCCGCCCGTCCTGGCCTCCCAAGCGCACGGGAGAGAAGGAAACCGCCGCCGCCGGCACCGCCCGAGGCTTTGCCCGGCGGCTCCCGCCGGCAGCGGCGACAGGGGAAGGAGGGAGGAGGGGGCGTAGAGGGTGGGGAGAACGGGGCGCCCCGGTCGCCCACGGGGAGGCGACGGGAGCGGGTTCGGTGAACGGACCGTCGTCTCATTGGGTGTTTATGTAGGGGAAAACTGCACTTAGCTCTGGCCTCTGGGAGGTGAAAACTTGAGCACTGTCGTATGTTCCCACGAATCCAACAATCTCCCTCTCAATCAGCTCGATGCTAAACAAACATAGATCCAGTACCAGATAAAAGATAGTTACAAACTTACAAGAATATCTACTTTATGAATGAGCTATTTTTCGGATTTAATCTGTATTTTAAACATTATTTTTCCCAATGGTATAATTTGAAATCTGAACATGGTCTTAATTCTTTCCGAGCGAGCGTGATGACCCTAGCTAGGTACTGCTCCGTGATAGACGCGCTGTCCTCAGAGACGAGGTCTGGCTTCATCAGCAGGCTCATGGTTACCACGGGTGAGACCAAGGTACTCCGCCGTGAGGGGCTTGAACACGCGCTGCTCCTCAGACTCGAGCGCCGCGGCGAGGCAGGGCCATATGTACGCGCTGACGATCCACGACTCGGTGTCTCCTGGCCGTGCGCATATGGATAGCAGGGACGCGCAAAGCCTCCCGAAGCTCGACTCCACCGGCATGACCAGCGCGGCCTGGCCGAAGCCGAAGTCGGCGTCGATCGGGAACGAGCTGGACACCATCGTCTGGGCAACAGTGGGGCTGCCGAGGCCCACGGTTGGTGTCTCGATCAGCCTCGCTGGCTTCTGCTCCTCCACCCAGTCCACGAGATCCTGGTACATCTCATCGTAGTTCCTCGCCGCGATGGCCTCACGCACCATTGTCGCCACGTTAGGCAGCGACTCGGCCAGGACCGTGTGAGCGGATGCGTCCACCTGAGCGTAGGACATCACGTTGCCCGTGTAGCTGCGCAGCCGTGAACGGAGCTCCGGCGGCGGGAGAGCCGCCGCCTCCCGTCCACCCACCATAGCATGCGGCAGCGTGGATCAGTCTCTGTCGGCCGCGTCGACGCTGCCACCACGCCCGCGAATACATTCCACAGGTACGCCGACACCGCCTGGACGCGCGTGGCGCGCCGGCCCTCGGTGCTCGCGGCCTCACGAAGTCTTGCGATGTCGTGCCCGTCGACGCGGTAGAGGCGGCAGATGAAGCTCTCCTCGGCGGTCAGGGCGTTCACCTGGTGCTCGTGGTCCCACGGCGTGAACATCCCGGCGACCGAGGCGCTGTACGACAGCGGGTTCCGTGGGCGAAAGAGCACCGAGCGATCGTGCGTCGGGGCGTCTCTGGTGATGGTACCCGACCGCACAACCTCGGACCCCATCTTTACGAGCATCGCCCCAAAGTGCCCATCGCCGATCAGGTGGTGTGTCCCCCAAACAACGGCGAAGCCGCCGCACGTGAAGGACACGAGCTGTACCGACAGCGGGACTTCCTCGGCGTACGGCAGCTGTATCTTCTTCAAGGACTCCTCGGTCAAGGCCCAGTTCAGGGTTCCCAGCTCCACGTCGGCATGTGCTACCACAAGCTCCGCGCCTTGGTTGTGGCAGCGGAGCTCGGGAAGGCCAGAGCTTGGATTGCGCATGATTCGGCCGGACAAGTGGAAGAAGTAGTTGAGGAATGATGGCAACTGAGCCTCGAAAGCCGCAACAACGCCGTTGAAGTCGCCCAACAAAGGTCTGGGATAGACGCATGTCATTGACATTTGAACGTCATTGAGAAGGTCGAGGTTGGAGAAGGCGACGACATGCGGCTCAATGGAGGCATCGGAGGCCTTCACCAGGCGCCTGCTCGCCACTCGCCCATGCGTCGGCATTAAGCTCTTGCTGCTATATATGTGCTGCGCCTGTGAGTATATAAGCATTAGTATTATATACTTCGCCTTGGTTCCTCCCCGAATGGCTTAAGTAGTTGGACGACTAAGCTAAGCATCCATGTCCATGGTGACTGGTGAGCTGCTTCATGTGAAAATTAAGCTTGTCAACATGAATCACGAGAACAAGAAGTGTAACCAACATGAAAATTAAGCTTGTCAAAATAAATCCAATCCATCCGCGTGAAAAAGAAGTGTAACCAAGGACCGATAGAGACAAAAACATAACCCCTTCACGAGAAACATGCAATTCCACGTGAAAATGCTGCCTCCGAGTCGACGCCATAAGAAGAGGGACAATCTTTTTAACATGGGCCTCTCTATTTCTCTGTTCACCGAATTTTTCTTAAGTCTCAATTAAATGAAAAAAGAGCAACTGCAGGTCAAAAGAAGTGTATTATTTGTCCACAGTCTTTCTTAATATTCTTGACAAAATCTCGGGTCGCCCTGAGACATACCAAATCTAATTTAATTTTCGGTTGTTTTATTATTCATCCACAATATTTTTTTAACCAATATGAACATGTATTGCCATTCCCGCAACTGTTTTTGTGTTTTAAGCAGGAAAAAAGAGATGTTCAAACAATAAAGGGATTACGCTGAATTAGTCAGCCCCGTTCTTCTTCCACAATCCATGATAAATGTCGTGGTTTAAATTTAAATTTAAACTGCCAAAAATGAAAACATAAACGAAAAATAGAGTGGGTTCACAGCTAATAACAAAAAAAAATTCTAACTAGCATACCCGGATTGTCAAGATTTATCTAGAAATAATGGTGTAATGGAAGAGTTCGGTGACGTACCCTCGTAGACCGAAATACAGAGATGGTGTAGTCGTATGTTATAGCCGACCTCAGTGTCGTGTTGATCCTCGCATGACGACAAACGCCACAAATGGCATCACCTTCGTGAACTCGCACATCTGATCCATCACAGAGTGCGCAAGTACATCTTTTGGATCGGAACACAAGCAGGATGATAGCGTGCTCGATCGGGTGGAGTTATCTCCCACGTGCGCAGTTCTTCGAGGAGTTGCGTGCGTGAGAGAAAACTAGATGGAGAGAGGGAAGGCGCATGGCGAGGGGTATTTCCAATGATACCCATCTCTAAGCGTCACAGAATACTCAAGTGTGTTACCCTATCGTTCGGGAATACTTCAGACATGTTGAAACACCTCTCCGACCAATGATCATTAGCGGGACCTGTATTGCCCATAATGAACCCTGCGCAATCCACGAGTATATGTCGTTGAACCATAAACATCGAGTCATATTCCCTTTGTTGCTTCGATAGTAGACATGTCCGAGATATGATCGTTTGTATCACTAGTAGGGAAAATCCTACTAGTCGCGTGCTATTTTTGGGTACCAGCCGAGGACCCTAGCCCGCCACTGGTACCTCTCAAGTGGTAAGGTCCTACTAGTTACGTGTGTATCCGACACATGACTAGTATGTCAGATACTAGTCGCGTGCACACCCGGCACACTGCCAATAAGTTACTAGTCACGTGCTCTCGTCCGGTCATCTACCAGTATTTTTTTGGCTATTTTTTTGAAAAGCTGGAACCACAGCTGTCCACGTGATTTTTCACAAAACATCCTAAAAACGAAAACAAAGCAATCGAGTCCATGTCACCTCTTTGTGGCATTGACGAGATCTTGGAGAGCATCGGGTCGCCGGCGTAGGGCATCGGCGGTGGCGGAGTAGGGCGTTGGAGGTGTCGGTCGGAGGTGGTCGGCGTCGTCTGAGAGGAGCAGGTCGCCGACGGTGACGGAGCAGTGGCGAAGCAGGGCGTCGAAGGTGGTCGTCGAGGAGGAGGTGGTCATCAGTGAGGAGGTGGTTCAGTTGTCAGAGAGGAGGTTGTCCCCGTTCGTTGCCGGAGAGGAGGTGGTCGCCAGAGGTGGTGGTCATCCTTGGGTAGAGGAGGAGAGAAATAATGGGAAGAGGGGAGGGAAATAAGTGAAAAAGGAGGAGAGGAGAAGGTGGAGGAGAGAAAGGGGAGAGGAGGAGGGAAAGAATGGGAAGAAGATGAGGGATTAAGTGGAGAAGGTGGAAAGAGGGAACTTTTTTTGAAATTTTTCATGGAATCTAAAACTTGAAAAAACTCTAGTTTCTTTTTAGATTTTGAGAATCTATAAAATCGATAAGCTCCCGGAGAGGGTTGAAATCGGATGTAAAATTTTGCGTAGATACATTTTCATATGAAAATAAAAATGATTGTCATCGGAGGTCGTATGCAACCAGAAAAGCCGTTTTACCAAAACATGACATCATTTTGCATACTATATCAAAATTCATGTTTGTTAATTTCCTTAAAACTAGATGACATGACACATGGCCATATCAAAGGATTTTATTTTTTGAATTTTCTTTGTTTTT
This sequence comes from Lolium rigidum, assembly GCF_022539505.1. Lineage (NCBI taxonomy): Eukaryota > Viridiplantae > Streptophyta > Magnoliopsida > Poales > Poaceae > Lolium > Lolium rigidum. The sequence continues at coordinate 101,823,265 of NC_061510.1, read as the reverse complement.
TTGAAAACTAAAAAGGCGATATCGATCCACGGAGGGGGGATGTGTGTGTGCAAATCCTGAGAGTACTAGAAGGGTGCCCACAATAGGGCACACTACCACTAACTTGGTAGTAGTATCGTGCCCAAAGCGGTCTGTATTTTGCCTCATTCGCGCTTGTCAGCCTAATATATTGACAACGGGTGGACAAAGGCACACGCGGTCGGTATGAAGGTAGCAATCGCGTGCCCCCATGGGGGCGCGCTGCGGGTAATTTATAGACCCAAGTACAGTCGGGTTCCACATACTAGTCGCGCGCGCTACCCTCTGCTACGCTGCCATTATGCGTTGCCAGTCGCGTGCGTATTTTTTGCACGCGACTACATACTAATACCGGCGCGTGCGTTTAGACGGGTGCGCCGCCAATGAACGTTCCCTTATAGCGTTTTCCCTCCTAGTGTATCATCATACTTAGATCAATTTTGTTACCGTAAAATGTTATTCAACTCGTTCGTGATATTCCATCCTCATGATCTAGGCATACGTTGCCCAGCTTCATGGATGTAATCTCACCGACTGAGGCCTATGGATCTTTCCCTCACGCAGACAAACCAAATCCCGGTTTTGATACATATGCTGCATCTTACCCCTCTTCGGAATACCTAAGAGACACCTATATGATCACCTTGTTACGGTGTGATAGTTGATGCAATCAAAGCAGCCTCATGTGCCATAGACACGATTTCACGATCTCAAATAAAAGGAATATATTAATATCAAAAGATACCAATTACATCCAGCCTCTGCAACAACGCAACACCCTAATGGCAGTATGGATGCACACAACCAAAAAAATAGAAAATAAAACTAAGAAAACAAAAGTCCCGCTACAGTATCTCAGTCCTAACAACAACAATACATCCACCACTAGGACAACACCTGAAATACAAACTCTCTAAAAGCGACGGCTCCCAGAAGGGAACAATGTTCCAACAGCGTCGTCGCTCGACCAAAGATTTTAGGTTTTCATGCTGAAGATAGTCCCCGCTCTCAAAACAATACCTCCAACAAGGTCATTGCCAGGCACAACCAGTTAAGGTCAGACCTTGGGCTTTCACCCTGAAATAGGACTCTGAACTTCACATGTGTTGTTGCCCCTACTTTCATACCGCTGGTGTGAAGCCCGGAACACCAAGCAAGTCCCTCAACAGCGCGGAGACTTGAACCTCCCTTAGCTAGTCCTCTCATCTGGCCTTCATGATATTCTCCTATTCTGACTTTCATTTTGGATCCATAGTCACTTGATGTCACACAGAAAAAGAGCTTCGTGTCGCTTCCTCCAGAACCAAACGGTGGGAATAAAATCATGGGTGCGCGCGACCGAATACCACCCGATCCAGCAAACTCCAGGCAAAAGATGCGTTGTTCCATTCGTCGGCGAAGTCTTCCGGAACTCAGCACTCCGGCTAGATGAAAAGGATCAACATCCGGTAGGTCTTCATCTTCACAGAAGAAGAACCCTAGGACCACCACCTTCAAACCCGAAGCAGACGAACAGGCCCCCACGCCGCCATCCGCTGACCAACGACGACAAAGGAGGATTCGGTGGACGACGGCAGCCGCAAACACACCATCTTTGCCCTGCAAATCGCCACCCCCTTCCTTGTGCCACCAGCAGAAGCCGACGATGGATCTCGGCGGGCACAAGATCCAACAGCCGCCGCCACCACCATCCATCACCGGGGGCCGTGGAGGAGGAGCCGCCGCGCGTCCAGGGTCGCCGCCCTAGAAGTGGAGCACGTCGAAACCGGTGGCCACCACCTCAGCCGCCACCGCCGGTTGCCGCCTCCATCATCCCCCAGGCACTTTGGCGCCGGGGCCTGCCGCCACCGTGGCCAGCGCCGAAGGCAGCAGCGGAGGGAGAGAAGACGCGGAGGGAGGCAGCGGTGGTGGACGGGTCTTGGCCCCCCGGCGGCGCCCTGGGGAGCGCCACGGGAGGAAGGGGTCCTCGGTACAAAATACATGGGTATGTTCATCATATCATTCACCTAATGGTTCAGATCTCCGTGTAGAACACTCCGTTGGGCCGCGCCTAGATGGCGCGGTACCCCGAGCTCGAACGGCGACACAATGGCATGGCAGTGGCGCGGAAATGGAAGCGGGCGCGGGAGCGGAAGCGTTGGCGCGGGAGCGAAAGCGCTGAATGTTCATGCGGTTGGAAGGGCACATTATAGGGCGCGCTCAGCGGCACATGAAAGAAAGCGCCCATGTCGCCACTTTTCCCGCGCGCATGCTTTAGCAACGCGCGGGCTTCCACGCACGAAAATAGCAGTTATTTTAGCGACCCCGCTTGTTTGCATTTCCGGTTCGGACATGGCATTTTTGCTCTGATGTGCATATGCTCTCTTTCTTGAAATGCATTTTGAACATACTTAAACATATCAAAAAATAAAAAAAAGGTCGCATGTATATCTCCACATCCTAAGTGACAACGAAGTTGTTTCACCAAAATTCGACCTTTTATGCAGTACGGGAAAAAAAAACTTCGGTGCTAAATAAGGCATTTCTGGTGACATTTTTTGTCCATTTTACACACGCTACAAAAAATGATGATTTTCAGTTAAACTTTGCATGCGCACATAGAATGTGTACATAGACATACCAATTTTTTCTCTGAACTTTTTAACAATTCAAAATTTATTTTGGATAAAGGGAGGCACCTGAGATCAGATTTGCATTTCCGGTTCTTCTTATGCTATCTTCTTTTTAAACAATGAATGAAAACGTCCGATATGCACGAGGATGGTGGCCATGTTTTCCTTGCATATGGGAGTGTCTAAGCATCATCTAGATGAAAATGCAATTCGGCTTAAGTCAGATTTTAACTACAGTACTCCATTTGCTCATTCACCCCCACGTCCATCCTCATTATGATCGGTCTGTGAGGTAAAATAAAACCAATCCGCTCATTACACTTGAGTCAGTTTTCTACCCGGTTTTTTCAAACGCAAAATTTCACAGTCAATCATATTTGTCCCCGGTAATGAAACACATGGACTAAAAAAAGGGAAAGCTTGTTATTGCTATTTTGGGCCTTACACACCAACAGCAAAAGGTATCATATTTATCGGCTTGTTCTACCAACTACTACCACGTCAGCACTCTTCTTCCTCCACACCCAAACACACACTGCATCCACCGCCGACTGCCACCAAAACAGAAAACAAGACGAGGATGAATCAGAAGAGAAAAGGAGAGAAAGATCCACAGAAAAACAAGTGATGCACAATGGTGAGGAATGAAAGAACCTGCAGCAAACTGAAGAAGGTAGATCAGGAATTCAAGGCCCCGGCAAACTTCTGGATCTCGTCCACTCTCTAGACATGTTCTTCACCCCACACGCCTTTTCCTTTCGAGTACCTCTATCTGCATCATTTCCTGATCTAGAAATGTAGCCCTCTGTTAATTGTCTTTATCTCCATAGAAATAGTCGATGGTACTATGAAACAATACAAAAAAAAACCATGCTTAAGAGAAGGAAAAACCCATAGCCAGGCATCTTAGCACTGATGAGTACAAACATAAAAGGATGCAGTCATTTCCGAAAATTGGCCTGGGTAATTAGCAAAATGCAGGTAGGCATGTATTGAGAAGAAACTGAGTACAAATCAGAGGCAAGAAATCATCCTGTCAATAAGAACAGCTATGTGGACTTGGTGGTGGGGGGTGGGGGGGGGGGGAGACGAGCAGGGCGGCGTGACTACAGCTCTCGACGATGTAAACCTACAGAAAATGAACAATCAGCATGCTAAAAGATAAGCTGCAGACACGAATGGACATGCAATAAGGGTTCACGGTAAAATCATATTCAAACTTCAAAGACTCCATGTCTGAGTTCTAAAAAATAGGCTCTTACCAATCTTTGTTCGCGCATAGAAGTTCGCAGTTTTGAGTAAGGAGAAGAAATGATTTGCACTTTTCAAACGAAAGATAATCAATGTAGTTAACTATCCTCTATACTTGCACGATGGGATTGAAGACAGGACACCAATATAATAGACCACACTACATCCAGCCATGTGCCATATCTATCCACTAGAACTTCAGTAAAAAAATGCAAACTTGTCCATTCTTACTACAAATTCCAAGCAGCAGATATGAAACAGCAGAAAGAAGTCCATAGAAATGAAGAAAGAGACAGCTTGGAAAATGAAGAAAGAATAACTGAGATTAAACTCAAGACAGAGACAGAGAGATACTAATAAAACGAATAAATGGAAAAGGACAAATACACAATTACAGCTTGGCAGCTTAGTATTGGTTATGAAACTAGGATTAGCATTAAATATATACATAGACCAGGAAGAGACAAAGATGAGCAAGTTGGTAGATACATTATTTATATTTTCCTGCCCACTGCAGGCGGGTGTTCTTAATTAGAACAATACATGGCAAAAAAAGGCTGCTGGGTCTGAGAGCACAATGTTTCATGGAGATTTTAGTGTTCATGACATGGAATTCGACCTTGGGTGTAGGTGACAGTGAAAATGAGACAAATAGCAATACTGAACTCATTACCACACTTCAATATAGTATAAAACAATGATATGTGAATTCCAAGCAACACTTTCTTCAGTTAAGCTAGTGCTAAAACAAAAAAAGTCTGAATGCATAAAAATTAATGACAATTGACAAAGGCAAATTAAAATTCAAGATGACAGCGCACACCATTGTTATAGCCAACTAGCCGTACAAGAAAAGAATTATTAAATGACAATAACCCACCAATGTTACAGCCAACTGTTCCACACATGGGGATGAATGTTGATCTGTGAAACGACTTTCTTGGGAATTTTCTGCACCCAAAGGAGAAAATATGTTGTGAGGTGAAGCAAAATCAGTATAAAAACAGAAAAATACACTAAAATAAAATTGAAAGGTAAAATAAAATGTTGCTTATCACAGATTCTACGTTGCTATGAGTGAATCGATACAAAAAACAGTGGCCCGACGCCCTTGTCATCGTCAAGAAAGTGGTCACAGTAGTGGCTAGAAAAACACTACACTAGGTGCCCACAAAACATAGGATAATAGTTTACCAAGGGGTCCGACCCCACCCCTTCATACCCACCGGGTAGCTAGAACTTATTTTCTGCAAATGGACAAGGGGCATGGTTAGCACTCTTATATTTTGCAAGTTCGAAAATAATAGGGGCGGTGCGAGAAAAATAAGAAAATGCATAAATCTCCCCTTGCACCAAGAAAATGCAGTGCAAAAGAAACTATAAATTCCGGCTACAAGACATAAGCTTGAAGATGATATGGAAAGATCAACAATGAAATGGAAGACATATTACAAGTAAAAACTGAGAGAAAATGAAGTGAAAGCTGATAAGCTGATATGCCGAAGACTAAAGAATGTAGAATGAAGAGTGAGGAGTGAGGACTGATGAAAGAGAGTGAAGACTGAAGAAAAAAGAGAGTGGGGACTGAGAGAGTGATTACGACCATTTAGAAGAAAGATACTGAGAAAGACCGATCAAAAAGGAATGATGAAGAAAAGGTAATGATGAAGAAAAAGTGATTAAGATATTAAAGAATAAAAATGAACAAATGAAGAAAGAATAACTGAGAACTGAATAAAAAGTAAAGTATATAGGGCTGAATAAAATAAGAGAATGAGTAAAGAATGAAGACAAAAGACAAGAATGAAGAAAAAAATGAAGACTGAGAGAATCACAATATCTGAAAATGATGTAATGAAATTACCGAGAGACTAAATAACAAAATGAATGAATGAAAGACTCAGCCAAGTAAACTCAACTTTTGTGGATTAATTGCCGTGAGTGATGTCAGCCAACTAAACTCTGAAGAAAAGACTGAGCTAAAAAGGAAGACTAAGAAAATAAGCTGAGCTAATAAAAGACTGACATTGACAAACAGAGAAAACTCTCTTTGGAGGTTTGTTGTCTTTGGAGTGTTCAAAGAGCACTCCATTTTTTGGACAAGTGTTCAGTACGCATCTAGGTGTGCAGAAACAAGAAGAGGCATGAAGAAACAAAGTGAGGGGGAATTATGTGTTGGTACGTGAGATGAGCAAATTGATACTTCACTCAATTGACCCGCACATGCACATGCTCGCTCACGTATACGAGGAAAACCACAGCCAATTAAGCTGAGATGGCAAAACCAATGGGAACTAATCCATCTCGTTTCCCAAATCATCTGCTCTCCTTCTATCTATTACATCCACCTGACACACTGACATCCCTATCAGTCTATCACTAACGGGAGTAACAAGAAGGAAAACTGAATCGATTCAGACAATACAAAACCTACGTGAAATTCAGTTAAAAATATGCAAATAATGGGCTACCTAAAAACAGCTACGAGATGATTTGCAGAGGTGCTCTGTGTGTATGCTTATATCTTGATACTACTCCACCATGAGAGGTCGAACAACTGAACGGAGGTTCCCGACAGACGACAACTTAATCAAATGAACTAGGTAGAATCATATGAACAGCCAAACAAGCAAAATCATGGGGGCCTCACATCAACTACGAACAAATCCATGTATTTGCGTTCCCATCTACAACTAAGAACAACAATACACCAGATCGGCGCACAAAATCCTACATGTCTGCAAGCGGGAAACAGAGAGAGGTTAAAAGACTAAGAAACGTACCCACGCCGCCGTCGACGCAAGCTCCGACCACCTCCTCGAAACGATGGCAGCTCGCTGGAACCTTCGCTATGGAGCACCAAATTCTCTGCCTCTACGCAGCCCCATGCTTCTCACAACAAAGCGGGAAGGAGAACCCAGCAGACTACTCCCAGCACCTCGCTCTGGTAGCATTCCCGATTCAACTGCCGCGGAAGGACCAGCCCCTCCGCCGGGCTGAGAGGCCACCACCACGGCACCACGACTCTGCCCTCGTCTCTAACCCTCTCTCCCCTGACAGAGAAAGGGGAAAGTGAACTAGCTACAGACAAGACTCAAGGGGACACTGACCCTAAAATTTAAGCCGAGAAAAATTATAAATAAACCAGCCTAAAAACCGGAAGGAACAAAAGACGCGTGCGGCTTGACCGAGCTGACTTCAAGATTCGCAACAGACTTAAGAATGAACGGCAACCGATCTGACTTAAAGCGAATTGCGTTTTCATCTAGCTGAAAATTAGGAAAAGTGTGCATATATGCCTCAAAGCGTCGCATGTTTTTTTTTTTTTTGCCAGAGTCCAAAGTGTCACAAGTTAACCAGTTGATCTGTCGTTGTTAAGGGACCCGCAACCTCTCCAAACACAATGACAAATCAAAAGGAAAAAAGATGTCGCCAGTAAGTGCAATGTTTGTTGACAATCTGCACGTATCTACAGGTTGCTAGTGTTTGTCAAGGGAAAATTTATTTTTTGAAAAGAAGACAAAAGGCTTACCATTTTCTTTGATAGTTAAGAAGTTATATAAATATAATGGACCTGATTGGTTGCTCACAGTCCGTTTTCTTGCTTCCAGACCAAAAACCGAGCGTTTAACAGCACACAACAAAAAGTTTGTCCACGTGTCACAGTTTTAAAGCCCTAGAAAAGTTGGCCGAAGAAGAACGCTGGATTCAGCCTGGGCCGTAGCCGGCGCCCTCCAACGCCGCCTGGTCGAGCCCGCCCCGTCTGGCCTCCCAAGCGCACGGGAGAGAAGGAAACCGCCGCCGCCAGCACCGCCCAGGCTTTGCCCGGCGGCTCCCGCCGGCAGCGGCGACGGGGAAGGAGGGAGGAGGGGCGTAGAGGGTGGGGAGAACGGGGCGCCCCGGTCGCCCACGGGGAGGCGACGGGAGCGGGTTCGGTGAACGGACCGTCATCTCATTGGGTGTTTATGTAGGGGAAAACTGCACTTAGCTCTGGCCTCTGGGAGGTGAAAACTTGAGCACTGTCGTATGTTCCCACGAATCCAACAATCTCCCTCTCAATCAGCTCGATGCTAAACAAACATAGATCCAGTACCAGATAAAAGATAGTTACAAACTTACAAGAATATCTACTTTATGAATGAGCTATTTTTCGGATTTAATCTGTATTTTAAACATTATTTTTCCCAATGGTATAATTTGAAATCTGAACATGGTCTTAATTCTTTCCGAGCGAGCGTGATGACCCTAGCTAGGTACTGCTCCGTGATAGACGCGCTGTCCTCAGAGACGAGGTCTGGCTTCATCAGCAGGCTCATGGTTACCACGGGTGAGACCAAGGTACTCCGCCGTGAGGGGCTTGAACACGCGCTGCTCCTCAGACTCGAGCGCCGCGGCGAGGCAGGGCCATATGTACGCGCTGACGATCCACGACTCGGTGTCTCCTGGCCGTGCGCATATGGATAGCAGGGACGCGCAAAGCCTCCCGAAGCTCGACTCCACCGGCATGACCAGCGCGGCCTGGCCGAAGCCGAAGTCGGCGTCGATCGGGAACGAGCTGGACACCATCGTCTGGGCAACAGTGGGGCTGCCGAGGCCCACGGTTGGTGTCTCGATCAGCCTCGCTGGCTTCTGCTCCTCCACCCAGTCCACGAGATCCTGGTACATCTCATCGTAGTTCCTCGCCGCGATGGCCTCACGCACCATTGTCGCCACGTTAGGCAGCGACTCGGCCAGGACCGTGTGAGCGGATGCGTCCACCTGAGCGTAGGACATCACGTTGCCCGTGTAGCTGCGCAGCCGTGAACGGAGCTCCGGCGGCGGGAGAGCCGCCGCCTCCCGTCCACCCACCATAGCATGCGGCAGCGTGGATCAGTCTCTGTCGGCCGCGTCGACGCTGCCACCACGCCCGCGAATACATTCCACAGGTACGCCGACACCGCCTGGACGCGCGTGGCGCGCCGGCCCTCGGTGCTCGCGGCCTCACGAAGTCTTGCGATGTCGTGCCCGTCGACGCGGTAGAGGCGGCAGATGAAGCTCTCCTCGGCGGTCAGGGCGTTCACCTGGTGCTCGTGGTCCCACGGCGTGAACATCCCGGCGACCGAGGCGCTGTACGACAGCGGGTTCCGTGGGCGAAAGAGCACCGAGCGATCGTGCGTCGGGGCGTCTCTGGTGATGGTACCCGACCGCACAACCTCGGACCCCATCTTTACGAGCATCGCCCCAAAGTGCCCATCGCCGATCAGGTGGTGTGTCCCCCAAACAACGGCGAAGCCGCCGCACGTGAAGGACACGAGCTGTACCGACAGCGGGACTTCCTCGGCGTACGGCAGCTGTATCTTCTTCAAGGACTCCTCGGTCAAGGCCCAGTTCAGGGTTCCCAGCTCCACGTCGGCATGTGCTACCACAAGCTCCGCGCCTTGGTTGTGGCAGCGGAGCTCGGGAAGGCCAGAGCTTGGATTGCGCATGATTCGGCCGGACAAGTGGAAGAAGTAGTTGAGGAATGATGGCAACTGAGCCTCGAAAGCCGCAACAACGCCGTTGAAGTCGCCCAACAAAGGTCTGGGATAGACGCATGTCATTGACATTTGAACGTCATTGAGAAGGTCGAGGTTGGAGAAGGCGACGACATGCGGCTCAATGGAGGCATCGGAGGCCTTCACCAGGCGCCTGCTCGCCACTCGCCCATGCGTCGGCATTAAGCTCTTGCTGCTATATATGTGCTGCGCCTGTGAGTATATAAGCATTAGTATTATATACTTCGCCTTGGTTCCTCCCCGAATGGCTTAAGTAGTTGGACGACTAAGCTAAGCATCCATGTCCATGGTGACTGGTGAGCTGCTTCATGTGAAAATTAAGCTTGTCAACATGAATCACGAGAACAAGAAGTGTAACCAACATGAAAATTAAGCTTGTCAAAATAAATCCAATCCATCCGCGTGAAAAAGAAGTGTAACCAAGGACCGATAGAGACAAAAACATAACCCCTTCACGAGAAACATGCAATTCCACGTGAAAATGCTGCCTCCGAGTCGACGCCATAAGAAGAGGGACAATCTTTTTAACATGGGCCTCTCTATTTCTCTGTTCACCGAATTTTTTTAACCAATATGAACATGTATTGCCATTCCCGCAACTGTTTTTGTGTTTTAAGCGGGAAAAAAGAGATGTTCAAACAATAAAGGGATTACGCTGAATTAGTCAGCCCCGTTCTTCTTCCACAATCCATGATAAATGTCGTGGTTTAAATTTAAATTTAAACTGCCAAAAACGAAAACATAAACGAAAAATAGAGTGGGTTCACAGCTAATAACAAAAAAATTCTAACTAGCATACCCCGATTGCCAAGATCTATCTAGAAATAATGGTGTAATGGAAGAGTTCGGTGACGTACCCTCGTAGACCGAGATACAGAGATGGTGTAGTCGTATGTTATAGCCGACCTCAGTGTCGTGTTGATCCTCGCATGACGACAAACGCCACAAATGGCAGCACCTTCGTGAACTCGCACATCTGATCCATCACAGAGTGCGCAAGTACATCTTTTGGATCGGAACACAAGCAGGATGATAGCGTGCTCGATCGGGTGGAGTTATCTCCCACGTGCGCAGTTCTTCGAGGAGTTGCGTGCGTGAGAGAAAACTAGATGGAGAGAGGGAAGGCGCATGGCGAGGGAGGAACTTACCTCATGTTGTGCATCCTCCTCCCCATGTACCCCCTCCATTAAGGTAGTCTGTTCCTAATTTAATTAAATAATATATATAATATTAATTATTTGAATTAATATATAACAACATATTATTTACTTCCCTTTGATTCGAAAACCTTCTGAATCACTTCAAACATCTTTCGAATCCACATGAAACTTTTTCGGTTATCTCTACTCTAGTCGCCGGTATTTCCACTGATACCCATCTCTAAGCGTCACAGAATACTCAAGTGTGTTACCCTATCGTTCGGGAATACTTCAGACATGTTGAAACACCTCTCCGACCAATGATCATTAGCGGGACCTGTATTGCCCATAATGAACCCTGCGCAATCCACGAGTATATGTCGTTGAACCATAAACATCGAGTCATATTCCCTTTGTTGCTTCGATAGTAGACATGTCCGAGATATGATCGTTTGTATCACTAGTAGGGAAAATCCTACTAGTTGCGTGCCATTTTTGGGTACCAGCCGAGGACCCTAGCCCGCCACTGGTACCTCTCAAGTGGTAAGGTCCTACTAGTTACGTGTGTATCCGACACATGACTAGTATGTCAGGTACTAGTCGCGTGCACACCCGGCACACTGCCAATAAGTTACTAGTCACGTGCTCTCGTCCGGTCATCTACCAGTATTTTTTTGGCTATTTTTTTGAAAAGCTGGAACCACAGCTGTCCACGTGATTTTTTCACAAAACATCCTAAAAACGAAAACAAAGCAATCGAGTCCATGTCACCTCTTTGTGGCATTGACGAGATCTTGGAGAGCATCGGGTCGCCGGCGTAGGGCATCGGCGGTGGCGGAGTAGGGCGTTGGAGGTGTCGGTCGGAGGTGGTCGGCGTCGTCTGAGAGGAGCGAGTCGCCGACGGTGACGGAGCAGTTGGCGAAGCGGGCGTCGAAGGTGGTCGTCGAGGAGGAGGTGGTCATCGGTGAGGAGGTGGTTCAGTTGTCGAGAGGAGGTTGTCCCGTTCGTTGCCGGAGAGGAGGTGGTCGCCAGAGGTGGTGGTCATCCTTGGATAGAGGAGGAGAGAAATAATGGGAAGAGGGGAGGGAAATAAGTGAAAAAGGAGGAGAGGAGAAGGTGGAGGAGAGAAAGGGGAGAGGAGGAGGGAAAGAATGGGAAGAAGATGAGGGATTAAGTGGAGAAGGTGGAAAGAGGGAACTTTTTTTGAAATTTTTCATGGAATCTAAAACTTGAAAAAACTCTAGTTTCTTTTTAGATTTTGAGAATCTATAAAATCGATAAGCTCCCGGAGGGGGTTGAAATCGGATGTAAAATTTTGCGTAGATACATTTTCATATGAAAATAAAAATGATTGTCATCAGAGGTCGTATGTAACCAGAAAATCCGTTTTACCAAAACATGACATCATTTTGCATACTATATCAAAATTCATGTTTGTTAATTTCCTTAAAACTAGATGACATGACACATGGCCATATCAAAGGATTTTATTTTTTGAATTTTCTATGTTTTTTTGAAAACTAAAAAGGCGATATCGATCCACGAAGGGGGGATGTGTGTGTGCAAATCCTGAGAGTACTAGAAGGGTGCCCACAATAGGGCACACTACCACTAACTTGGTAGTAGTATCGTGCCCAAAGCGGTCTGTATTTTGCCTCATTCGCGCTTGTCAGCCTAATATATTGACAACGGGTGGACAAAGGCACACGCGGTCGGTATGAAGGTAGCAATCGCGTGCCCCCATGGGGGCGCGCTGCGGGTAATTTATAGACCCAAGTACGGTCGGGTTCCACATACTAGTCGCGCGCGCTACCCTCTGCTACGCTGCCATTATGCGTTGCCGGTCGCGTGCGTATTTTTTGCACGCGACTACATACTAATACCGGCGCGTGCGTTTAGACGGGTGCGCCGCCAATGAACGTTCCCTTATAGCGTTTTCCCTCCTAGTGTATCATCATACTTAGATCAATCTTGTTACCGTAAAATGTTATTCAACTCGTTCGTGATATTCCATCCTCATGATCTAGTCATACGTTGCCCAGCTTCATGGATGTAATCTCACCGACTGAGGCCTATGGATCTTTCCCTCACGCAGACAAACCAAATCCCGGTTTTGATACATATGTCGCATCTTACCCCTCTTCGGAATACCTAAGAGACACCTATATGATCACCTTGTTACGGTGTGATAGTTGATGCAATCAAAGCAGCCTCATGTGCCATAGACACGATTTCACGATCTCAAATAAAAGGAATATATTAATATCAAAAGATACCAATTACATCCAGCCTACGCAACAACGCAACACCCTAATGGCGGTATGGATGCACACAACCAAAAAAATAGAAAATAAAACTAAGAAAACAAAAGTTCCGCTACAGTATCTCAGTCCTAACAACAACAATACATCCACCACTAGGACAACACCTGAAATACAAACTCTCTAAAAGCGACGGCTCCCAGAAGGGAACAATGTTCCAACAGCGTCGTCGCTCGACCAAAGATTTTAGGTTTTCATGCTGAAGATAGTCCCCGCTCTCAAAACAATGCCTCCAACAAGGTCATTGCCAGAGCACAACCGAGTTAAGGTCAGACCTTGGGCTTTCACCCTGAAATAGGACTCTGAACTTCACATGTGTTGTTGCCCCTACTTTCATACCGCTGGTGTGAAGCCCGGAACACCAAGCAAGTCCCTCAACAGCGCGGAGACTTGAACCTCCCTTAGCTAGTCCTCTCATCTGGCCTTCATGATATTCTCCTATTCTGACTTTCATTTTGGATCCATAGTCACTTGATGTCAACACAGAAAAAGAGCTTCGTGTCGCTTCCTCCAGAACCAAACGGTGGGAATAAAATCATGGGTGCGCGTGACCGAATACCACCCGATCCAGCAAACTCCAGGCAAAAGATGCGTTGTTCCATTCGTCGGCGAAGTCTTCCGAACTCGAGCACTCCGGCTAGATGAAAAGGATCAACATCCGGTAGGTCTTCATCTTCACGGAAGAAGAACCCTAGGACCACCACCTTCAAACCCGAAGCGGACGAACAGGCCCCCACGCCGCCATCCGGCCGACCAACGACGACAAAGGAGGATTCGGTGGACGACGGCAGCCGCAAACACACCATCTTTGCCCACGCAAATCGCCACCCCCTTCCTTGCGCCACCGGCGAGAGCCGACGATGGATCTCGGCGGGCACAAGATCCAACGACCGCCGCCACCACCATCCATCACCGGGGCCGTGGAGGAGGAGCCGCCGCGCGCTCCGGGGTCGCCGCCCTAGAAGTGGAGCACGTCGAAACCGGTGGCCACCACCTCGGCCGCCACCGCCGGTTGCCGCCTCCATCATCCCCGAGCACTTTGGCGGCGGGGCCTGCCGCCACCGTGGCCGGCGCCGAAGGCGACGGCGGAGGGAGAGAAGACGCGGAGGGAGGCGGCCGGTGGTGGACGGGTCTTGGCCTCCGGCGGCGCCCGGGGAGCGCCACGGGAGGAAGGGGTCCTCGGTACAAAATACATGGGTATGTTCATCATATCATTCACCTAATGGTTCGGATCTCCGTGTAGAACACTCAGTTGGGCCGCGCCTAGATGGCGCGGTACCCCGAGCTCGAACGGCGACACAATGGCATGGCAGTGGCGCGGAAATGGAAGCGGGCGCGGGAGTGGGAACGGAAACGGCAGCGCGGGAGCGGAAGCGTTGGCGCGGGAGCGAAAGCGCTGAATGTTCACGCGGTTGGAAGGGCACATTATAGGGCGCGCTCAGCGGCACATGAAAGAAAGCGCCCATGTCGCCACTTTTCCCGCGCGCGCATGCTTTAGCAACGCGCGGGCTTCCACGCACGAAAATAGCAGTTATTTTAGCGACCCCGCTTGTTTGCATTTCCGGTTCGGACATGGCATTTTTGCTCTGATGTGCATATGCTCTCTTTCTTGAAATGCATTTTGAACATACTTAAACATATCAAAAAATAAAAAAAAGGTCGCATGTATATCTCCACATCCTAAGTGACAACGAAGTTGTTTCACCAAAATTCGACCTTTTATGCAGTATGGGAAAAAAAAAAACTTCGGTGCTAAATAAGGCATTTCTGGTGACATTTTTTGTCCATTTTACACACGCTACAAAAAATGATGATTTTCAGTTAAACTTTGCATGCGCACATAGAATGTGTACATAGACATACCAATTTTTCTCTGAACTTTTTAACAATTCAAAATTTATTTTGGATAAAGGGAGGCACCTGAGATCAGATTTGCATTTCCGGTTCTTCTTATGCTATCTTCTTTTTAAACAATGAATGAAAACGTCCGATATGCACGAGGATGGTGGCCATGTTTTCCTTGCATATATGCCTCAAAGCGTCGCATATTTTTTTTTTTTTGCCAGAGTCCAAAGTGTCACAAGTTAACCAGTTGATCTGTCGTTGTTAAGGGACCCGCAACCTCTCCAAACACAATGACAAATCAAAAGGAAAAAAGATGTCGCCAGTAAGTGCAATGTTTGTTGACAATCTGTGCACGTATCTACAGGTTGCTAGTGTTTGTCAAGGAAAATTTATTTTTGAAAAGAAGACAAAAGAACTTGCAATTTTCTTTCTTATTATATTTCGAGTTGAGTCGTACATGTAAATACAACAGCGTTTGGTGAGGAGATTGGGAACATCCTGACCGTTCAGTTAAATCTCAAAACATCCGCTTAAAATCTATCCGTCCAATCTTCCTTTCCAATCGTCCGATCTACATTTAAGGTAGGTCGCCCTCTTTAGCGCTAATCATATCACGACATCAATTGGTAATCAATGCTCCCTATCTCACACAGCATAAGCCGTAAATTTTCCAGCGCAGGAATTAAGGATAATCGCGCGTGGGTATTTTTTCCAAATTAGCCCCCTAACAACTCTCTCCCTCTGTGAGTAAATAAGGAAATCTAGATCAATCGCTCCACTTCCTTCCTGACGCATCTCCCCAGCGTTCCAATTCCCCATATCTTCCTTCAACAATTTACTGGCTCGGAGAAGAGACAAAGCGGAGATTGAATCGCTGTATCATGGGTGGACTTCCTCACCTCCCCCTGATCGACGAAGCCACAAATCGGCCGCTGGCTGTCAAATCGGGTGCTGGCCGTCAAATCGTGCAAGAAGTAGGCCGGCGTCAAAGCTATCCGCGTAGCTGGCGGGTACCGGAGCTCGCTAGGAGGCATCCCAGAGTGGGAGGGATGCTGCAGCTCATTGGGCAGCGTTCATGGCGGGATGGAGGTCGGAGCTCCCTCGGCGGCGGCTATATATGGTGGGATGGAGGTCGGAGCTTCCCCGGCCGCAGCTGGAGCGCACCAAGGGAGGCAATAGCGGCGATTTCCGGCACCCATCTGGCCCGTGCTCGCTGGGCAGCGTCCATAGCGGGACGGAAGTCAGAGCTCCCTCGACGGCGGCCATAGCCGGACGGCAGTTCGAGTTCCCTCGGGTCATATCCAGCTGGTACTTCGACACTCAGGTGCCTCCCGTCCTGGTGGCCTTAGAGCACCACACAGATGAGGGACGCGCGCGGGACTGCCGGAGCATACGCGAACGCCGACCGACCGCGATGGCCGCGCTCGCTCCGGTGGTCAGCCGCACTACGGAAAGTAGCTGAGGTAGAGGAAGAGCGAGCCGAGGGCAGAGGAGAGAGATCAGGGCAGGCAGCGGAGCTCCAGGCTTGGCCCTGGTGGCCAACGGGGACGACCAAGGTGGCGCGATGGCTGCGGCTGGCCAGAGGGGCGCAGACGGAAGGAGATCGCCACGGCGTAGTAATCGCGTCATCGAGGAACAGAATCGTTCGGTGTTGTATGGTATGCCATCAATGATTTCTATATGGTTCAGTGTTAAATGCAAAAGAATTTTATTTGGATTATCTGGGATTATCTGCATGTTTAGATATGTGGAGGAAGAACTAAACCATTTATCTGCATATCGATCAAGCTTATATTGCCTACATATTGGATATATACATGGGCGTATCTCTTTTTAAGATCACATGTTTGCACGCTAAATCCCAGATCTATCAGATAGCCATTTATAATCAACTGCAAACTGTACTGAAGTTTTTAGATACTCTTAATGGTTCCAGCGTGTGATCAATGTTTCAGTTCAGTTTCAATATCAAATGGCATGCAGTTCAGCACATCAAACGAGGAGATGATCGAGAATTTGTGCATAGAGAACATCATGATGTCTTATTGATTATGTATTTGTTTATACTGCATGGGTTGTCAATTAATCAATCTCTGTGATGACTTGTGTTGAGAGAGATAATGGTGTTCAATCAGAGGTAACATGAAGTGCTCATCAAGAGTGGGAGATGTGGCACGATTGTGTGGTATGTACTTCTCTCGCATAGAAAAAAAACTCCTAACTATTTCTATTGCTCCAATTTATTATTGGAACAATAAAGTTTAACATCTTCGGTACTCCCATACTCGCGAATGGAAGCTATATATGTCGGTGCCTCAACCCCCCACACTATGGAGGTTCACTATCTCTGCTCTGCTCGTGGCAGAGCTTTTGGTCATCAAGCAAAAGGCCGACATCAAGCCCTGGTGCGGGGAGAACAAGGGGACATGCCTATGTTGACCTCAAGCACTTGTAAACGCGCCTCGCCGAGGAGGACCACGCTGCCGCCCACCGGAGCCTCACCATGCACGCTATGCTGCTCCGTGAGTTTCCAAAATCCTGGCATCCAAACGATTTTAACTCCCAAAAAACGAGTCGCACCTCCGTCCATAGTCGTGCTATTATATTTTATCATCCCATCTTGGTCTCATTATGTGCAATTTACAGGAGGATAATCGTGCCAGGAATCTTTTCTACACTCTGTATTCCTGATTTCTTCATGGAAATGGTTCAAAGTAAGGAGCAGTGGTCGTTGATTGGTCCCAGATGAAACTCCGGGTTAGAAATTGTCTCAATTTTTTGTGTACCTTTTTTGTAGATCATATTTAGAACAACTCTCAACCAATATCCGTGTACATTGTCTTCAAAAAAGTTTATTTCCTGAAACTCGACCGAGTGGTAAGAAAAAATGAATTTATATTTCTTTGGTTGCCCGAGTTTTCTTGCAGTTGGAACTAAGAGAGAAAAGTCACTAAAGAGAGGACATCACGGTTTCGATAACAATAATGAGGCAAGGAATTAGCCTCATCAATCACTATGGATCCTATCGAGAAAATGTATATATATTGGTTGCTGGGCACTTGAGTCAGTGATGCTGATGTTCCCACCTAGGGTCCTAATAGTAATAATATTAAGAAAACCAAGTTGTACTGATAATCTTGGCTATTGTATTGATGTAGTTATATTCAATTTCAATATGTTCTTCATTGTTTCTTATGTACACATTTATCAGCAACTGAGATCTATATTTCTAAAATGTAGAGATCCAGTACATCTACTACTGTTTCTCATTTAGTCTTAATGCATTCTATATCCTCACTACGAAACAATCAACCAAGTTTAAATTGAGAAACTGAGGGGCTTAATACAGGCCCAGCCACATGAGAGGGGCTAAAGAAAATGTTTATCAATTTGTTGAGCACCTTTCTTTGCTAAGGAGGTACACATTTCTCTACCTTAAGGTATATCATTTGGTTAACTTCCCTCACTAGGACCTGTCCTTTTATGTTGGGTTTACTTCAGAGATCACTTGCATGAGGGCAAATAATCTTGATGATGGTCTGGCTTTCCTCGTTGCTATGATATCAGATTTCACTCTGGAAGGGGTAAGTGGAGCTTCAACCAATCGATAATTCGATATATTTGTTTGATACAATTTAATATTTTCTAACTAGACACACAAGGGTTTTTTTACTATGCTCGATACATGCAAATTTAAGTGAATATCTTTTGACACTTGTGTGCTATTATTTTACAACCTTTGAAAATAAAATTTAACCTTTTGTTTTTCTTGACTTTACACAATATTATCTGCATGTTTATAATATATATTAAGTCAGAAATTCACCATGTTCTTATTATCAACATGTCATTATTTTTTAGGCTACGGGTAGTTATAGATTCCATCATGCATGACATCTGAATTATCTTTGAAGTCATTCAACTAAAACATGTTATTTTCAAAGATAAAAATGAAATGTTGTTCTTTCTCGGTGAAGGTTGACTAAACCAAACTGAAATCAATCTTCTCCCCTTTGGTGCAAAAGAAAATATCATTGGAGAAATCAACAAGTCTCAGCTTAAAATAACCTTTATGTAAAGAATATGGTGCTATTACTTGTCTTGCATAAATTTGTAGACATCTCATTTCGTGGTTTATCTTTATAGCACTTATGCTGGTCAAGCTCTAGATCCGTCAATTAGTAATTTTATCTTAAAATTTTAAAAATGGCACCATTAAGCTGGTCTATCGTTTTTACCTAATTACCGAAGATATGCACTCTTGGGTTTTTTGTTTTGTTTCCGCTGGGCACAATTATGCAACTTTGTTTATTTCACTTTCTTGAAAAATTGTCCTTGGTGTGGTTTAGCAATGTCAGTATGGTAGAGAGCATATCAAGGCTTTATGAACAGAACCGGGAAAATGTGTTTCCTATGAGTATATGAACATTTAGTTAAGATAGAACTTAGATCTCCTTTATTAGACATGGTACACCAGCTATATTGATACATCAATTTTGGAATACTCAACGAGCACACTTGATTCTTTGCAGGAAAACTAAGTATATTGATACATCAATTCTGGGGCAAGGAGGAATCGTGTACTTGGAGGCGTAGAGGAGGGAGAGAAGGAAATAAGAAATAGATTCACGACCATAGCTTTGCAGGAAAACTAAGTATATATTGTGCTCGATTTATTTGACAAGATACAATAGCTAATGCTCATTGTTCAATGGCAATGTATTGTAATTTTAGGAACCTAAACTGCATGCTCTCTCGGATAGATGGTACTGGCGTTAGAAAGCACAAATGTTCACATGCTTTACGTTTAAATTATAGAAAAGGTACTCGAAAGACCGTAGCAACGCACGGGCATTTAACTAGTCTTTGATAGTTAAGAAGTTATATAAATATAATGGGCCTGATTGGTTGCTCACAGTCCGTTTTCTTGCTTCCAGACCAAAAACCGAGCGTTTAACAGCACACAACAAAAAATTTGTCCACGTGTCACAGTTTTAAAGCCCTAGAAAAGTTGGCCGAAGAAGAACGCTGGATTCAGCCGTTTTTCGATGACCAGGCTATGGCGAGCAGAAAAGTGGACCTCCGTGACTAAAGTTATAGACCATATGACGTAGCCTTACCATTAATCTGCATCATTTTAATCCTTTTCAATTTATAAAACAGTTGGTCGGTTTGAAATATGTTGAATACGAAAAAA
Source organism: Lolium rigidum (assembly GCF_022539505.1). Lineage (NCBI taxonomy): Eukaryota > Viridiplantae > Streptophyta > Magnoliopsida > Poales > Poaceae > Lolium > Lolium rigidum. The sequence goes on along the minus strand of NC_061510.1, from coordinate 101,803,348 downwards.
ATGGGTATTGATGTGATGAATCAATTTCATTGAACGATTCCTGGTTTCGTGGAGTATTTGAATGGCAAGTTCGTATTCCTTTTGAAGCTTTTTTTTGGCCAATTTAGTCAAAAAAATTGCAACCGTTCGTGCGATTCCAAATTCCTTCAAGGAGTAGCTTCATCTCACTGTTGCGCATGACTTTTGTGTTCATAGTTTTCCATTTTGACATTCACATACGAGTACATCTATATCTTCCTAGTATACTGTATGTAGTTGTATATCTACTCGTTTACAAATGTTAAAACCGAAAACTTTGAACACGAAAATAGTATGAGATGGTGAGGTGAAGCTACTTCCCGAAAGAATTTTGAAATGGTTGACCGTGTGTGAGAATTTGACAAAACTCATCCACAAAAGACTTAAAAAGGAACATAAAACCGAGTTTGAAACACTCGACGAAAAAACAAACCGATGACGGGAATGAAATCATAACATCGAGCCGTATCTTTTTCCTGTAGACCTTATCTTCGATTAATGGTTACGATAATTAGAATTAGAGGTGATTATGATTATATTAGTTTAGTTAATCACAATTTTCCTCAACGTGGAGCCTACCAATCATACTGTATCTCGTTTCTCTAACCGAACCCAAATAAAACTGTTAACTTCCAAACGTAGTACCAGAGTTGGTTCAAGTCAAATTTCCACTCAAACGGTAGCTAGTGGGCCAAATTGCATGCTACGGTACCCGCAAAAAAAAAAAATTGCATGCTACGGAACAAAATGCGCAAACCCAATGCGAGAAAGCTATGACCCACTGCGTAGGATAATTTTTAGGACTTTGGTACAGGGCCTACTCTCCTGGACTTAAATTTCCCGAAAAAGACGCACCGGCTAAACTCCAAGCTCTTGCCTTATCCTTGAGGAAAAAATAATTATTTTTGTACATTTTGAAATGTAATTGAACAATAAAAAACATTGCGTCCTTGTATATTTGGTCCTGCCTATTGAAAACTTTTCAAGCGTATTAGCGCCTACCTATAAACTCTGCAAAGATGCTCAGTCTGTAGCACATAGTACAAAATTATAAGTCACACTTCCAGCACTCCAGATCATGCATTTATCAACCGTTGATCCAATGAAAATAAACTATATTTACACCTCACCATACTTGAGTGCACTTCAGGTTTAAGCTTTAAACTCGTAAAAACCTAACCATTTTAACACAAGTACGTTAAGCTACTTCATTGTTGCGCGCCTATGTGCCAGCGTGGCTAGCACCACTTCATTTTTTAATTTATAAAGATACAAGAAAATTATTTATCAGAGTTTCAAGAATTTGAAGTTCTGAATATTTTTAAGATCAACTGTTTTATTTCTTTGGAATTTGATTTTTGAAACCATATCATGTATTATGTTTTTGGCTTTGTTGATGATATCTTGGCACGACAGCCCAAAGATGTTTTTTAATGTTGTGTAAATAGTCGAGAGTTAAATTTGTTAGATTTTTCAGTTTCTCTGGGGAGAATTCGAGTTTATATAGGAGCTGTGTTACAGTGGTTGGGATGAATCAAAAGTACTTTCATTACTAATGCCGCATATTTTTTTTACCGTTGATGCAAGACTATTACAATAGTTGCGCTTTTGGTACCGCAGTGTGCAGATTAAGGCATAATCAACTAATATTATTATGTTTAGATAATCAAGTCAAATAATCAAGCTGGAATTATCATCTTCTCGTATTTTGTTTCTAATCCGTCTGTGAATAAGAATATAAGGCAAGCTCGCATGTTTCATGTTTAAAATATGCAGTGTGTGGTGATAAAATGGCACTCAAACAATAACTGACCATACAAACAGATCACCGCCTGCACCAAGCAACATGGAAGTAACAACAGAAGAAGCAGCGAGGCCAACGCCGCTACTCGTGCAGGAACTCACCGGCGACGTGCCAGGCCGATATGTCGTGCGGCAGCTGCAGGACCGCCCTTCCATCGGCGCAGCCACCGCGCCCATCCCCGTCATCGATGTCGGCCTCCTTTTTTTTCGATAAAGGATGTTTTATTACTTAGATAAGCAATTACATCCAGCCTCTGCATAACCAGGATGCACACAACTGTTTCAATAGTCCAGAACGAGTAATAAAAGGAAAAAGGCGAAATACATATCGAGACGATAAACTATATAACGCCTAAGCCGAGTGTGGAGCTTCAATCCGTAGACTATGCTGCCACCCATGTCGGGAAAAAGTATCCCTCGCCGTAGCCTCCAACCGTGTACAGACCTCCGTAAATAGGTCTCGGTTCTCCGCCCGCTGAAGAGGTAACCATGAACGGAGAATACCCGTACATCCGTAGATGACCTGCAACAAAGAACAGTTTTTATCGTTAAAAATCTTGTCATTTCTACATAGCCATAGCGCCCGGATAACTGCAAGCGCCCCCACCCTAAGAAGCAACTTAAACCTTGAATCAACACCATGAAGCCAATTGCCAAAGACATTTGCCACACTAGTCGGGGGATACGGGGTAGACGCTACTTGGATGACTGACCATATAGATTTCGCAAAGCCGCACTTTGGAAGAAAAGGTGTTTGATGGTTTCGTCATGATGACAGAAAACACACCGTGAATTTCCGTGCCAATTCCGCTTAACAAGATTATCTTTAGTAAGAATAACTCCTCGACGAAGGTACCATCCAAAAATCTTGATTTTTAATGGTATCTTCATCTTCCAAATTTTCTTATTGTTATCAAGCTGGTAAATCAGAATGGAGGATTGCATTGTATAAAGATTTAACTGAAAAAGAGCCATCTACATGGAGATTCCATCTAAATTCATCCGGTTCGGGTGATAATTGAATATCACCCAACCGCTGAACTAGAGCATTCCATGCTCGTTAGCCTTTGTCCAAGTAAAACCCGTCCGAACGTCACATTCGGAGGTGAGGTAGCCATGACGGTAGCAATGGTATCACCTTTGCGACGAACAATACTATACAAAGCAGGATATTGTTCACTCAGGGAAGCATTGTCCAACCAAACATCTTCCCAGAAACGTATCTGTGCTCCATTCTTAATAGAAAAAGTACCATGACGAAAGAAAATATTTTTCGTTGCCATGAGACCAGCCCAGAAGTGAGAGTCCCCGGGTTTCCAAACCACTTGGGAGAGCGTCTTCGAGCCAATATACTTTCTCCGGAGAATAGTTTGCCAAGTCCCGTTCTCGGTAAGAAGCTTAAAAAGCCATTTACCTAGCGGAGCAGAATTCTTAACCTCCGGGTCATGAATTCCAAGTCCGCCCGATCTTTGGGACTACACACTATACTCCATTTAACCAATCGATATTTTTTTTTCTCGCTGTCCCCTTGCCAAAGAATCTGGATCGATAATAATCGAGTTTATGCGGAATTCCTTTCGGCAGGAGGAAGAATGATAACATATACGGTACCATATTTGTTAGTACCGAGTTAATGAGTACCAATCTTCCTCCTATGGACAGCAATTTGCCTTTCCAACTACTAAGGCGTTTACGTAATCTTTCTTCCACAATCTTCCATTCAGCAAGGGTAAGTCTCCGATAGTGAATCGGGATACCCAAATACCGAATAGGGAAATGGCCCTGCCCACAACCAAACAACTCGGTGTACTGAGTCATATCGTTTTGGGCTTCACCGAAACAGAACAATTCACTCTTATGGAAATTAATTTTCAATCCCGACAATTGCTCGAAGGCTGCTAAAATTAATTTGAGATTACGAGCTTTTTCGAGATTATGATCCATAAAAAGAATTGTGTCATCGGCATATTGAAGGATAGATAAACCCCATCAACCAAATGTGGGATCACACCTTCAATTTGACCATCAGACTTGGCACGCTCTATGAGTATTGCCAGCATATCTGCTACAATGTTGAATAACATTGGTGATAGCGGATCGCCTTGGCGTAACCCCTTTCGTGTCTGAAAATAGTGGCCGGTGTCGTCATTGACCCTAATTGCCACCCTACCTCCATACACAAAATCGTAAATTAGAGCACGCCACTCAGGAGAAAAACCTTTCATCCTGAGTGTACATGTTGTAGGAAAGACCATTTGACCTTATCATATGCCTTTTCGAAATCTAATTTTAAAATGACCCCACTAAGTTTCTTGGAATGCATCTCATGTACCGTCTCATGCAGAACTGCCACCTATGCCAGCAAAACACTGGCGCCGGCGTCGAAGAGGCGGCCAAACTGCGGTCGGCGCTGGAGTCTTGGGGCCTTTTCTTGGTAAACGTTAACGAGTCTGTCCCAACAATCTCGGCCACTTGCTCCTTCCTCACATGAACGTGCTACCTGTGTATTCGGCCAATTCCATGCAGGTAACCAACCATGGTGTGGAGCCCTCTCTGATGGACGCCATGATGAGCGCGTCGAGAGAATTCTTCCGGCAACCGATCGATGAGAAGCGGAGATATACTGATCTCGTCGACGGCGAGCGTTTTGAGGATCACCTGGAAGGGTACGGAAGCGAGCAGCTCACGTCCAAGGACCAAACCTCACTCGACTGGTCCGACCGTTTGTACCTCAAAGTGGAACCGCAAGGCGAGCGAAGCCTCCGCCTCTGGCCTGAATCTTTCAGGTCAAATAACCAATCGTATCAATCCTACGACCATTAATTTTCAAAACGTACAGCCTGAATCTGTATTAACGTTCATAGCATGCATTTATATGCAGGGATGTCCTGCATGAATACTCCGTTCAATGCAGCCTGGTGAAGGAAAGACTGGTCTCGGCAATGGCGAGGCTCCTGGGGCTCGACGAGGATCACTTTCTCGCCGAAGAACCTGACGATCGGGCTACCACCTATGCTAGAATCATCTACTACCCTCCGTGCCCGAGACCCGACCTTGTCCTTGGCGTCAAGCCTCACTCTGACGCAACACTTATCACGATTCTCATGGCCAACGACCACGATGTTGGTGGACTGCAAGTTCTCAGAGACGACGACTGGTATAACGTCCTGGCAACCCTGGCCCCTCACGCCTTGCTGATCAGCGTAGGAGACATGATGGAGGTACGATACATTGCATTGGTGGTAGTAGTAGCAATGTACTACCTCCGTTAGAGATTACTAGCAAAAGTGCCCGTGCGTTGCATCGGGTGATAAAAAAAACCTCAACCACTGCATGGTCAAAAAATCTATGATGACAATTCTCATATACCTTGTGCCATCATCAACGAAATTGGTCAAATTTTCTCCTATTCGTGACAAACATGATTAAAAAAACAATGAATCATGAGCTTAAAAATTAGCTTTTAGAATTACCTTGTCACTACACAAATATTAGCTTAAAATTGATTGACCCGCCTAACTGAATTCCGGTGTGCTGCCGTAGATTTTTTAGATCTTATAATTTAAGCCCCGACAATACCTATGCTGAAAGTCCCGACATAACTTTTGTCAACTTGTGATCCGCGGAATTAAACCATATCTTTACGTAATATCTATTTTTAACATATGCACTACTTTGATCGGAAATTATACACTGAAAATAATATAATAATATGTTTAAAAAATCAACAATAAATAAAATGAATTACGGATACTCAGTTTGTGTACATTTGTAATTTTATAGCGAGTAGAATAGTAGTTAGGTCTATTCGGGTTACAACCTTACATATATGGAAAATTATTAAATCACCATTTTTTTAATTTCTTCGCTTCAACTCATGATCTGCTTCAGCAATGAAGAACCGAAAGGGCTAATGTGCTTTTCTTTGTCGTGCTACACTGCTAAGTAGTAGCCTAGTACGGCATATGCAGGCGTCGCCGACGACGGGCCGACATGTATCAATTCTCAATCCTAGACACAGCGATAATTACCTCCTGGCCATGCGCTCCATCCTATCGCCCTCACGGCCAGATCTCGGACCTCAGCGCTGCGCTCCATGCTAAGAGCATCTCCAACAGACGCGCTATATAGGCCGCGCGGCATAAAAACGTCCGATATAGCGCGCGCGGGATAGAATGTGGCGCTCCAGCAGACGCGGTAAACGGCGCGGCGCTGTAAAAATTTTAGGGCGCGCGGCTTTTTGCACAATCCGGAGCGGCATATCTGGCGCGTCGGCTATAGCGCGCGGCATCGCTCGTCCAAGCGCGAAATAGCCAACGGCTGGAAAATTCCTCCCCCGCGCCCGCGCCTTCATTTCCCCACCTACCGCCGGCGCGAAATCCAGCCGCCGCCGGTCGACTCCGCCGCCGCCCCCGCTCGCGCGCCGCCGCGTCGTAGATCCGCGTCGCCCGCACCTCCTCCGGCAGCGGCGGACGCTCCACCGCGCTCGTGTCGCTCGCGCGGCCGCCAGCCGACGAGTTGTAGTCGGCGGTCCTTCTCCGCGGCCCCCTTCGCGCCGCCGTCGCGTTCTCCTCCGCGCAGGCGTCGACATGTCGTCCTCGTCGTCCTCGAGCTTGCTTGCAACATGGCGCGCCCATGGTGCTCGCCCATTTGCTCGCAAGGTATGAACCTCCGCCGGCCGGCCTCTATTATACTCGCCAAGTAGCTACAAAAGTTCATAGTGAAGTAATTTCATACATATGTTTGTAGAGTTCCTCATATGATTCATCTGATGACGAGTTCGACCAAGAAGAAGAGGAGAACATATCGATACTATTAGCATACCGCGCCGTTAAGAGGCCAAAATTTGGTGGATCGGTGTTCGGTAGACAGAAGTTGTGGAGAGAAAGGATTGAAGGGCATGAGAAATTGATGCGGTCGTATTTCAATGAGTATCCGATTTTCCACGAAAGCTATTTTCGGCGGCGTTTCCGGATGAGTCTCAACTTGTTCAAGCACATTGCAACGGAGGTCACCAAATATGATCGCTTCTTTGAGCAAAGGAGGAATGCCGCCGGAGAACTTGGCCATAGCACATATCAAAAGGTGACCGCCGCCTTGCGTATGTTGGCATATGGTATACCGGCGGATCTTGTTGATGATCATTTGGCCATGGGAGGGAGCACTTCTATCTTGTGTGTGAAGCGCTTTGTCGTTGCAATTGTCAATGTCTTTGGCTCCACATACTTGAGAGCCCCCAATGCTCAAGACACGGCAAGGCTTTTGGAGATCAACGCCAACCGGGGGTTTCCCAGTATGCTTGGTTCCATTGATTGTATGCATTGGAGTTGGAAGAATTCTCCAGTGGCATGGCATGGACAATTCAAAGGCTACAAGAAGGATGCCACCATAGGACTTGAAGCGGTGGCCGACCAAGAGACTTGGATATGGCATGCTTTCTTTGGAATGCCCGGATCTTGCAATGGCATCAATGTTCTTCAACGGTCACCACTGATGACAAGACTTGCAATGCGGGAAGGTCCATTGGTGGAGTTTGAAGCAAATGGCCACAAGTACAACTATGGCTACTTCCTCGCCGACGGCATATATCCAAGGTGGCAAACATTTGTGAAGCCAATTATTCAACCAAAAGGTAAAAAGCAAACTCAATTCCACAATGCACAAGCGGCGGCTAGGAAAGATGTAGAGAGAGCATTTGGGATTTTGCAAGCCCAATTTGCCATTGTTAGAGGACCGGCTAGATTTTGGGATCAAGAATGCCTTTGGTATATCATGACCGCATGTGTAATCATGCACAACATGATTATAGAGGATGATCGCGGAAAAGATGTGGATCATACCCACTACGACTTGATGGGGGTTCCCGTGCAAGTGACGAGGTCCGCACATAGGATTGCCCGATTCATTGCCTCATACCATGCCATTCGGTGCAACGACACACATGATGAGCTTCAAAAAGATCTCATGGAAGAATGGTGGAATTGGAATGGACAACAATAGTTGCATATTTGTTGTATTTGTTTGAAAACTATGTGTTGTATTGTCTCAAAACCATGTTGTATTGTTGTATGTTGGACGTGTTGTATTTGGTGTGAAGTATTGTTGTGAACAATGTAATGTATTTGGATGGTACAATATATTTGTGAATTTTTATATATTGTTTGATCTTCTTGGATGCATACTTGTGTGTGTTTGTTGTTTGCGCCGCGTCCGCGCGCTGCAAAATGGCGCGTCCGGCGGAGGTGCTATTTTACCGCGCCAACGCGCGCTGCAAAATGGCGCACCCGGCGGAGGAGAAATCGATCATGCGAGCGCAACGGTTTAGCGCGCGCAGATTTTTGCTTCTGGCGCGCCGCGATATAGCGCGCCTGTTGGAGATGCTCTAAGCGATCAAATTCAAGCCCCAATTCCCCTTTTTCTTGGCGATGGCGCCCGTGCTCGACCGTCCTCCTTCTGCATCGCGCGATGGCGCCGCCTGACGCATGCTCCGGCCCCGGCCACGGCCACGCATCCACGCCACCATCCTCTCCCCGCACGAAAGCACCACCGGCGCTGGCCTGGGCGGGGTGACCTCTGGCTTTTTACGGTGCTCGCCGCCGCGGGTGCGGGCTCCAGCGTCTGCGAGCCGCCGTCGTCGGCCTCCTCCGCTCTAGCTCCGGCAGCCGCCTCTACGAGCTCTCTGCGTCCGCGACCGCGTCTCCGAGCAGAAGAACGTCCTCGACCGCCAAGCCCTACCTACGCGCCGCCGTCGTCCTCTGCCTCGTGGAGCACCGCATCGAACATGCAGCAGGGGAAAGAAATTTCCCAAATCGAACCTCTTCCGTCCGAAGCCGGCTGGAATCCGCCGCGGCTCCGCTGTAGCCGCCTCCCTTCAATCGAGGGACCAACCACCCTTCCTTTGCCCCTCTCCGGCCCCTCTCCGGCTGATGTGCCGCCGCATCTGCTTCCTCCCTCTCTTTGTTTCCTTTTAGTACTGCTCTCGCCCGCTATTTTTCGGCAACCCAGGCGCCATCATCGACCGCCGCCGGCTCGTGGCCAAGCTCCCCCCTCTTTCATCCGGTACTTTCTCTGAAGGTCGATTTATATTTCGACCAGGGACCAATCAATGGTGCTCCTTATTGTTGATTTACCTCGCTGACATTCCAGCAAAATTAGATGTATATAAACCGGTAGTATTCATAATAAGGGAGCGGTATGGGACTATTCAACCCGATTCATCAATCAATTGACTGCAAATACTTTCGTAATTTCTATTAACAATGGAATTGGCTCGACCCCTCCAAGCGCGGAATTGGCTCGTGGCCCATTGCTTGATGCCGGTATACATGGCCCGTCGCCCTGCAGTCGGTTGCTTGCCCCTGCGGACGGATTGATCGAGATGTGAGAAAAAAACAAAACGAAACGGTATGGAATGGCATGGTGCGTATTATGTACCGCGGTGGGAGGCCAAAACCGTCCAAAAAAAGCGTTGACGAAATTTTTTGGCAGAAACCTTAGCTCCTTTATTATTAGGTATAGATAAGACCAGCACATATTATTAGGTCGTATTATGTATATCTATACCTAATAATAAAGGAGCTAAGGTTTCTGCCAAAAAGTTTCGTCAACGCTTTTTTTGGACGGTTTTGCCCTCCCACCAAATCGCATAATACAGCATAATGCCATGTACCGGTTTGTTTTGTTCTTCTTTCCTGTTTTCGTCGCCCATCGTTGTTTTGTCCGTTGCGCGCGTCGTGCGTCCTTTATTTTCCTACGACTCCTGATTTCATCCGCCAAGCAATCAATCTGGTAATTAATCCGGTAACCATCGTGACTTGAGATAGAAGGCGTGACTTGAGATAGAAGTTTTGGGGCACGTCCCAGCTATCGTGCCGAGTTTGCACTTGAGCCCGCAAACGATACGATAGCCTCGCTCGTGCCTCTTCCTTCCTTGCCTATAAAAAGGAGGTTCCCTGTCCGCTGATTTGTAGGAGGTGGCAGATCGTGCAACAAATATTTTCGGCGTTTACCCCGGCATCAGATTCGTTTGGAGCTCGACGGGTGGCTATGTTTTCTAGGTTATTCCTGAGCTCAATGGGCAAAGAAGGACGAAGGAGCTTCAGGGCAAGGCAGGGCAGGGAAGAAAGGAGTAGTTTTGTGCGGCTCCTACTCGAGGTTCACGGCAGGCGACAGCGCGCGCAGGACCAGCGGCCAAAGGCCACGGCGTCCCTGCCCTTCCCGTGTCTGTTACCACTGCCGAGCTCGGGCATGGTGAGAGGGGGCGGCGCTGCGCAGCGGAGATATACCCGCAGAGTTCCAGTAGGCCCGGATGTTGCCTTTGCCGACGCAGGCTTGTGACCACGAACGCGGTGCTCGAGAAGATCTTGCCGCCGCGTCCGACTGCCAGTTCGCTCGCTGTAGAAGTATTGCGAGGCTGCAGTCATCCCAGATTCGATGCTTTTCGAGCCATGGAGCTATAGTGGCGGGTGACTTTGAAGCAGGGGATCCGGGGATCTTCGGGCAGAGCCGGGCGGCAACATCACATCGCATCGGGCTTCCATGCCCGACAACTAAAAGGTAGCATCCGCGGACGCCTCAAGCAAAGGAAAAAAAACAGTCAACTCTGGCGTCCATGAAAACATTGTGGTTCTCGAATTCTCGCCAAGGCATACCTGTCGAGTAACACTACATCTACGGGCAAATTCCTACGGAATGCCTCTTACGGACAGACGTGGAACCACACAATTTGTTCACAGCCCGAGAATCACGGATGGAAAAATCAACAGAACCAACCGGTTACTTGCACGTCCCTCCATAGAAGTTTTCCGTAAGAGTTATCCCGTAAGTCTAGCTTTATTGATACATGTCTGCCTGTGAGCACCTTCAAGCAAAGGCGGGAGGAGTTTGAGCGGTGCCTCCGTGCTGGTCACGATGGCCAGAGAGCCGCCGCAGCAAACAACAGGGTGCTGTTGGGATCACAACGATGGAGCGAAGTCTTCGCCATCAAATTAACCTTGTTGCTATTGGGTTTTCTAGATTGTACTTACATGAATCACTCTTGAGGAGTACCGCGAGACGGCAAGGAACCGATTAATTAGGATGATCGGGACAAAGGGAAGTCTATCCGGCTGTGAGTTGGCATTACAAGAACTTAGATTCTAAAAAAAATCTCAATTAGTTATAATCCTTCAGCGTCGGTTCACCTCGGATTGACCACTTCAGAATTTAAAAAAAATGACCACCTTGGTAGAAGATGGCATAGAGGAAAAGTTTCATCGAGATGATTCGTTTAAGTATTTCAGTTTTTCTCTCCCGGTGCAACGCACGGGCACTTTTGCTAGTATTACAAAATATCTACACGAAGGTATTCCCTATTCTCCCCACCTTCGTCCGTTCGTCGTACATGGTCGCTCGCCCCGCACGTGCAGCAAACTGGGCCAAGCGCCCAAGCCCAACTAAACACCGAGTTCGGGACCTGCTGCACCGTCCTCGACCTGCCCTTGACCAGATCCTCTCACCGCCATCGCCTACTACCGCCGCCACACTGGATCGATCCTGCAAGAGAAGACTGCGGCCACTGCCGTCGCGGATCCGGTGGAGGCGGCTGGACGCGGGATCCAGTGGCGGCTGGACGATTGTCGTCACTGTCCTCCCGCCCCTTCCTCGTCGTATCTCCTCCTCTTCCTACCTCATCGCTCTGAGCTGGGCATGCTCCGCTAGATCCCTCTCCAGGGTATTGGCTAGGCTCTTCCTCCACATCACGTCTCTCCTCCACTCGTCATCATCTGTGTGCGGAGATTGTGGCTGCCAAGATGAACTCGTCGCCAACCCTGGCCGGAGGGCATCTGTACATCGACTCCCTCCACTCTCTTGCTTAGTTTTGTTGATTCGTTTCTCTGCCTTCCTTTTCACATCTTACGAAATGGAGCCTGTGCCTGTAGCTTTGTTTATGAGATTCGATCTTGTGACATGTTTGTCCTTTTTCAGGTATTGGCCAAGGTGTGTGGAATGTCATGGAATTAATTCCTGGGAATCATCTCCAGCACAAACACTCAATGCAGAATGTCCACATAATCTCTCCATATTTTTCTTTCTCAAGAAGGTGCACACACTATTCTCCTCTTGCTGAATTTTGCTTCGTTCTTCAACTGCCCTGCTCCCAAAGCTTCTCAACGCCTACAAGGTGTTTGATTAAAATCCAAGAAGACTATGGGGCTCAATTGATCTGCGCAAGCCATGTGATTCACAACCAGCTTCAATCATCAGCAACTTCCCATGTGTATGTAGTGTTTTGTTCCCTTTTCATCTTATTTTTTGGTATTTTATTCCCCTTGACGCTGCAACTCTTAACAAATCATGACCTGATGATGCAGGTTGAAGAAAAATATGAGAAAATTGTTGTTGGGAGGCAAAAATATTGAACCAGAGAGTGCGACAGTGAAGAACAAAATGGTTTTTTTAATTGAAGTACCCGTCTGAATAGGTTGTATTCGTGGGTGTTTTGATAAGGAACAAGTATTGTTGGGAGTGGAATATTACGATGAAAGCATACACTATAGTGCGCTGAAGCCATTCCCTTCGGTTCTGAATTAGAGAGTGCATCACTGAAGAAACAAAAGAAACATGAAGTGAGTTTTATTGAGTATTCTGAGTTCAACACTTTGTAGTTCTAAAGTGAAAGTGGGTTAGAATCTTCTTAAATCAATATTTGCTGGTTGCAGGGATGCAGACATTAGTGAAGAGGGCACCGCCCTGACCAGCGTGCTCGCCATGGGTGCCCAGATCGCAAAAACGCGTGAGGATTGATGTCCTGGGCGGCCAGAGCTGATGTCCTTGTTCATGATCTCGCCATCTTCGGCACCTCTGCAGGTATATGAGCTCCTTCACGTCTCTTTGATTTTTCAGGGCTACCTCTTTGTTTTATGCTCATGCGCAATGTGCTTCTTACCTTTTTATATTGTTGTGTGGATGATACAAAAGCAAATGACAGGTAGAATGTGAAAATTGGCTAGTTGTGACATATATTTGTTTATTTTTTTCTCTCCTTGATGTTTTTAGCTTACTATTAAGAATAGCTCTGCATGATTGTGGCAGATTAGTTGTGAGGATATATATATAAATAGACATGTGTGAGTAAATATAATAATATGCAAATATGATAGTGTGATATCAAGAGTCAAGAGACCTCAGAATTTAGAAATATGCGTATTGGCTTATTGCTGAACTGGGCATTATAAATTCCAGGAAAGAAGGCAATATTTTGGGAGTGTATGCAGTGGAATGGAAATGGTAAAACTCTTCGAAAGTACTCTCTCTTGCAAATATCACATGTAACATCTATATCTTGGTGAATCGGTAGCCTTAGATTCAGAAATACATGTATTTGTGATTTTCCCTTGCATATTTTGGTAAACCAGGATTGGTAGCCCAGAATTTCATTTCAGTTTAAGGATTTGCTTAATAATGTTATTCCTCCTAAACTTTTTAAGAGAAACACTTTCTTTTTTATATTGTTTCTACCATGTATATTCAGGTTCACCTTGATTATCCTAGCCTACCTGGACAGTTAGTTGAGCCCACGTTTACCTGGACATATAATTCAGTTGGAATGTCTACCTGGACAATTTGTTTGGGATGCTCTATTTTAGTCCAGCGATAGAGCTAGCTGAGATTGCAAGTTATGAGTAAGTAAACTACGAAGTATACTAATTGTTCAGATCACTATAGTACCTCATCCTTTGTTTTCTGGTTTTGCTCCAGGTTGCCGTTGCGGTTCTTCTGTTGGCTGCTCTTAGGTGAGGCCTTCAAGTCCCAATTATCTTTCTCAACATATTAATTGATATGGTTCTTGCAAATTGATCTTCTAAGGGGTTTACTAGGTGAAGCTTCGAGCTGTTGTATTAGTAAATTGGAATGCTGTAAAATTTAGCTAGATCAATCTGTCTGAAATATTACCATAACTTATATAGATGAGATGTACAGAGATTTAAGTTTTGATATTGGATTGTTTATTTGATGTGACTATTGTCTCCCTCTTTGATTCTAATCTGAGTTAAGTGTGAGATGCATTTGGTGAATTTTATTTAATGGAATTGCAACCGAAGCAAGAATTGGGTAGCTGAAAATTATGCTATAGACACAACAACTGAAAACTATGGTGTTTTTCCGTGCTTGCCCATTGCTTCATTCTGGTGATCCGTCCAGGTTTAGTTGTTTCTAGATCCATGACAATTGCATACTATTTCCTATTTCTACTTCAGTTTGGGTGGTCATGCTAGATAGAACAACGTCTGGGAATGGGCATCGTGAGCACTATCTCCCTGGAGAACAAAAAAACAAGAGAAGGGCTACCGCACTGTCTCCATCCTCCACCATGTCGCTTCACCACCAACGAATGACGGATCCGACCGATGGGGCTCAGATCAAGAGCTCTTCTATCGGATCCGCAGCGCCAGAAAATGCCCCGAGGATGAGGTAATCATTAGACGGCTCCTCCATATCTTTCATATTTTGTCCAAGGTTCTAAATTTGGGCAAAGACATATGCACCTCATCCGAGAGATGGTAAACATGAGGGAGCTATTCTTAGAATTAGTAGCAGTACGATCATGTCTTACTAGAAGGAGAGCTATTCACCAAATTCATCTTTGTATCTTGTTTCCTCTTAAGTGCATATCCATTTTGTGTTTTTGTTTACTATCAGCACGAAATAATCAGTTTGGAAGATAATTTTGTCATATATATTTCACTGATACATAGAGCATGGCAAAATTTATTATGAGGAAAGCACATGAGGTCCTTAAATATTCTGATTTATGTGCAATACTTCCTACAGAATTAGCAATCATTTACTTGATGTGCCATAACTTATATTTGTTCTAACTGCACCTGAAAATCTGAAGCTTACAGAAAAGGGTTTTAATATAATTTAGAAAGAATTATATTTGTTTCGCCTTACCATTATGCTTCAGGCTTGAGATGAAACAATAACATCAAGACGAGTTTTTAATCATGTGCTATGAACTTCTCTAGCTGCAATTTGTTTTTTCAGGTCTTGGGATGTTCAATGAATAACAATGAGATCACACAATTTCCATTGTTACTACTTTCTTATTCCATCTGGTGTTGATTTTTTTCCTGGGTGATATAAATAGGTCAGTAAACAGATCATATGTTGTACTTTTTTGTGTACATATTTTTTTGGCATACGATAGACTATTCCTTATTTGATGGACTCTTTCCCTTATCTTTATTAAGTGTTAATTCGTTGTCATATTTTTGTGTAGCTTGTTTTAGAGAAGCCATATTTTATTTTACATGAGATTTTTGGATCTGATTCTGCTTTTGGTTGTATGAGATTTACGCCATTTAGATCTGTGCTATTTCGTTATATATGAAGGGAAAAGAATGTGGTGCTTATTGCTCAATTTAGTGACTGCTCCAGTTCATTAGATTCTAATAAGTCGAGCCTCGTGTGTGAGTATGTGGCTGCAATTTGTAGTTTGGTGATTCTCAGTTTTTTTAATAATTATATTTCAGACGTTTATCATGTTATTAAATTTTGATTGATAATGTATCAAACTGATGCAGAATCTCTCTGCGGACCACGGGCGCCTAGATGCACTCAAAAACTCTCTCTCCCGGCATCGCTTCCAGCTTGAATTCCACTTCTGCACCCCTCTCTCTTCCATCACTTGTTCCATTCATGAGGGCCCAGATCTCATGGAACAAATCTGTCTTCATCACCCCCACCAGCACTCACAACACTCCGATAGTTGGTCTGACAAAATCCACCATTTTGTTTATGAAGTGCATGCTGATTTGTGCGGGTTTGTGGTGTGCCTGACTGGCTGATTCAGAGGCTTTGAGCGATCACTTCATCAAATCTGGTGAGGATTATCTTCCATGTTATGCGTGGCATGTTTCTTGAAAGATTTACTGGTAGAAATTTGATCTCTTTATTTAGTTCATTGCAACAACATAGCATGAGATTTTCCAAAAGTAAGGTCTACTTCTGTTAATTGCATATGTCAGAACCTATTCCTATTGGCACTTCTTTCAGAATCAGTTGTTTTTCCTTGTATGTAAGCATTATGCAGCTATGGTTAAAGAGTGTTTAATACTTCACACTATGAGATGCAACACGGCAAATGTGACATCGCAACCAATGTCGTGATGCACGACCATGTAGTGCGGTCACTCCTCTTTACCACCTTCAACGATGATGGTGCCTCGCTTTGTTCCCTCCACCGCACTCTGGTGGATTCACCACCACTAGGGAAAGTGCGGAGCTATTTGTCCAATGGGAAGAGAAGGAACCAACAACTAATATTTCTGGCTACTTCATGAGAGGACGCACTGGATGCTTGGCACGTGCCTGTTATTTTCTTACTAGCGTATGTTAATTTGGTTTTCGGAAATTACTAATTCAATACGGTTACTTTGTCTCATAAGTGAAGTCTTCTGATATCAATTAGTTACTCCATGTCCATTTAGTAATTCTGAATTAAATATCATCAGAGATAAGAGTTTATTACGTCCATGTAATGGCATATGTACATGCCAGATGGGCATGCCCATCTGTGATGAGTTATTCTGGTCTGTATGACAGTATGAGTGAACTTCACATAAATGAGAGCATTATGATATCCTTGATTGCATTCGGTATTATCATGCTTGGAACTACGCAAATGCACAACAATGTTGTTATTGCATTCAGTATATTACTATTATGATGTACTTGATTTGTTTTGAATTTTCATAGTGAGTTATGAAATATATATGTGCATTGAGAAATTAAATTTGAGGACCCGTAGCAACGCACGGGCATCTATACTAATATATCATTAAAATGTTTAGATTCTACTTTTCAAGATATAATTTATGTCGTAAAATTTGTATTATGTTAGTTAAATTGACGATCTAAAGATATATGATGGCCTTAAAATCTCTAACGGAGGAAGTAGAGTATAGTATGTATTTAATTTCTATTTGGCGAGGAATTTGACTTGTAATATATCATTTTTCAATTTGTGCCTGACAAGATAATGAGCAACGGGATCTTTAAGAGCCCGGTGCACCGGGTCGTGACAAATGCAAGTAAAGGGAGGATGTCGGCGGTGATGTTTTATGGGCCAGATCTTGACAAGGAGATAGGGCCGGCAGATCAGCTAATTGACAATAGGCGGCCGGCGTGGTACAAGAGAGTGAAAGTGAAGGACTACGTCCATGGGCTCTTTCAGAATTTTTCTCGCGGAGCAAGAGTTATAGACACAGTGCGGATCTAAGCTAAGAGCATCTCTAACAGAGTCCGTAAAAATCCAAACTGAAAAACTCGAGTTCAGTCTTCCGAAAACATGTTTACGGGTCGCAAAACAGCTGGCGCAGAACACACCCTGTAAACTGAAACTGAAAAACGGAATATTCCAAAATCATCGTCTTCTTCACAAGAACTATCCCCGATGCTGCCTAGATCTCCCCGCGCGGACCGCCACCTGTGCCCCTAGCTGCAGCCGTGAGCTTGGGGACGGCCACGCACACGCCCGTGCGGACGGAGCTGGGCAGACTACGCACAGCGCATGATTGTTTACCATGATTACCATGATTGTTTAACTCCGCGCGCGGACGGAGCTGCAGAGTACGCACAGAGCAACCAGGCCAGCTCTTGTCGAATTAGATGTCAATACTAATCAATGAGCTCCTTGGCCGCGCTGCTAGCTGCTTGGTCGTGCTGCTGACTGATGTTGCCTGCTCCGCCCGCGCCATTGCTGCTTGGCCGCGCTGCTAGCTGATGTCGCGCCGTCTGCTGTGTTCGTCCGCCGCGCTCGCCGCCTGCAGCTACGAGCTTGGTCAGCGGTGCATAATTTTAATAAAGCAGCCAGAAATCGCCGGATGGAGGTGGTTGTACGGACGGCGGTGCTGGAGAACTCCGTTCAGTTTTGGACCTGTAAACCATCTTTGGACTGTATTAGTAGGGGTCGAGTTTAAAAATTTTCGGGCCCCTGAAAAAAAATTTCGGGCCGGACGGCGAGTTCAGTCTCTGTTCTGCGCCACTTTCGAACCGAACCCGTAAATCGGCCGGGAAAATACGGTTCCGGCGTGGTTTACGGGCTCTGCTAGAGATGCTCTAACGGCGTGTAAACGCATGTTTTCATGTAAATCATGTGGTTCTTAAATTGAGAAATCGAAATAGACACGGTGTGGATCTAAAGACAATGGTAAAAAATAAACATGGTTTAATGTAAATCATCCTATTCATATACGGGAAATATTGAAATAAAAAATATTCATGTAAAGATTCTTATTATCTAAATATGAATTTCATGTTTAAATGGTGAAGTGGGCGTTCCTACTCTTCCTTTTTCCTCTTCATTGGTTCTTCATTTGCTTCCTCATATAGTTTGTAATATCCCAGGATTTGGGGTTACAAAAATAGAGGAAATAGATGTGTGCATTGCATTCATGCATAAAAAATCTGGAGAATTTGCGCGCTTTAAAGTAAAACAGTCACAGTAACTGAAGTTTCACTTGACCTTGGTGGAACTGAAGTAGCTCATCAAGTCAAGTGCTATAAACCTCAAAGTGACCTTTGCTAAAACCATGTCTTGGGTAGAATTGATTTGATCTAAGGGGTTAGATCAAATGGAACTAACACCAACACAAGCTTATTATTAAACCCTAGAGATGGGAGAGGTCTATACCATCAAAGAGATAAGAAACAAACTCTAAATTATTAACACTTAAAAAATTGAGCAACTACCTTGAGGTACAATTAAATTCACTTTAAAATTAATTACTAAATATGGTAAAATACAAGGATCTAAGTGCATAAAAGCCACACATTCTTACTCCAACCATAACTTATTAAATATGTGGAATATCACAAAACTAAATTCTTTTACATTACGAATTATAATTCAAACTATATGAATAAAATAAACTATGAGTATTTTGAAACTCATATGATCATGCCTTGGTGAAATCAACATTCACCATTCAAAATTGGGGTATAATCCTTGTCTTTGACATTTTGATCTCAATTACAATATAAATACAATCACATATGATATAGTAACTCACCCACAAGCATAAAATCATTCACAAGATATTTAGTAACAAAAGCCACTTGTCTATCCAAAAATGAATCACATGATAGGATAATACCAATGCCACATAGGATAAAAATATCTACATAGCTTGCATCCTAAGCAATGCCACCTCATACTTAAAGGATTGATATGGATGAGAGCATGACAACCAAGCACCTTACTCATCAAATTAAGACACCTATGTGTCATGATATTAGAGCATACTCAAGCTTATAAAAGGAACCCTCTACTTCATCCATTCCATCATCTTGCACCATGATGCAAGAAAACCAACACATAGAGCCACTCCATAAAATAGTTAGGATCAAGATGAAGCAGCTAGGAGGTGGAGGCATGCCACAAGATGCAGGTTTATCAGAATTCCTGAAGAACAAGCTACAGAAGATAACAAGGTAGAATTCTTAGGAAGACCACATATTTAGATAATCACATCATCATTCCTAGAGTAGAACCCTAGATTATAATCCAAGTCCTTGTAGAGTGAGAGAGGTAATTGGTACAACCATATCTGAATATTTGTAGTAATACCATAGGAAGCTAAACCTTTGACCATTATAAATTGAGTAATGATCATAAACCCTAAGAACATTAAGTAAGGAGCTATTAAGAATAAGATGCTAATTATAATGCCATGATTGTGCTTGGGAGAAATAGAAGAATAAGCCATAAGCTCAATCCTATAAGTAGATATCCTTCACCACATGAAGTTATAGGGAGATCAGTAGTAAGCAACCCTAGGCTTATATTCCAACTTTAACTTGTGAATCACTTGGTGATCATAAGTAGAATCCTACCACATCTACATTACACTTAATCCTTACTTAAAGAACTTAAGAAAACCTTAGAGTCAAACTCTATACTTTATATGGTGAGAAACCATTCATTCTTATAACCAAAGTTAACTATAAAAAGAACCATAACCACTTTAGTTACTTCAGTGATAAATTAAAGATAATACTAGAAGTCTATTGGTAGAAGATAAAACCAATTCTCAAATCCTTAGTATCTAAAGAAGAACAGCAACTATTGCTAAATTCTGTAATTATAACCATGTGTGGTGATCAACCACTTATCCTCATAAACCAAAACCAAACCATGATGAGAGTAGTACCTACTCTAGGTATTTTAAGGTGTTACTAAACTACAATATAAATACTAAACTTGGAAGTAGTTCAAGTAGAATTTCCAATTCACTAAAACCTACTTATGCACATAAAATAATAGACAAGTGATAGCATTCTCAAATAATAGATAAAGTCCTTAGTGATATTTTAGCACATGAAATCATATGTACATGACTAAATTCTCAAATAAGAACCAAGACATATTAATAACCTCTAAAACACTTGGTGTACAAAATATCAACTCCAATCATTCAAAAGGGAGTTGTGTTCTAAATAAAAAAAAGGGAAATTAAAATAAATACCTAAATTATTGCCTAATTTAAACATTGTCATAAGGCTCACATATATGGAATGTGATTCAAAAACAATGCAGCAATGCATGTATCCTTTCCTTATTCCTAATAAAATTCAAATTATAAATACCTGCAGGGTATCATATGATTTAAAATTTGAATTAAAACAGAATTATAAAACAGAATTGAAAACAGAAAATAAAAACTGAAAAGAAAAAGAGGGAAACATTACCTGGACTCACCTGGCCGTGGCAGCCCAGCAGCAGCCCAAAGACCAGCTCCAAACCCCAGCCCAGTACCTTTTCGTGGGGATAAATACGAAGAGAACGTCGTCGTCTTCGTCTCCTCTACTCGACGCGCAGGAGCTCGCCACCGCGACGAGGTGAGCCACGTCCCGCGTTCGCCGCCGATGTTGTTGACCTCCAGCGCACGCCGGAGACCGTATAAAACGCGCTGGAGTCCTCCATTCCCCTCTCTCTGCTCCATTCTCTTCCAACGACGAAACCCTAGCTCGCCGGCCTCCGTTCACCGCCGGCGATTAAGGCATCCCCGAGCCTCGCCGAGGATACTCCCAGCACCACCGTCCTCTTCTCGTTCTTCTCATCAAAGCGTGCAAGCTGGGAAGCCCCTGGTCTGGCGAATTCGGCCATTTTCTCCGACCACCGCCGCCATGTCCATGGATGATTTCGTCGCCGACTGAGCTCCATCGACCTCTCCTTCAAGCCCATCGCCATCAGGGTGAGCATGCGCTTCTTGAGAACCTCCTATTGCATCCTAGCTCGCGCCGTCGCTCGTTGTCATCGCTGTTCGTTTGCAACCGCCGCAGATCCTCGCCGGCGAGCACGCTCCGGTGACCAAACCGGAGCGGCGCCACCACCAAGAGGTTCGCCTCGGCACGCTCGTTTCAACGCACACGCACACGCCCCCGCGGGAACCAGGAATCACCGGCGTCGCCCACCACTGGCCGCCGGTGGTGGCCATGGTTGCCACGTCATCGCCACCGTGGCAGCTGACGCGGCCGTGCCCCACCAGTCATTGACTGCTGGGTAGACTTAACCGGGTAACTCTAGTATTTACTTTATAAATTTAAAACCAGAAAATTGCTATAACTTAGAAAGAATATAGAAAATTCAATTTAGCTCAGAAAATACAAATGAAATATTAAAATGCTCATAACAATAAACTCTATCCAAGAAAAATATAAAATGAAATTTTTTATTTTAAATAAAAAAATTAATTGTTTAACCCTATTTAATTAAGCCTTTCTTATAATTCAAATCAAAAATTCAATAATTAAGAAAAATTTCTAAAATAAATAAAGACCAGCAAAGCAAATAAAGAAAACATCAAACTAATTTTCTTTATTTGTTATCTTGTTAAATCCTTATTAGAGAGATTTAAACCCTAATTAATAATCATCTTAATTATTAATTCATTAAAAATAATAAAAAGTCCCAATCCAATATTATTTTTAATTCAAAGTTATTAATAACTTCAACTTTATAATTAAGTTATTAATCATAGAACTATATGATAATTAGGAAACCCTAATTCCTTATTGAATGATATACAACATTATCATTTCATGTGAAACCTAAAACCCTAATTCAATTAGGAACCTAGCCTCATTAATCAATATGAACCCTAAATTGTTTCTAAACCTAAACCCTAGGTTAGAACATGTGATCATATTACTTTCTTTTGACTCATAGATCCATAGTAACAATTAAATGTTTGTCATGTCCACATAAAATGTAGAAACCCTACCACTACTAATCTAGCATTCCATGTATCCACCCCATCAGACCTAGGTGATCAAATAGGGTCAACCAAGTGTAAACCCTAGTTACTATCCTCCAAGAAATAAACATTAGTTATCCATACTAAGCATCACACTATTGTGATGAACCCTAATAGCAACCATACCTACTATTTTGCATTACATAACCATGTTCCACTAAACCCTATTAGATATGGATACTTATGAACCATCTTATTTAGAAACCAACCATTCTTCACTTAGTGAAACCAATAATAAAACCTAGACAACCTCAACCCTAATTTAAACACTTCTTATTACTTAAGGAGTATGTTCTTCAAAAGTTATTCTTTTGAAGTAAATAAAGAATAGCCAAAACCTACTTAATAGGACCTATAAACCCCAGCCAACTATCACCAGCAAGGTATACAACCTTGATAGCACCCATGTCTAATGAATTGCCTAAGATGTGTTTCCAACCTGGTTAGAATCCATCTAATACATACTCAAGAAGCTAATTTGGAAACCATAGTAAACCATAGAACTCCACAACCATATTATCATACTTGTTCTTTATTAAAGAACATGTTCTCCAAAAGTTATTCTTTTGAAGTATATAACAAGTAATCATCAACCATACACTATAGGAATTAATATTGACAACTGTCTTTTACTTATTATACAACTACTATCCCTTGGTGTGTATGATTGTTATTATCCATTCTACTACTTTTTTAAGATACCAAGTAATCAACCTTAATAAGAACATTGTTTGTGAATCAGTCTAAAAGTGCAACACACCCGAAACTAATCATTAACACTCACTAATCCTAAATCATCGGGGTTAGGTCACGCTTAGAGCGATTGGATCTCATACTTATGCATTATTGCATCCTTGCCAATCTTTTAAACATCGTCCTTACCGGACGATGATGCTATTTCAGAATTTGGAGTTATTGCGTATCGAAGATCTTGCCTCGCATAATCTTGCAGTCAAGAAAGGCAAGTTCATCGCTTGCTCATGTCATTTGAGTATTTTTACCAAATTACTTGCAAAGTACTATATTTATCACTATTGCATAAAAAGCAAAACCACTATTTTCATAACTATGAATATGACTAAGTGGTGGGCAATGGAACCATGGATTGTGTTGATATGGTGGAGGTTCCATTGCAAGGGTTTATATCCATCTAGGATTAAACAAGAAATGTCGTCCAGTGATTCTCACTACAAGAAAAGTTGCCATGGCCGACGAAGTTGAAGTCGCGCCGTGGTTGCTGGTGCACCATGGCCGACGATTTTTGGTCTCTCCGTTGTGCATGTCAAAACGTTTTTTTTTCTCGTTTTTGAGGCCACCTAGCCCGACGAAAACGGCCAAAACGTCGCGTATGGTGTCCCGGGACGTGGTGCATCTCGAATTCTCGGGTTCGCCGGCCGAGTCAACGCAAATCCGCACCGCCGAGGGATGTAGGGCCCAGATGGCAGCCTCTCTGGCATTGTTTTTTTCTCGATCGCGCCATCTCGTTCAACGCTCTCCGATCGAGCCGTTTACGATGCAGGATCATGGGTCCCGCATGTCATCCTCTATGAACCAAAATTCTTTCTATTCTTGGATTTTTTGACCCCTGATTTCTGGCTACTTCCTTTTTCTTTTGATCCCTTGCCGCCTTGGAAACGTTGAGACCGCTGCCGCTAATTGGGACCCGCATGTCATCCTTTATGAGCAATCAACTTTCTTTTCTTGGAGTTTTTTTTGGCACCTCAAATTTGGTCACTTGCCTTTTTCTTTCGATCCCCCGCCGCCTCAAACGGTGATACCGCTGCTGCTAAATGGGACCCGCATGTCATCCTCTATGTACTATAAAACTTTATTTTCTTGGATTTTTTTAGCACCTCATATTTGGTCACTTACCTTTTTCTTTCGATCCCCTGCCACTACAAGAAAAGTTCTGATAGACAACGTCCCAAAATCGTCCACTAAGGGCCATTTTTCGTCTCCTATGGGCCTAACCCGACGATATGGGTTCTGTTGTCGAAACTGCGTCAGGCAAAGTCCTACGACGATTTTTTCGGTCCGTCGCGCTTGGGCGCCCTTCCGCCACGGAAAATCGGACCGTTGCGAAGTGTTTCCGGGAGCCCGTTGACTACGACGTCATGCAAGCCGCCACGTGGCGTACGCCGTTAATCGGCGAGTACCGGCGTTAACCGAGCTGAAACCCCGTGGTAGATGGAAGGCCCACACGAGGCCTGCCACGTCTTAAGCGGGCCGGCCCATTAAGTTTGCGGGCCGGGCCAGCTGACTTAGTTTGACCGGTCAACTATATAGCTGGGCTGGTCCATTAGTTACGTGGGCCGGGCCTAACCTCTAAGGTTGACTGGTCAAAATTTTAATGGGTCGGCCCACTACGCATGTGGGCCGGGCCGAATGCACACGTTTGACGGGTCAGCAGGCAAAAGGGCCGGCCCACAAGACATGTGGGACCCACTTTCCATTTAACAAGTGGGGTCCACCTTAAAGCAAGTGGGTGAAAGAACATCTCTCATATTATGTTTTGAGTGTTTGATGTCAATGTATGTGATACACTAATGTTTGTTTAAGTGGTACAGGGATTATATAGATACATTTGTATGTGTGTTGGATGTGGTCAGTGCTGTCAAAAAGTATCAAGAAAAGCTCACCAGGTCGGATAATCCGGGCCGGATATTTGGAAATATCCGGCCCCCGAATTTCGGCTAAGGACTTGAGGAAATGCAGCTCGAGATAGGGGCCGGACAATTGCCCGGATATTGTCCTGGTTTTGTCCCGAGGCCGGATTATCCGGGCCGGATATTTCGGAATATCCGGCCCCCTCGAAAACGGCTAAGGACCCGAAGAAAAGCGTGTCCGGATAGGGGCCGGACGGCTGTCCGGACATTGTCCTCGGTTTTGTACCGAGAGGCCGGATTATCCGGGGGGGGGGCGGATTATCCGGCCCTAACTTAGGCCGGATTATCCGGCCCCCCGGAAGGCTCAACGGCTGGATTTTGGGGAGGGGTATTTATACCCCTCTTCTTCTTCCTTCCCCCTTTGCTCAATCATTGCACAAGAAATCTGCCAAGCTTCACCTCCATTAGAGCCACCTCAAGAAACACAATATTTGCAAGATTTCCTTCCTCCCCCAACCAAATCTCTTGATCTTTGGAGATTCGAAGGAGAAGCCACCGATCTACATCCTCACCGAAGCGTTTTTCATTTCCCCCTCATTTGTTTGAGGGATCTCATGCTAGTGTTCCTATTTGGTTCCCTAGTTGATTTGTGTTGATGTGTTGTTGTTGATTGTTGTATTGTTACAGATTTGGGAGCCTCCAATTCAGTTGTGGATGTGTGCCCCAAGAACCTTGTAAAGGCCCGGTTTCCGCCTCGAGGAAATCCCTTAGTGGAAGTGGGCTAGGCCTTTGTGGCGTTGCTCACAGGAGATCTGAGTGAAGCCTTCGTGGCTGTTGGTTTGGCTTTCATAGCAACCACACTCCTCCAAACGTAGACGTACCTTCTTGCAAAGGAAGGGAACTACGGGAATCATCTCCGTGTCATCGCGTGCTCCACTCTCAGTTACCTCTATCCTATTCTATCTCTTATATTGTGTAGCTATATCTTGCTTAGTTGCTTATCTTGTCATATAGGTAAATTCACTTAGTTGCATATCTAGAGAATCTACCTTTGTGTCAAGCCTAAATTGAAAAAGAACTAAAAATTGGTTAGCACCTATTCACCCCCCCCCCTCTAGGTGCGGCATACGATCCTTTCAATTGGTATCAGAGCCTCGGCTCTTATTTCGAGCTTAACCGCCTAAGAGTATGCCGAACGAGGAGTCCTCGGAAGGGCCGCCAAGACGGTCTCCATGGAAGACTTCAATTTGTTGAAGTCCTCCATGGAAGCCCAAATGGAAAGCATGAAAAAGATGATTGCCGAGCTTTTGGCTCCGGTCCCTCCCAAGGCCCCCTTTGTAGAGGTAAAGGACAAGGGTGCGTTAGAAGAGGGAGATGCTTCGAATTACCCTCCTCTACCAAACCCGTGGAAGGTGATAACTTAAACACTATTAAATCTCCTAGGACAACTAGTGGAGGTGAGAGCTACAATCGAGTAGCTCCACCTTTTCTATCTCCCGATATATCGGTTCCCCATCCCATATGAACATTCGGGGCGACCCACCTAAGTTTTCCATTCAGAATTTCGATACTTGGCAATTTGAGTTTCGCTCTCATGTTTGCAGTGCCTCCAATGAACTTTGGAGAATCATCTTGGAAGGCTTCAAGCCATACAACCCCGACAAGTTGACTAGAAGAGAAGCGGTTGATAGTCAACTCAACAACACCGCCTTGCACATGATTCAAATTAGTGTGGGGACAAAGGAATTGCATCGTGTTCGGAACTACACCACCGCCAAGGAAGCTTGGGACGGTTTGTCCGCTAGTTGCATTGGAAGTGAGAGCACGAGGAGGAACAAGTATAATGCTCTTAAGAATAAAGCCGAAGGTTTCATGAGGCTACCTGGATGAAGATCATGAAGACATGTATGGAAGACTTCTCACCGTTGCCGATGCCTTCGGCTTATTGGTGCCACCCACATCAATGACTCTTGGATCAAGGAGAAGTACATTTAATGCATGATGCCGTTTGTACCCATTGATGTCAAGACTCTTGTCGGGAGGGAATGCTATTCCTCTCTCACCTCTCAACAAGTCGTGCATGAGATGCAAGCTCTCAAGGTGCTTGAAGAAAATTCTCATGATTCTCGCAATCGAGCTCTTGGGATGACAAAAGGGTCCAACCTTGCCTTGGATGTCAACTCCGTTGAAGAAGTGTTCCCTCAAGAATCATATAGGGCATCTTGGAGTATGTCCTATCCGGAAGACTTGGAACACCACTACCATGACCACATGGCATTCCATGCCAACTCTTTTGGGTTGACCCATCCAAGGCCAAGGAAGACAACATCAAGAGAAACAACTCAAGGGGGTCCACAAATTCGGGCCCAAGGACAAGATCTTGCTATAATTGTAATGACAAGCGCCATTTCATTGCCGAGTGCCCCTATGAGAATAGGGAAACTCATGGTGGAAGGCTCATTCCCAAGGACAAGAGCAAAGATTCAAAGGACAAATATTCAAAAGCCCCCAAGAAGAAATTCTACAACAACAAGACCAAGAAGGGCAAGAGGCCCTCAAAAATTGTGCTAGTGACTAGGGAAGAATATTCTTCTGATGAAGTTGGAAGCTCTAGTGGTGATGAAGATGAAGAAAGCTCAAAGGAAGTGGCCGACATCATCACCACCAACATTCCCTCTTCATCTCTCTTTGAATCTCCCAATGAGAATCCTCATATCAAGAATGCACATTGCTTCATGGCAAGGTCCTCCTTGGACACATCTATTGTGCTATCCACTCAAGAAGAGTATACCTCCGGAGATGATGATGTTGATGATGAAGAAGATGCAACCTCTAATGGATTGGTCGCTCTTGCCTCCCTCTCCACTAACTCTTCATCACCAAGTGAATCCCCCAATGAGGTCATTCATGTGGAGGAAGAAAGTTGCCTCATGGCTAAATCCTCCGAGGTATCATCCCTAACCCCTCTATGCCTATCATTTCAAGTGATCTAGGGGTTGATCTTGCTAGTCTAAAAGTGAAACAAGAAATGCTAGAGTTTGATGATTTCATTCTTAACCTACAAGGTAATACTAAAAAGCATGTTTCAAACCTCATGGTTCATATGGCTCAACTAAATGGTACTCTTGAGAAAAAATGCCAAATAGAGAGAGAAGATGCTCTTGAACTGCATGCTCTTAGAAATGCCCTTGAGGAAAGCCAAGAAACCATAGCCTCTCTTGAAGAGAGGTTAGAAAATCTTGGAGATCCTCAAGATAAAATTAACAAGCTCACTAAAGCTAGAGATCTTGCAAGAGCTAAGACTAAAGTGCTTACAAAGGAAAAGGCCAAATTTGGTGTTGATCATGAGAAACTTGTGAGAGATCTAGATGATCTAGACAAGGCACACAAAGCCTTGAAGAGTGAATACTCTCTCCTCTCCAAGTCTTATGAGCAACTTCAAATTAGGCTCGCTTCATATGACATACCTAGCACCTCTACTCCTCTATGTGATCATGCAAATATTGTTGAGGAAAATGCTAGGTTGAAGGATGAACTTGCTAAGGCCTCCTCTCCCCAAAGTAAACTTTCTTTGGATGATCTTTTGAGTAAGAAAAGATCAAACAATGGGAAGGAGGGCCTTGGTTATAATGCCAAGGCAAAGAAGGCAAACAAGCAAAAGGCCAAGCCCGCACAAGAGAAGAAGAAAGCCGTCACTAATGGTGAAGCCTCCAAGGGCAAAACCATCAATGATGATGATGCGGGAATTGCTAACCCTCACTATGTTTTATTTAAAAATTATTATGGTGATGTTTATGCTAAATATGTTGGCCCATATGGTGGTTATGTTGCTTGGTCTATTTGGGTCCCAAAGACCCTTGTTGCTAACAAAAGAGGACCCATTGAGAAATGGGTACCTAAATCCAAGAATTGATCTCATGTAGGACTATGCCGCCGGAGGTTCAAAATGGGTACTTGATAGTGGATGTACAAGTCATATGACCGGCGGCAAGAACCTCGTCAAGGAGTTGAGGCCTAACATTAATGATATCACCAACATTAATGATATCACCATCTCCTTTGGCGATAATTCTACATCCGAGGTATTGGGTTTTGGCAAGGTTGTGGTTGCACACAACATTACTCTTGTGGATGTCATGCTTGTCAAAACCCTTGGTTACAATTTGCTTTCCGTTTCCGCCCTTGGCAAGATGGGTTTTGCCGTCTTTATTGATAATGATATTGTGGTCCTCTTGTGGAGCAAGACTCTAAAAGTCGCTTTCGTTGGGTATCGCGAACACAACTTGTATGTGGTGGACTTTTCGGGGACCACCACGACAAGTGCGATGTGCCTATTCGGAAAGGCGGACGTGGGTTGGTTGTGGCATCGCCGCCTAGCCCATGTCAACATGAGAACTTTGCAAAGTCTTCACAAGGGGAACCATATTGTGGGACTAATGGAAAATGTGTCTTTTGCCAAAGATCGTGTTTGTAGGGCTTGTGTTGAAGGCAAGATGCATGACTCTCCGCATCCAAGCAAGACTATCATCTCTTCCAAGAGGATCTTGGAGCTTCTTCATGTGGGTCTCTTTGGTCCCGTTACTCATGCAAGTCTTGGTGCGAAGAAACATTGCTTGGTGATTGTTGATGACTACTCAAGATATACTTGGGTCTACTTTCTCAAGACGAAGGATGAGACTCAACAAATATTCATTGACTTTGCTACCGAGGTGCAACGCCAACACAACCTCCTCATTATGGCAATAAGAAGTGACAACGGCTCCGAGTTCAAGAACTATACACTCAATGATTTTCTTAGTGATGAGGGGATTCGACATCAATATTCCGCTGCTTACACCCCTCAACAAAATGGTGTTGCGGAGAGGAAGAACCGGACTCTTATGGATATGGCAAGATCTATGATGGCGGAGTATAAATCCCGCTATAACTTTTGGGCGGAAGCCATCTCTACCGCTTGCCACTCCTCTAACCGGCTCTATCTCCGCAAGGGCTTGAACAAGACTCCATATGAAATACTCACCGGGAACAAGCCTAATATCTCATACTTCAAGGTGTTCGGGTGTAAGTGTTTCTACAAAATCAAAGGAGTTCGTTTGTCTAAATTTGCTCCTAAAGCTTTGGAGGGTATATTTGCTGGTTACGGTGCCGAATCTCACACTTATAGAATCTTTGATGTATCCTCCGGGATTATCATTGAATCTTGTAGTGTGAAGTTCGAAGAAAATGATGGCTCCCAAGTGGGGCAAGTTGATGTTTGTGCAAGTGATGAAATACCTCAAGATGCCATAGTAAGAATGGGTGTGGGATTTTTCCGCCCCATTGAGGGACACGGTGTGGCGTCTCGGGAAGAACTATGCTCTACCACGGTGGAGCCCTCATCTTCTCAACATCAACAAACCCTACCTAGTGAAGCAAATGATGCACCAACCCAAGAACAAGAACAAGACCCTCCCTCTTGTGTGCAAGATCAAGGACAAGATCAAGGTCAAGATCAACCAAGCATTCATGATGGCTCCAATGAGGATCCAATCAACTCTTGCCCTTCTCCGAATATTGTTCAAGATCAAGCACACGAGAATGAGCAACCCCAAGCAATTGAGGAAGCTCAAGCTCAAGGTCAAGACGGGGACCCAAATGATCAAGTTGATCAAGTGACACCTCCAAGGCCAAGAAAGACCAAGGAGGAGATCGAGGCCCGTCGTCTAGCAAGAAGAGATAGGAACCTCGAACTTCGTGGACACACTCATGACAAGGTTCTTGGTGATGTAAGGGCAAAGGTATCTACAAGAAGGCAATTGGCTAACTTTAGCCATCATCATGCTTATATCTCCTTAGTGGAACCCAAGAAAGTATTTGAAGCCCTTGAAGATTCGGATTGGTTGGAAGCTATGCATGAAGAAATCAACAACTTCAAGCGCAACAAAGTGTGGACCTTAGTAAAGAAGCCAAAGGAGTGCCGCAATGTTATAGGCACTAAATGGATTTTCAAGAACAAGCAAGATGAGTTTGGAAATGTTGTGAGGAACAAGGTAACATTGGTGGCTCAAGGGTTCTCTCAAGTTGAGGGAATTGACTTTGGAGAAACCTATGCTCCCGTGGCTCGCCTTGAGTCCATCCGTATCCTTCTTGCTTATGCTTCGCATCATAACTTTAAGTTACAACAAATGGATGTGAAAAGTGCATTTCTTAATGGTCCTTTGCATGAAGAGGTTTATGTTAAGCAACCCCGGGGTTCGAGGATCTCAACTTTCCTAACCATGTCTACAAGCTTGATAAAGCACTTTATGGTCTCAAACAAGCTCCTAGAGCTTGGTACGAGCACCTTAAGGAATTGTTGGTAGACCGTGGGTTTGATGTTGGGCTAATCGACCCCACTCTTTTTACTAAGAGGGTCAATGGGGAGCTTTTAGTTTGCCAATTATATGTTGATGATATTATATTTGGCTCGACTAACAAAGCTTTCAATGATGAATTCTCAAAGCTTATGACCGATAGGTTTGAGATGTCTATGATGGGAGAGATGAAGTTCTTCCTTGGTTTTGAGATCAAGCAATTGAGGGAAGGAACCTTCATCAATCAAGCAAAATATCTCCAAGACATGCTCAAGAGGTTCAAGATGACCGAGATGAAGGGTGTGGCCACTCCTATGGTCACCAAATGTCATCTTGCACTTGATCCCAATGGTAAAGAGGTGGATCAAAAGGTATATCGCTCCATGATTGGATCCTTGCTTTACCTTTGTGCATCTAGACCGGACATAGTGTTGAGTGTTGGTGTGTGTGCAAGGTATCAAGCTTCTCCTAAGGAGAGCCACATGATGGCTACGTTGCCTACCAAAACCCACCGGCGAGCGGCGACGGGCAACACGGAGAGCCGGGAGGCTCCCGGGACTGCTCGGTGGATCCTGGTCCCTCGGGCAACGGCCCGCAATGCTCCGGCACACGTCCCGGCTGATGCGAGGGCGTGCCACACGACCTATACCCGGTCGGGAAGGTGATGGATTGCTTCTACTAGCTTCCTGCATGGCAAACACGTAAACATTAAATACGAGCCCCGATCGGCTCTTAGTTTGCCCTGTGGATCGGCTCAAAGAGCCGATTGCCCCATGGTTCACGTTAGATTTACAAAGACACGGGGATCCTGCTTTATCGATATCAAGCTAAACTAATCTACGATAGTCTAGGGTTTTCACCGCATAACCGGACATCCTACGCGTAGTTGAGCCTAGCGAGATACGTAAGATGATGGAAAACCAGCCCTAAAGAGGCCTAAAAACCAACACGAAGTTGATCCCCGGAACAATCCCTCTAGGGCTTAATAAGCCATACCATACGCACTAACCGGATCGTTCAACCCGTTTATAAGGCCTAACCATGCGGATATCAAACCAATCCTTGAAGAACAAGGAACAACTATAACGGATCAGATCTACTAAATAAAGAACAAGCAAGATGTTGCCCTTACACCTAAGATAGGTGTAAGGACAGCTAGATATCGAGGGGCAACATAGCTAAGCAAATATATCGTGAAAGTATCGACGTTAGCCCCAAAACACCTAAGATAAGGGTGTTGCTCGCCATCAAAAAGGCTTCAGCACGAGCAACACCAATGACGAATAAACTGATACTGCCTAGATCGCAAGATGCGATCTAGGCAGCATGTTGCTTACCCGGGAGAAACCCTCGAAACAAGGGGTGGCGATGCGCCTAGATTGATTTGTTGTGAACGTGATCGTCCTCCTTTCTCAATAACCCTAGATACATATTTATAGTCCGTAGACTTTCTAACTTGGGAATAAACCCATTTGTGTACGAGCTAAACTCTATCTCTTAATTCTAACCGACACGTAACCTACTATAATTTACAGATACACGGGCAATCTAGCCCAAACTTCTTATACAAGGCCGGTTCAGGAATATTTTCCGTGCATATTCTCTAAGCCCATTGAATCACGGCCCGTCTCCAGACTTGGTTAAAATCTGGTGATAACACATGCCCCCCTGGTTTTGGCAATGATAATTTCAAAACCACTCCGTTTTTTGCTTCGTAGGGTCACGTCGTGGCAGAGCAGAACCGTCGCGAGTATCCTTTCATCATGATGCCTTGCCTTCTCAACTTCTCTCGCATCATTTGACAGCTTTGGCGGCATGTCCTCGGAAACCGCCACGGCATTAAATCTCCACTATATCCCCTTTTATTTAACCGCGTCGAGCAACTCGCTTCTTCATCCCCCCTGCTCGGTACTAGCCATCGAAAAGCCCTCCTCTACCATGGACTCATCCTCCTCCTCTGCTTCATCGGCTCTCTCCTTCCAATCCTCTTCCTCGAGTGAGCCGATGCCAGAGTACAACCAGATGGAGGCGTACAATAGGCGCGCTCCCGAGCAGTGGGATGAGCGGGAGTGGGACTTCGACTTCGTGCCAGATGGCCCACCCCAGGCCCTCATCGGGTCAGATGGTGATTTACCCCTGACCGATGGGGAGGACGACATCTGGTTCCTCGTCGACGGGGAACTGGAGGCGGAGAGTGAGGATGACCTCTTCTCCTGGGGTGACTTCACTTCTTCCGAGGAGGAGGAAGAAGAGGAAGACGAGGAGGACAACACCTCCTCCGAAGAGGAGGAAGACACCTCCTCCGACGAGCCGCCGGTGAAGCGCTTCTGCGCCTGGTCGGATGACGATGGAGACGACGACGACGAGGAAGAAGAAGCCCCCGCCGAGGGCTACGGCAGCAGTGACGAGGAGTTCGTCAGCAGCAGCACCGACGGCGGCTACGATGGCGACGACGAGAGCAGCGACAGCCGTTAGATTGGGGGCTACTAGCATAGGACTAGTAGTAGCAATCTGCTCTCCTTTTGTTCTTCCTTTCCTGAGCAATCGGCTGCTCTTTGTAAGAAATCCCCTTTTAATCAATTAAGAAGGATTCCATGCTTAATTCTTCCGATTATCAAAGAAATCCATGCTCAAAAAGCCGATGGCAACGCATCGGTCTGTACCAAAAATGCCAGCAAGACCAGTTCTAAAACCCGAACGGTGACCTGATA
Source organism: Lolium rigidum (assembly GCF_022539505.1). Lineage (NCBI taxonomy): Eukaryota > Viridiplantae > Streptophyta > Magnoliopsida > Poales > Poaceae > Lolium > Lolium rigidum. The sequence continues at coordinate 101,769,575 of NC_061510.1, read as the reverse complement.
CTTTCTTGTGACAGTTGTTCCTCTTTAGTCGATGGCTATGCATCGGCTTTTAGTTCTAAAGTCGATGTCAGTGCATCGGCTGTGCTTTACATATAAAAAAAAATTTACTGGCCGATTTAAAATCGGCCCCCGTATTTCACTGTCCATCATCCCACATACTCGGGAAATATTTCTTGAGATGCTGACCATTGACAGCAACTGGGAACTTCGCACCACTCAGCTCCTCGAGCATGTATGCATTGCCCTCTAGGACTTGGTCGACCCTGTACGGCCCGTGCCAATTTGGAGACCATTTTCCATACGCCTTGTCCTTAGTCCCCAACGGCAATACAACTTCCCATACCAGATCACCAACGTGGAACTCCTTCGGCTTCACCTTCTTATTATATGCACGAGCTACCTTGGCTTTGTTCTCTTTAATTTTCTCAAGCGATCAAAGCCTAAGTTCCGTCAGATCCTCGACGCTATCACTCATCAGAGTCGCGTATTCTTCCGTTGTTAAGTCATTCTGAAACGTGACACGTCTCGACCCAGCCGTGATCTCCCAGGGTAACACGGCTTCTTGTCCATAGACCGGATGGTATGGCGAGGTTTTTATCGCTCCATGACATGACATGCGATAAGCCCACAGAGCTTCTGACAATACCTCGTGCCAACGTCTAGGGTGCTCATCAACTTTCCTCTTGATCAGCTTAATAAGGCTCTGGTTGGACGCTTCAGCTTGCCCATTTGCCTGAGCATAGTATGGAGACGATCGGATCAGCTTAATTCCCATGTCGTCGCAGAATTTTCGAATTCTTTAGAAATGAAGACCGAACCTCCATCGGTCGTGATAGTCTGGGGAATCCCGAATCTATGAATGACATGTTCTTTCACAAAATTGATAACATCTTCTGATTTTACTGACTTCATAGGGACGGCTTCCACCCATTTAGTGAAATAATCTATAATGGCCAAAATCCACTCGTGGCCTTTGCTCGATGCAGGATGGAGTTTGCCGATCATATCCATGCCCCAACCTCGAAATGGCCAAGGCTTGATGATGGGGTTCATTGCTGACGCGGGTACCATCTGAATTTTCCCAAACTTCGACATGCTTGACACCCTTTGTAATAATTAAAACAATCCTCCAACATGGTGGGCCAATAAAACCCCGATCGCCTGATCAACCATTTCATCTTATGAGCCGACTGATGAGTTCCACAGGCGCCTTCGTGTACCTCGTGTAAGAGCCGATTTGACTCGGCTGGCCCCAAACATCTGAGAAGTAATCCTTCCAAAGTTCTATAGAATATGTCATCTCCGATAAGGACATACTTCATGGCCTTGTACCTTATCCGTTTAGGTGCCCCCCGAGCCGAATCTTTCAAGTAATTGAAGATATCGGCTCTCCAATCATCCGGTTCCATGACCTGTACCTGGACATCGGCTCCATCGACTATGTCCTTGTAGCCTGACGCCATCTGTGCGAGATCGTTCGCCTCGATATTCTGCGACCTCGATGCGATCACAGTCGTCCAAACTGATTCCAGAGAGCGGCTCTTGGTCTTCCGAGTCCCAAATGTTCATGCCGGCTATTGAGACATCGATTGAGTCGTCTGCATGCACGACTTCCACGTCATCTCCATCCCATTGTATCAGGCATTGGTGCATTGTAGATGGAATGCAGCAGTTGGCGTGAATCCAATCCCTCCCTAGCAGGATAGCGTAGGTGCTTTTGCTGTCGACGATGAAGAACGTTGTTGGGATGGTTTTTCGGCCTACGGTTAGATCCACGTTCAGGACGCCTTGTGTCCCTGATGCTTGGCCGTTGAAGTCGTTTAGCGTGACGTTGGTCTTGATCAGATCTGCACTGGAGCGTCCCAAACGCCGTAGCATGGAATATGGCATTATATTGACTGCCGCTCCCGTGTCTACCAACATCCTGCCGACAGGCTGCCCATTGATATAACCCTTTAGGTACAGGGCCTTCATATGTTTGTAGCCCTTCTCTCATGGCTTTTCAAAGATGACTGGCCGTGGACCGCAGTCAAACTGTGCTATCGGCACTTCCTCAGTTCCTGGCGGACGGAACTCCGACGGAAGTATGAACACCATGTTTGTGCCAGCCGATGCACTCGCATCGGCTTTTACTTGCTTGGGACGCCATACTTTCTTTGGTGGACGACTCTCCTCGTCCAAAGTCTGCTGAATTTTCATGGCGCTTTCCTCAACGTGTGCAAGTATTGCGCTTCGGCTTGCTTCAAGCTACGTAGCCGCTGAACCCTACGCTTTTGGGAGTGGCTGAGTCCATCAGGGCACCACCTTGGCCGGTGGTACCTATCCTCTTCTTCATCTTCTGACTCCTCAAAGTCTTCATCTTGAGATGACTCAGCTCGTTTGTTCCGTGATGGGAGAGGCCCTAGACGCTTGAAAACTGAAACTTCTCCGCATCCTTCTTCCGGCGTCTACACTCCGGCGGTTGTCGATCGTAGGCAATCGGCTCATTCCTGAATCCCAGCAGTGTTTAAAGAAGGGACAGTCCCAGTGTCTATCCACGTCTTCCTGCTCCCTTGACCTCCCCTTAGCGCGGTGTTCATGTCCTTCGTCGTCTCTGTCATACCGACGACGTCTTCCATTGTCTACGTCAGACCGATGATGTCTCTCGTCATCTCTGTCGTCCTGCCGACGTCGGTCATACTGATACTCATATTTGTTAAGGAGATGCGTGGAGAGTGGTTGTTGATATCGCACGCTTCTCACTTGTTCCTCGGTGAGGTACCGTCTGTCATCATATCGGGACCGGTCGCGTGGGTCGGCCTCCTCCTTTTCCTTTCCGCGGGAGTGACTGCTTTCTTCTTTATCCTTGCCATGGGGGCGTACAGGCCCTGCCATGTTAACATCGAACGAGAAATCTAGCCGACGCCTCGCGGAGTGATTGGGTTCCACCATGTTGACGCCAGGGAACGGATGTGTGTCCACTTTCATATCAAACTGCCCAAAGAGCAGTCGGCCTTCTTCTATCGCCGTTTGGATCTGCTGACGAAACCCCTTGCAGTCATTGGTGGTATGGGTGAACGAGTGATGCCATTTGCAGTACGGCCTCCCGTTCATTTCTTGTGCCGTAGGGATTTTATGGCCTTCGGGTAACTTCAGCTGTTTTTCCTTAAGCAATAGATCGAATATCTGCTCAGCTTTGCTCAAATCGAAGTCAAACCCTTTTGCAGGCCCTTGTGGTTTTACCCATTTGCGGGACACGGGATTTGCCCCCGAGCCCATTCAGCCACGGCCACTTCCGAGTCTTCGCGAAACTTCAGCTTCTTCTGCCTCGACCAGGCCTACCGGACGCTTGAACTTCATGTCCTGGTACAATTCAGGGTGCCGCTGCTCATACGATGTGAGTTTCTGTACCATGTGCGACAGTGAACTGTACTCTGCTTGGAAAGCCAGATCCTTGATCGGCGTTGCGAGGCCCAATGCTGCCAGTTCGACTGCTTCTTTCTCAGATAAACGAACCGAATAACATCGGTTCCTGACAGTCCTGAAACGTTGAATGTATTCAGACACTGTTTCTCCCCGCTTCTGCCGCACCTGTGTTAGATCGGCAATGCCGGCCTCGGTGGCTTCTGAATGATATTGCACATGAAATTGCTCCTCCAGTTGCTTCCACGTCCGGACTGAGTTTGGTGGCAACGAGGTGTACCATCCAAAGGCTGATCCCGTGAGAGATTGTGCGAAAAACCTCACACGTAACGGGTCTGACGCTGAAATCATGCCCAGCTGTGCCAAATATCGGCTCACGTGCTCTATTGAGGTAGACCCTTCTGCTCCATTGAATTTTGAGAATTCGGGGAGCCGATATTTGGGTGGCAACGGGATCAAGTCATACTCGTCGGGGTACGGCTTGGAATAGCCGATTGTTTTCCTCTTTGGCAGGATGCCGAATTGGTCTCTCAAGATGGTGCTGATTTGTTCCATGGTATTAGCCGTAGGGACCGAGCTCTCATGACTCGTTCCGGTGGCATATTTAGCTAGCCATGCCTGTTTATCAGCGTCTGCTCCAGAAACCCCTGCCGGTGCAATCTGGTTCGTGCGCGCCAAGGCATTGCAGTCCGGCATGTATGTGCACACGTATTCATGTGGGATCTCTTTAGGTGGCTCATATAGGAATTGGCAATCGCTAGGATCGCCTCCAACCTTGTAGACGACGTACGCCGGCGAACCCGGTAGCTCTGGCGCTGCAAGCGCGAATGGCAGCGGCGGTCTGATCTGGAGAGGTATTTCTCCCTGGTGAGTCCCTAGGGTAGGTCCTGACGGAGAATACTGATGCTTCATGATTTCCTGCACCACTCGGACCGCAACGCGCTCGAAAGCGTTCACCAAGCTCTCAGAATGGCGGTGTAGAGAATGAGCCACCATGTAATTAATTTCCTGACGTAGAGCTCTGGTGCGTTCCTCTGAAGAGGTAGACAGGTCTACCTCATCAAGAGCGCCTTCGGGGGAGAACCCTTTCCACCTGATGCCATGTGAACGGGTCCTCATGAAGGAGCCGATGAGATCGGCTTCCAAGATGGCTTTCATCTCATCGTACTTCTTCTTGTGCTCCTCCGGCAGATCTGCGTACGTGACTGGTTCGCCCACCACCTCATCGGCGGCTTTTGACATGGTTGCTGCAGATGTCGACGTAGTTGTTGTTGTAGAGCGTCCCACCGGGCGTGCCAGAATGTGTTTCCTACCAAAACCCACCGGCGAGCAGCGACGGGCAACACGGAGAGCCGGGAGGCTCCCAGGACTGCTGGTGGATCCTGGTCCCTCGGGCAACGGCCCGCAATGGTCCGGCACACGTCCCGGCTGATGCGAGGGCGTGCCACCTGACCTATACCTGGTCAGGAAGGTGATGGATTGCTTCTACTAGCTTCCTGCATGGCAAACACGTAAACATTAAATACGAGCCCCGATCGGCTCTTAGTTTGCCCTGTGGATCGGCTCAAAGAGCCGATTGCCCCATGGTTCACCTTAGATTTACAATGACATGGGGATCCTGCTTTATCGATATCAAGCTAAACTAATCTACGATAGTCTAGGGTTTTCACCGCATAACCGGAACATCCTACGCGTAGTTGAGCCTAGCAGATACGTAAGATGATGGAAAACCAGCCCTAAAGAGGCCTAAAAACCAACACGAAGTTGATCCCCGGAACAATCCCTCTAGGGCTTAATAAGCCATACCTTACGCACTAACCGGATCGTTCAACCCGTTTATAAGGCCTAACCATGCGGATATCAAACCAATCCTTGAAGAACAAGGAACAACTATAACGGATCAGATCTACTAAATAAAGAACAAGCAAGATGCTGCCCTTACACCTAAGATAGGTGTAAGGACAGCTAGATATCGAGGGGCAACATAGCTAAGCAAGTATATCGTGAAAGTATCGACGTTAGCCCCAAAACACCTAAGATAAGGGTGTTGCTCGCCATCAAAAAGGCTTCAGCACGAGCAACACCAACGACGAATAAGCGATATCGCCTAGATCGCAAGATGCGATCTAGGCAGCATGTTGCTTACCCGAGAGAAACCCTCGAAACAAGGGGTGGCGATGCGCCTAGATTGATTTGTTGTGAACGTGATCGTCCTCCTTTCTCAATAACCCTAGATACATATTTATAGTCCGTAGACTTTCTACTTGGGAATAAACCCAATTGTGTACGAGCTAAACTCTATCTCTTAATTCTAACCGACACGTAACCTACTATAATTTACAGATACACGGGCAATCTAGCCCAAACTTCTTATACAAGGCCGGTTCAGGAATATTTTCCGTGCATATTCTCTAAGCCCATTGAATCATGGCCCGTCTCCAGACTTGGTTAAAATCTGGTGATAACATGCTCTCAAAAGAATCTTTCGATATTTAGTTGATACCCCAAGATATGGTATTTGGTACCCCAAAGGCTCAAGTTTTATTCTCAATGGTTATACCGATGCGGATTGGGCGGGTGACAAGGATGATAGGAAATCAACTTCCGGGGCTTGCCAATTCCTTGGTAGGTCCTTCGTGTGTTGGTCTTCTAAGAAGCAAAATTGTATATCTCTCTCCACTGCCGAAGCCGAATATGTTGCCGCCGCAAGTGGATGCACTCAATTGTTATGGATGAGGCAAACTTTAAAGGAATACGGTGTCATTTGTGACAAAGTGCCTCTATTATGTGACAATGAAAGTGCCATCAAGATTGCCTATAATCCGGTGCAACATTCAAGAACGAAGCATATTGAGATCCGGAATCATTTCATTAGGGATCATGTTGCCCGTGGTGATATTGAGCTTATCTATGTTCCAACCAAAGATCAACTTGCCGATATATTCACGAAGCCTCTTGATGAAGCAAGATTCACTTATTTGAGGAATGAGCTAAATATCATTGATTCAAGGAGTATAGCTTGACCATCTTGCAAACACACCTTTGTCTCAAAACTTTATTTGGTTTAGATGTGGGCATGGAAATAGGGGGAGTGCGGTTTAAATTATTGAGCTATCCCTCCCCCATAATGCCAACATTAAGAAATCATTCTCTTTATATCATATGTTGATATGTGAGCTTCAATGATGAGTAGTAGCTTGGACCCAAGATATATCTTCGCGGTGCCATGCCACAACACTCATATATGGTGGCCTAGGCCACCACACTCTTCTTTGTGAAGAGTCGGAGTTATTTGGATCTTATCGCCTTTTATTTGACAACTCCATGTTTTTATGGGAAATCACTCTAGTTTGGCCTTATTTGCTCATATCTTGCAAACTTGAGTGATCATGTACCATTTACAGTTTGAACCCTCTAAACCTAAGCCTACACTCTCCTATTAGCCACTTCCATCTTGCTCATTTGTCATGATTTGGTAAAAACTTGGAGTTTGAGGATTTTCGGTCGGATGATCTCGGTCGCTCAATCTTATTGGTAAATATGCTTCTTATATGTGACGTGATACATTATTGCATCACATATGGGTCAATGCAAATAACCAACTAAAGATGGGAAGGATTTCCGGTGTTCTGGAATTTCCAGAAAACCGGATAATCCGGCCCTGTGGCGCCCCGTAAAATCCGGCCCGGGCAGACCCTGAAAGGGTTGAGGACGAGGCCGCGGGGAGGCAACGGTTCACACCACCCCCACGCGCCTCTCTCTCTCTCTCCTCTCAAGGTCGCCGGAACTCCTCCTCCTCGCCGGAGCCGCCCCGTCCGCTCCCTCCCGGAGTTCTTGGGTGGATCGGGTGCTCCTCCTCCCTAGCTACCTTCTCCTCCAAGCGGCTTTCGCAATGGATGCGGGTATGACTCACAATCCCTAACCCTAGGTGTTGTGATTTGTATGTGCTATTTTCTTGGTGGATTTGGTGTCTAGTTGTTCCAAATCATTTGTAGTATACTCCTCTTGCATGCTATGAGGCCGATCTGGTCATAGACAAGTTTTTGATTGCAAAATCTGCTAGAGTCGCAGGGCCGGATTATCCGGCCCCCGCGAGGACCGGAATATCCGGTCAGCCGGATTATCCGCCCCCCAGGGACACCGGATTATCCGGCCTGGAGCTTCATCGCCGCTGCAGTTTTGATTCAATCTATCTTGTCTAGACTCGTATCAACCTATAATATGCTTCTAGAGTACATTACTGTATCATTCATGACTTATGAGCATTATCTTCTCTTTGCTACCCATCTTTGCTATTCACAGGTCGTACTTCTCGGGGTGCTCGGAGACGCCCAAGGGCTGACCGGTCAAGCGATGAGTTCGCATCCAATGCTCCTCGCAAGTCAACCTCATCTAGGCACAAGAACAAGGCTTCCAGGGAAAACTAGAAGACTATGGACATTGTCTCTTATGCAGCAATCCGTATGAAGAACTGGTATGAAGACCTCCCAAGGGATGAAGAGACGAGAGGCGGAAAATGCGGTGCATGGAGCAGGAGTTCATCTATAAAGATATCTATGAGCCCATGAAGAAAGTTCGCCCCATGCAAGTTATCGATGTGGATCTTCCGCGGTCAACAATCATTTTGAGGATGCCATCCGGGTGGCTGGTAAGATGGGCTTGCGGGATCTCATGAAGATTAAATGTGACTATAGTCCGAGTTGGTGAAGCAGTTCTTTGCTACCTTGGCCATCAAGAAAGATGAGGACCGCACTATGGAATGGATATCCGGCTCCACTCCATCGTACGGCCACCTTGCGCCGTTTTGCTGGTATTCTTGGAGTTCCTGCAGGAAGGAGGTCATCGTCTCCATGGACCTCGGAGGGCGAGATAAGAATGCCTGTTTGATCTACACATCTGTGGAAGAGAGTCCAAGGGGCCGCTTACCATCTATGGTCGATTACTCGGGTTCTTTCGGTCCACCATTGCTCCTAGTGGTGGTAACAATGATGCAATCCGGGGAACTCTTGTGGATCTCATGTACCTCGGCTTTCGATGCGCTCGTGATGAGAATGAGGAACGCAACTACACTATTGATATCATGGACTACATCTTCCATGAGATTCGTGATGCCATGGTCTCCGGACCACTATACCTTACGCACCATATATCCGGCTCCTCATCAACAACACTGCGGGCGTGAGTGGTGAAGACTTGAGTGGGTATCTTTTGGTGAAGCACTCTGTCAAGAAGGCCTACAAGCTTAAGCCTGTCTCCTCTACTGTACCTCCACCCGACTCCTTCATGGGTGATGCTCGTTCTAGTGGATTTGCTCCTGCTCGCCATCCTGACCTCCCTGCTATGAAGAAACAAGTGAACAGGCTCAGTTGGTTTCAGCGTTACGTCCTTTGCATGAACATTGAGATCCATAAGGAGAACTATGCGGCCAGCCGAGAGCGTTCTGAGATTAAGCATACTCGGGCGGTTATTCTGCACAAGCTCAGTGGTGAGCAAGGACCCCCTCCTCAGCCTCCAGTTCACCCGAGGTTACGGTGGGTGGCATTCTGCACAGGTTCCGTGGAGTGATCTTGATGATTGCATTCAAAGGTCCAGCCTCACTCGCCGATCTCCGGATGCCCCTGACACTGATGAGGATGAAGAAGAAGAAGAAGAGGCGCACGAGTCCGATGATGAAGATGCCTCCGAGTGATCCCCATGGGGCGTGTAGCATCGCGCTTGTCCCCTTTTTGGCGTCTCGATGCCAAAGGGGGAGAAGCGTTCTATTAGGAACTCTCTCGGGGATTTGCATGGTTTGGGCACAAGCATATGCGTTTATCATTCCTTTATTGCTTGTGTTCCCTCTTATTTGAACTATTTGCTTTGGTTGTGTTCCGTTTAAAACTATGTGCTATGTGGTGTGAGACATTGTTATGGTTTTCGGATTTCTATATGTTGAGATCAAGGCTATTATATTATGTGTGATGCTATATCTCCGTATCATATATCTACACATGGGTATGATTTCTAGCATCCTATCTCAACTTCATATATGTTTATGTCTCTTGTGAGAGCTCATGATGGATACCTCTTGTGTTGAGGCACCTCGCTCCTATGTGTTGTGTATTTGTATTCAAATGCAAATTACTTATATGCACACATGTAGGGGGAGTGCCTCTATGTTTTTGCCATCATGCTTGTCTCTATAGTAATTCTCTTGCAAATCCGTATATTGTCATCAAACACCAAAAAGGGGAGATTGAAAGAACATCTCTCATATTATGTTTTGAGTGTTTGATGTCAATGTATGTGATACACTAATGTTTGTTTAAGTGGTACAAGGATTATATAGATACATCTGTATGTGTGTTGGATGTGGTCGATCTTTGTCAAAAAGTATCGACAAAAAGCTCACCGAGGCCGGATAATCCGGGCCGGATATTTCCAAAATATCCGGCCCCTGAATTTCGGCTAAGGACTTGAGGAAATGCGGCTCGGTATAGGGGCCGGACAATTGCCGGATATTGTCCTGGTTTTGTCCCGGGGCCGGATTATCCGGGCCGGATATTTCGGAATATCCGCCCCCTCGAAAACGGCTAAGGACCCGAAGAAATGCGTGTCCGGATAGGGGCCGGACAGTTGCCGGACATTGTCCTGGTTTTGTACCGGGAGGCCGGATTATCCGGGGGGCGGATTATCCGGCCCTAACTTAGGCCGGATTATCCGGCCCCCGGAAGGCTCAACGGCTGGATTTTGGGGAGGGTATTTATACCCCTCTTCTTCTTCCTTCCCCCTTTGCTCAATCATTGCACAAGAAATACGCAAGCTTCACCTCCATTAGAGCCACCTCAAGAAACACAAGATTTGCAAGATCTCCTTCCTCCCCCAACCAAATCTCTTGATCTTTGGAGATTCGAAGGAGAAGCCACCGATCTACATCCTCACCGAAGCGTTTTTCATTTCCCCCTCATTTGTTTGAGGGATCTCATGCTAGTGTTCCTATTTGGTTCCCTAGTTGATTTGTGTTGATGTGTTGTTGTTGATTGTTGTATTGTTACGGATTTGGGAGCCTCCAATTCAGTTGTGGATGTGTGCCCCAAGAACCTTGTAAAGGCCCGGTTTCCGCCTTGAGGAAATCCCTTAGTGGAAGTGGGCTAGGCCTTTGTGGCGTTGCTCACGGGCGATCCGAGTGAAGCCTTCGTGGCTGCATTGGTTTGGCTTTCGTAGCAACCACACTCCTCCAAACGTAGACGTACCTTCTTGCAAAGGAAGGGAACTACGGGAATCATCTCCGTGTCATCGCGTGCTCCACTCTCGGTTACCTCTATCCTATTCTATCTCTTATATTGTGTAGCTATATCTTGCTTAGTTGCTTATCTTGTCATATAGGTAAATTCACTTAGTTGCATATCTAGAGAATCTACCTTTGTGTCAAGCCTAAACTGAAAAAGAACTAAAAATTGGTTAGCACCTATTCACCCCCCCCCCTCTAGGTGCGGCATACGATCCTTTCAGTGGGCCGGCCCAAAAATTTATTGGGCCGGCCAATTAGCATGTGGGTCCCACTTTCCTGCTATCGGGCCGGCCCATTTTGTACGTGGGGTCCACAATAGATCAAATGGGCTGGCCCAACAACCCAGTGGGCCGGGCCAAAAACACAGGTGGGTCCCACATTCCTGTTAAAGGGCCGGCCCATTTAGTATGTGGGGTCCACCATATAGCAAGTGGGCCGGCCCAACAAGATAGTGGTCGGGCCAAAAACGCAGTGGGTCCCACTTTCTGTTAAAGGGCCAGCCCATTTAGTATGTGGGGTCCACCATATAGCAAGTGGGCTGGCCCAACAAGAAAGTGGGCCGGGCCAAAAATGCAGGTGGGTCCCACTTTCCTGTTAAAGGGCCGGCCCATTTAGTATGTGGGGTCCATCATATAGCAAGTGGGCCGGCCCAACAAGATAGTGGGCCGGGCCAAAACACAGGTGGGTCCCACTTGCCTGTTAAACGACAGGCCCGCTTAGTATGTGGGGTCCACCATATAGCAAGTGGGCTGGCCCAACAAGATAGTGGGCTGGCCCAATAAGCAGGTGGGCCAACTATCGTGTTAACGGGCCGGCCCAAAATGAAAGTGGGTCCCACACTACTGTTAATGGGCCGGCCCAATCTGTTGTAGGGCCCTGGTTGTTTGACTAGTCAACTTGCATTAAATTTCATGAGCCTAAAATCTGATATCAATGATACACACAATTACATACACAAATAAAATAACTAGGAAAATTACAAGGCAATTAATGTGCCCAAATAAAAAAAATACATAGAATCATTGAGGACTTCTATTAGCATCATCAATAACACGTTGACATTTGGCAATCGCCTTGATTGAATCTTGTGTACTCTTGGTCAACATATCAGCTACAGACCTTAAATCAGCAATACCATGTCTTTTATAAAGTACGACCTTGAGATATTCTACTGTTTGATGAAAGGAATGGTCTAGGTTGACTGGCTATGAGAGGATGCATCGAAGAAAGATCAGAACTTTTTGTGGGCCTCTCTTCGATGAAGATTGCTTCATCGTAACCGCATTCGATAATAATGCAAAAAGAGTTAACGATGAACTATGCAAACATGTATTAAGCATTGTCGATATGAGATAGTCACAAGTACTAAGCGCAGACTTACATTATATCGTTGCATAGGCTCACCCCGGAACCTTTTTTGCGCTCTATCTTCTACTAAGGACTTCTTCATTACAAGCTGCATTCTAGTAATATTGCAAACATAGTTACAACGGTGAACTATTCAAACATTTATTATGCAATGTAGATATAAGATAATAACAAGTTGCATAAATAAGACAATGTATGAAACTTGTACTAAGCGGACTTACATCATAATGTTGCACGAGAGTCGCTTTGGCGACTATCTTCTAATGATGACCGCTTCACTAAAAATGCATTACGGTAATATTGCAAAAATAGTTAAAACAATTAACTATTCAAACATGTATTATGCAATGTAGAGATCAGATAACGAGCATGTAGCGGAACATACTGGCTCGTCTGTGGGTCCTTCTCTTGCGTGCACTAGTCGTGGTCGACATGCCTGTCATTTTAGGTTCAGCCATCAAGTGAAATGCTAATCCTCCTGCTCCATTGTCCTTAATCTGTGTTTAGATATCACATTTGAGACCAAGTCAGCTGGTTTCAAATAACAAAAAACTTGAGCTGCCAAATGAATAAGCCAATATTTACCAGATATCAGATTAAAACCAACTAGATGTTGCTTTGCATGAGATACGAATTTCGGACATTCAGATTTAGAGTAGGGTAATGCCAAGGTTTTCCACATAAAGTAAAGCGGCATTAAGAATGACCAAATGTCGAGTTCAAATCACCTTCGCAGCTTGCTCCAAGACAAGCATATCAAATAGGCAGAAACATAGTAAAGCATGGATGGCATTGCTATGGCAGGGTTCCAAGTGTTAATCTCTTGCATAAGGAACAATGCATATAGGTTATAGATAATAACGGAAGTAAACTGCCAAAGTTACCAACCAAGAACCCAGATTCCGACCTTCCCTAGCGTCCCCGCTGTTAATGTTGGATATTCTAATAAGTGGTTCGCATGATCAATCCCTAGAAAAATAACATTGACAAGTTAGTCTACGATAATACAAAGACCAGACATGCACGCAGGAATAACTATACAAGCTGTGCGACAAGAGCATTCATGGAAAAGAAAGTTTATTCACGAACCTTACATGCAGGTCCCATTTAGCAGCAGCGGTCTCGACGTTTCCAAGGCGGCAGGGGATCAAAAGAAAAAGAAAATAGCCAAAAATCAGAGGGTGAAAAAATCCAAGAAAAGAAACTTTTATAGTACATAGAGGATGACATGCGGGTCCCATGAGCCAGCATGTTCCTCAACGTTTCAAACGTGGCATGAGATCGAAAGAAAAAGGCAAGTGACCAAATATCAGGATCCAAAAATAATTCAAGAAAAGAAACTTGATTGTACATAGAGGATGACATGCGGGTCCCATTTTGCAGCAGCGGTATCACCGTTTGAGAGGCGGCAGGGGATCGAAAGAAAAAGGCAAGTGACCAAATATGAGGTGCCAAAAAATCCAAGAAAAAAAAATTATAGTACATAGAGGATGACATGCGGGTCCCATGAGCCTGCAGGTTCCTCAACGTTTCAAACGTGGCATGAGATCGCAAGAAAAAGGCAAGTGACCAAATATCAGGAGCCAAAAATATTCAAGAAAAGAAACTTGATTGTACATAGAGGATGACATGCGGGTCCCATTTTGCAGCAGCGGTATCACCGTTTGAGAGGTTGCACGGGATCGAAAGAAAAAGGCAAGTGACCAAATATCAGGAGCCAAAAATAATCCAAGAAAAGAAATTTTATTGTACATAGAGGATGACATGCGGGTCCCATTTTGCAGCATCGGTCTCAACGTTTTCAAGGTGGCACAGGACCAAAAGAAAAATGAAGTAGCCAGAAATCAGGGGGTGAAAAAAATCCAAGAAAAGAAAGATTTCAATTGGGCTGCATCTGGACATCTGGGCCTTCGAACTATCCTGCTTGGCCTTTTGATTCGTACAATTTCAGCCCACTCCAAATCAGGAAAGTTCGGAATTTTCTAAAAAAAACAGGAACGTCCTATGCTTCGCAAAAACAAAAAGACAAGGAGATTCAACATATAAGTTTGTTTATGTAAAAATAAATATTTAATTTATCCGTTTGCAATAGCTCAGAGCGCAATACACTGTTTATTGTCTGCAAAATAATCAAGATATCACATGTTTCTTGTACGGGGAGGCTGACATCGGGGACCCATGAGCCAGAGCGTCGTCAACGTTTTAAAGGCGGCATGGGATGGAAAGAAAAAATAAACCAAAAATATGTTGGTACAAAATCCAAGAAAACAAACATTTTCGTTCTAAGAGGATGACATGCGGGACCCATGAGGCAGCGAGCATCCTCGGCGTTTATTGTTCATAGATGCCGACATGTGGGACCGTGAGCCAGCAGGCGTCCTCAACGTTTTAAAGGCGGCAGGAGATCGAAAGAAAAAAATTAGCCAAAAATCATTTGGTAAAAAAAATCCAAGAAAAGAAACATTTACCGTTCTGAGAGGATGACATGCGGGGCCCATGAGGCAGCAGCATCCTCAACGATTCCAAGGCGGCAGGGGATCAAAGGAAAAAAAAAAAGAAAATATCCAGAAATTAATTAGGGGTTCAAAATAAATCCATCAAAGGAAACTTTTATTGTTCACAGAGGATGACATGTGGGACCGACACACTAACAGACGTCCTCATCGTTTCAAAGGGGCAGGAGATCAAAAGAAAAAGGCAAATAGCCAGAAATTAGGGGTCAAAAATAACTCCAAGGAAGGAAACTTTTATTGTTCGTAGAGGATGACATGCGGGACCCATGAGCCGAGCAGCTTACTCAACGTTTCAAAGGCGGCATGAGATCGAAAGAAAAAGGCAAGTGACAAAATATCAGGAGCCAAAGATAATCCAAGAAAAAAACTTTATTGTACATAGAGGATGACATGCGGGTCCCAATTAGCAGCAGCGGTCAAGCCGGCAATTGGTCGGGTTTGGCCGGGTCGAGCTCTCCCACGCCCATGCCCAATTAACAAATGGGCAAGGGTCTGTGCCCATTACCCTGCCCATGGGTGTGAGATGTCACCCACGCCCGAACCCGACGGGTAACCCGACCCGATGGGCACCCATCGGGTCTGCACAGTCAACACAGCAAACAACAGCATTTTCAGAATTTTAAGCACTAGTGCATAATCCAGTGTTCAAATGCATGCCAAACAGATATAGATAATCTCAGAAATATATATAAGTAGAAGTCAAGGCATCAAGCAGGTCACAAACTCACAAATCAGATTACAGAAATAAATAGTGCAGTCCATCTCCCCTGTGCAGACTCACAGGCTCACAAACTCACAATCACCTCACAGAGTCACAGGCTACACAATGACACTAATATTCAAGTCTTGATATTCAACTATTGAAGCATGATTACACAAATGTGAACGCCAAGAAATCAAACAACACATCTTCACTTGGTCCAGAAATGTGAACGCCCAAAAATCCAACGCGAAGAAAGCAGCAAATGAGATGTCAGTGGCCTCAAATATTCACGAATTTGCAAGCAGTACACATGCCAAACAAAGCAAAAAATACCAAAACCCTAACCTAATGCAGTGTTGCTGGCAGTGGCGTCCGTGGGAGATGCAGGGGGCGTCGTCCCGGGAGATGCAGGGCAGCAGGCGAGATGCAGTAGGGCGTCCAGGGTCAGGGAGATGCAGGCTAGGCGACGTGGCAGCGTCCAGGGTCGGGAAGATGCGGAGGCGGCATCCAACATCAAGGAAAACGGGGCGTCGTGCGGGTGTCCGGGGGCGGCGTGCGGAGGCGGTGCCGCGGGGAGATGCAGGCACCGGGCAGCACGGTCCGTCTAGATGGGGGACGACGGGACGGTGGCGACCGGACGCATCTAGCGGGGCGGCGTGCGGAGGCTGTGCATGTGAGGCAGTGAGGAGGAGAGGAGGATTCGGGAATTGGGGTCTCCGTGGCGTCAAATTGTGGCTAGGTTAGGATTGGGGAGTGGTCGATGGGCACCAAAACCACCTCGTCCCCAGTCCCCACTCGGGCACTCGGCACTGCAGATGGCCTGATGGGCCATGTTGGGTGGGTCGTGGGCCTCGTGGCCTGCGTTTTTTCAGTTCTAGTATGTTAAGGACCCACCTGGCAGCTAATCGGGCGACCCATCGGGCGATCCATCGGTACAAGTCTGTGCCCATACCCTGCCCATGATTAATCGGGTCGCCCATGGGTAACCCATGGGTGAATATAGCAACCCATACCCGGCCTATTCGGGTCGGGTGCCCATGGGTGGACGTGCCCATGGGTAAAACTGCCGGCTTGAAGCAGCGGTCTCAACGTTTCAAATGCGGCTTGAGATCAAAAGAAAAAAAAAGTTGATTGTACATAGAGGATGACATGCGGGTCCCATGAGTCAGCAGCTTACTCAACGTTTCCAAGGCGGTAGGGGATCAAAAGGAAAAGGAAATAGCCAAAAATCAGAGGGTGAAAAAAAAACCCAAGAAAATAAAATTTTATAGCACATAGAGGATGACATGCGGGTCCCATGAGCCAGCAGGGTCCTCAACGTTTCAAACGTGGCATGAGATCGAAAGAAAAAGGCAAGTGGCCAAATATCAGGAGCCAAATATAATTCAAGAAAAGAAACTTTATTGTACATAGAGGATGACATGCGGGTCCCATTTAGCAGCAGCGGTATCACCGTTTGAGAAGCGGCGGGGGATCGAAAGAAAAAGGCAAGTGACCAAATATGAGGTGCCAAAATAAATCCAAGAAACAAGTCAAAAAAAATCCAAGAAACGAATGTTTTATAGTACATAGAGGATGACATGCGGGTCCCATGAGCCTGCAGGTTGCTCAACGTTTCAAACGTGGCATGAGATCGAAAGAAAAAGGCAAGTGACCAAATATCAGGAGCCTTAAATAATTCAAGAAAAGAAACTTGATTGTACATAGAGGATGACATGCGGGTCCCATTTAGCAGCAGCGGTATCACCGTTTGAGAGGCTGCACGGGATCGAAAGAAAAAGGCAAGTGACCAAATATGAGGTTCCAAAAAAATCCTAGAAAAGAAAGTTTTATAGTACATAGAGGATGACATGCGGGTCCCATTTAGCAGCAGCGGTCTCACCGTTTGAGAGGCGGCAGGGATCGAAAGAAAAAGGTAAGTGACCAAATATGAGGTGCCAAAAAAAATCCAAGAAAAGAAAGTTTAATAGTACATAGAGGATGACATGCGGGTCCCATTTAGCAACAGCGGTATCACCGTTTGAGAGGCGGCAGGGGATCGAAAGAAAAAGGCAAGTGACCAAATATGAGGTGCCAAAAAAAACTCCAAGAAAAGAAATTTGATTGCTCATAGAGGATGGCATGCGGGTCCCAATTAGCAGCAGCGGTCTCAACGTTTCCAAGGCGGCAAGGGATCAAAAGAAAAAGGAAGTAGCCAAAAATCAGGGGGTCAAAAAAATCCAAGAATAGAAAGAATTTTGGTTCATAGAGGATGACATGCGGGACCCATGATCCTGCATCGTAAACGGCTCGATCGGAAAGCGTTGAACGAGATGGCGCGATAGAGAAAAAAAACAATGCCAGAGAGGCTGCCATCTGGGCCCTACATCCCTCGGCGGTGCGGATTTGCATTGACTCGGCCGGCGAACCCGAGAATTCGAGATGCACCACGTCCCGGGACACCATACGCGACGTTTTGGCCATTTTCGTCAGGCTAGGTGGCCTCAAAAACGAGAAAAAAAACGTTTTGACATGCACAACGGAGAGACCAAAAATCGCCGGCCATGGTGCACCAGCAACCACGGCGCTACTTCAACTTCGTCGGCCATGGCAACTTTTCTTGTAGTGATAGTCAAGTGAACCCATGAACCCCGGTCCAATTTTTATCATGAGAAGCACCTTTATATTGATTTTACCTTGTTTTCTATTTGCTGCACTATTTAATCCGAAAATACGAAAATATTTAATTTTCTTATTTGCATCCAAAACACCAAAAACAATCAACCTCTTTACAGTTTTTACTTAGCTATTTTATCTAGCTTAGTTTTTACTTGTTTTATTTCTATTTGTGTTATTTACTTACACGAAACCTTGTGCTTGATAACCACACGGTGGAGTTGGAGACACAAGACATTAGGCATTACTTTACCTGCAGGATTGTTTGAAGAAGATGGAGGACAATACTCTTACATCCAGTTCCCTGAGAGTTCGATATAAACCGTCGCGTCACCCTTGTGGGGAAAATACTCCGTTGATACAACACTCTGCACCTCTAGTCCCAACGTATCAAGATCTTTTTAGCGTTGCTATTAGCTTTCATCAACACCTCACTTGTGTATCTCATCTCTAGCATCATCGTAGGTTACTTGCAAAGTTTCAAATTATTATATTCTTCCATTTGGAGAAACAAAAAAGAACTTTATGCACGGGTCTCATCAGCATCACAAAGATGTATGATCTAGATACGGGTGTGTACCTATGATGGTGTTCTGAAAAACCAATCCCTCATCATCGGCGAGGTCTACTTCCTGTTCATGTGGGTAGAGTCATCTAATTTGCTCATGTCTTCTTCCTCTCTTCACTTTAGGCTTGGCGGAATCAACGTAGCATCGGTAATAGACATTTGGGAGGAGATTTTATATTGGCAGGATCTCATTAGGAGCGCAGATGGTGGATTGAGTTTGTGAGGGTGGAGCTAACAAAAAAATCGAGGCACAAATATTAAGGCAAATTGAATGGATGAAAATTTTGCATGAGATGGCCATGAATGTACGCCGACGATGCGCAATACTCCTCGCGTCTTGATCACCAACTAGATCTTCACAAATTTAAAATACGGAGTATAATATATGTACGTAGCGGAATATAGAAACAACAATATTGAGTAACCAAATCATACAGGACATGGATCCTCTGATGTTTGAATCCCTACCATGCCCTGACCTTGGGTCGCTGATATGTGGGTCCCAGTTGCCATGGACTCAAAGGTAGAGTTCACAACATCAGGTGATCCCGTCCAAAGCATACACACGTACAGTTTTGAGAGTTGTACAACACGTGGATAAATGTTGCCACTTGTAGCAACCGTCAGTCTCACCGACAAATCAAGAAGCTGCATCTACCGGATAAGATGATTGAGTCACTTTAAGAGATGCAGAGGAGAAGCTTTGCAGTTGCTAATAAAAGAGGCACATGTTATACCGTTAGTTCTACAGTATGTAGTATTGTTTGTGGTAAGATAGAATTCTATGTGAAGTGGGATGAGATAATGTGCAACAGGGAGTTCTCTTCTGCATCTATCCCCTAGATGTACCTAGGGCCTAGGAGTCATACCACACGCTGATAAATGCTGCACGGGCAAGAGGATGCATGCCTCAGATCTATCAGTGATGTTATTGATTAGCCACTGATCAACACCGATGTGATCAAATTCGATCATGTGAATCTGACGGGCGTACGAAGAGGTTGCATATACAAATTTTGTGGAGTAGCTTACAGGTCGACTGAATTTCGTGTTAAGTGGTCATTGTTTAATCGTTGGTACTAATACTACAAGAGTTCCTGGGTACATCAAGATTCTGAGTTCAAGTCAAAACTTAGATCGTCCGTTGAAATGAAAAAAGAACTATATCTAATTATGTTTATGTCATTGCTCAAATTTTGTATTTTGGTACCTGGTTTATATTTTTTTTAGAACGAAATTGTAAGGTCTTATACTCCAGTGAAAGCATGTATTGTCAATGTAGACAGATTCTGAAATTTGGTATAGAATCGTATCTAATTATATACTCCAACTGATGTTGGCTCCCACAAAATGGAGGGAGTGTGATACGAGCATTTTGCATCATCATTATTGCTGCATATATGATTACTTTCCATTGTTATTTACCATTATACATTTTTATTTATGCATTCTCTGTCGATTTCCTGAACATTTCTATAAAGTTCTCTTTATTGGTATTTAATTTCTAGGAGGCAGAAAACCTTCTTTTTCGTATTTTATTTGTTTCAGAACTTTCTGGATCGCTAAAAATCGAGGGAAAAATAGTTGATCCGTTTTTTCACCTGGAAAAGGACAGTGGGCGAAAGAATCACTCGAGGGGATCCACGAGGGTCGAAAGGACCCAGGTGGTGCGCCCAAATATGTAGGGCGCGCCACCCGAGGTCGTTCACACCTCGGCATCATTTCGTCCCCCCTTTTATACCAGAAACTCCATTTCGCCTAAAAACCTAAGCTATATTTTCCCAAAATTTATTGATGTGGCGGTGGAGGCGAAAGTCCTCTCCTGCTTCGGGAGAGGGCGGATCCTACTGCACATGTGCCTCTGGTGAATAGGAAATCGACGCCATCAACATCCCCACTCCTCCTTGGCTTGGGAGGAAGTATCTTCATCAACATCTCCATCATCACCATCCTCTCCATCTACGAGATCGAGGTCACCCCCCTCATAGTTTTTTGTTGAATTGAACCCCATATATTATTTTAGTGCTATTGCATGTTCGTAATTGGTACATTGTCATTATTTGGTGGCGAGATTATATATTCAGATTGTGTTTTAATCATTATGCCTCTAGTCCATATCTTGTTCGACACTTGTGAGTAGTTCCCCACGTTTCTGAGGGCACATGATGATCTGGCTATGATTCTATATGATGTGCAATAAGTATCTGGTCAAGTTTTCTATCTTTTATGTTGTTCTATGATGGTTTTATATGAACGTCGACTGCATATTACTTCACCTATATGGGCTCATAGAGCTGCACTTTAATGTAATGCATTAGTGTTGGAAGGGTCAGAATGACATAAACTGTCTTCCAATAATATGGGTTGCATTAGAGGGGTTTATGTCGGGAACCAATGATCTTATGGCTATGGTGGGACATTTATATCTTAATGATTCCTATACTTGCTCATGAAAATAGCTCTAGGACACATCATAAGAGGTGTATTTGCATATATTTATGGCTGCACCTAACTTAGCCTCCGCCCCTAATTGAATAAAGCTTGAAAAAATATTTACCTGTTGTTTAGAACTCAGATGCTAGTGAATTCATGTCGCCCTCGGGAATTTTAGTCCCATATAAGCACACACACTTGAGCTTGTACTCTTGCTTCATAGAGGATTGGGTTTTTCTCTCATCGAGAGCATGTTGTTAGCTACTCCAAGACAAGATGGGTCTATAACATAATAAATAAAATAATGCATGAAACCACATATTAGTTGCTATCTACAATGTAGGCACTAACATAAATTAGTAATATATGGATGTTACTAGTGTGTAAGTTACTCCCCATTATGACCAGCCTTATAAGTATTTCTTCTAACGATACTAACTTCACATGACATCACAAAATATAATAATACCAAAACAAGTTGGTCCCAAATAAAATGTGTTGTTTTAGATATGGTTGGACCACGGTTCAACAAGATATTTCGAAGTCCATCAAGTGCCACTAGTTGCCTTTGATTAATAACAAATGTATTTAAGTGTAAGGTGATATAGCAAGAAGAATTGGTTTAATTTTTTTTGATGGTTGTCAACCCCGTAAAATATTAAGGAGAAATGATGGCTTAAAGCTAGAAGACTAGTGATGCTTCTCTAGTTGTTTTGGTAGTTTGAATACTCACATTGAGTATAGGAGAGCTTGTACAATAAATATGGGTAAGATACCTAATCGAGTGGGCGAAACTTGAATGTTTTGCCAATTAGGATCACTCATTTACAACATATTATTTGAAATATCGTAATATACGTACAAATTTGTGTGACTTTTGGTATGACCGGTTTTGATGTTGGTGCTACCATTTTTGGCCCCTGTTGCGAGGGCTAGGACTTAACTGCTTTCCAATTCTGTCTCCTAGAGTTTCAAAGTGATGTGGCTTTTGTTGAAACCGGTGCTAACAAAAATGGCCTTTGTATTTAGAGTTACGGACATTTGTCCTTGAAGGTCGTCCTGATTGGCATTAGAAACCAGTCTGGTTCTGATTTGGTGTTTCTAAAAAACATTTCTGTTATTGACGTGACCAAGTCCCAGTTTTTCTGTTCGGTGCTACCGGGTTTCACTTCGGGGGAACATTTCTTGTGTGTGTTGTTTGCATCACACTTTTTAAGAGCGGTTTTGAAATTGGCACAACCGTATTTTGCCTCTTGTTACTCGCTTAAGGCCATGTATTGACCGTGGAATCAAAAAGTTGGTTACACCGAGTTTCAAGTTAGCTTACATGGATTTGGTTTTGGAATGTCTCTTTAAAGCATATCAAAGTTCTGGCGATTTTTTTTTTAAATAATACGAATTAATTATTTAATTCCAGGACTATCACGCGTTTTCAAAAAAATCCAAAAGTATGACTCTATCGGCATGCAACAGACCGATCGGACAGGAGCGGGCCGATCGGACCGTAGCAGGCCGATTGCAGGTCCCTGCAGTGGCCCGTCAGACGACAGCACCCTGTCGGACTGCTGCAGTCCGATCGGACGCTAGCAGCCAAAGCGTGGCATGGCCCGGCCATGCGCGTGCAGACGTCGCTCAACCCGACCACGCGCAGACGCCCTCGGGCAGACGCTCTCTCCCCGGCCTCCCTTTTCTTCTTTCTTCTTCCTCCTCTCTCCTCTCTTCTTCCCTTCTCTCTTTCCTGCTCGCTTTCTTCCCTGGCTGCACAAGAACAGCTCAAAAACTTCACCATATTTCGCAGATCCCTAGTGATTTAGCCAATAAAACTTCACAATTTTACTGCTATTAGTTGAGGGAAGCTCGATCTACAGATGGGTTAGGTTTTGGAGAGGATTGGTGGTGCTGTTTAGCAGCAATGGTGATGAAGTGGTGGAGGTTGGTGGTGGTGTAAGGGGCTGAGCTGCTGCTGGTTCGTGGTGGTGCTGAGCTGTTGCGTGTTGTTCATGCTGTTCGTGCTGCTGCAGTTGGAGAGGCTGCTCACGCTACAAGGGTAAACCCTAATCTTTGCATAGTAGTGCTAACTGTGTAGGTTAATGTGGGCTGGTTTTAGTGTTAGTGTATTTATGTGGGCTGGTTTTAGTAGTTGACACGGACGAATGTTTTTTTAGGTGAGCAAAGATGACAGATGTAGTGAAGATAGTATTTTACTATGGTTTGGGTAGTGTCCGATCAAATGAGATGGGAGTTGATCTGAGTGAGTTCAAGTCCGTAGAGATGAATTTGACTGCCCCTAGAACATGGACAATTGAGCAGGTGAAGAACTGGTTGACAGAATGTTTCGGGCTTAATCCTGAAGTGCACACACTGGGTGTGCATGCATTATGGACTAAGTCGTTATCAAACATTTTATGGTATCTGGGGCCTGTAGATGATACCTCTAAGTGGGTGAGCTGGTTAAAAGGGTCTGATAGGAGAGGAACTAACCCTGTGGCATTAGTTCTTCCGGTGGCGAAGGAGGTAGCGCCTCCTGAAGGCGGTTATGGTGGAGGAGGTGGTTACGAATCAGGCCATAGCAGTCAAGCACCGGGCGGTGGCGGTGGTTATGAATCAGGCCAGAGCAGTCAAGCACCCGGTGGTGGCGGTGGTTACAAGCCTAGATAGAGCAGTCATGCGGAAGATGTTTATGGTGGTCAGGGTGATGGTTACGTAGGAGAAGACGGTGAGGTTGATGGTGATGAAGAAAATGGATACATGCAGAACCAGATGGAAGAGGAAGATACAGAAGGTGAAAGTGATGCTGATGATTCCGATGGGTCTGATGATGGCGCGGAGGTGCCTATTCCTGGCAGATGGAATCAGAACTTTTCATCTGCAATGACAATCAACGATGGCCTTGATTCTAACTGGGAGTATCACCAGAATAATGTCGTCGTAGGGGCTATGTTTCCGTCCAAGCGACATAAGCAGGATGCAATAGTTAAGTGGGCAATGGCGACCCAAAGGTTGCTCAGAACAACCGTGTCATCTGGAAAATACCTGCCGATGGAATGCCATGACATCAATTGTCCTGGAAGGGTGCATGGGTATGTTCCTAAGTATGACATAACATGGCGTGTGAGCGACTTTGTGGCGCACACTTGTGAGCTTGCTAGTATCCGCAGCGACCATTGCTACCTGTCGTCTAATCTGATAGCTCGGCTGCTGTACACTGAAATAGTGGAAGGGCAAGCCATGGGAGTAAGGGGCATAATTAAGAATGTGAAGAAGCATCATTTGTACAACATTTCTTATGGCAAGGCTTGGGGGCTAAACAGAGGGCGCTGGAGATGAGATTTGGTCGTTTCGAGACGCATACGACGCAGTTGTTCGTTTGTTGCGGACACTGCAGGAGAGGAACCCAGACACATATATAAACATCCAGGACTTGTTTTTTGCCAGAGTACCCAACTTACAGGGTTCTGCATAGAGCTTTTTTCTCGTTCGGTGTCTGCATCGAGTCTTTCAGGCATTGTCGACCCGTGTTATGTGTGGACGGCACGTTTCTGACCGGTCAGTACAAGGGTCAAATCTTGACCGCCATTGGAATGGACGGAAACAATCAAATCGTGCCACTCGCTTTTGCATTCGTGGAGAGTGAGAACACCGAAAGCTGGTTATGGTTCTTCAGACAGTTGAAGATTTCAATTGTGAAGGACACGCCGAATGTTTGCATCCTTCATGGCAGGCATGCAGGTATACTGAAAGCTGTTAAGACACTCAAAGAGCCAGGGCAAGAAACGCCATGGATTGACATTCAGAGCCGTTGGTGCATGCGCCACCTGGGGGCCAATTTTTACACACAATTCAGGAACAAGAACCTGTTGGGGGGATGACCCCCGGTATGCCAAAGGCATGCCAAACCGGATGGTTTGAGCCATCAAGATACCGGTTTAATGTTCGTACCGGAACGTAAAGATAGGAATTAGGCTAAGTGAGGCTAAGCCGGTATCCCCAAGAGGGGTATGCCGGAACCGGATAAGAAGATACCGGGCTACCGGAAGGAAGAGCGTGTCGGCACGACTGGTCAAAGATTCTCTCCAGAGCTAGAAGACAAGGATGAGCTAAGCAAAGTAACTTTAAACGAAGGGCTGACGATAAAGAGAAGGATGACGGTCAAAGAAGCCGGAGGACGTCAGCATCCTTGATTAAAGAGGACTCCGGTGTCATCTACGATTAAAGTAGCTTTATAAAGTAGTTTGTCTAGTCAAAGATGCCATTAGGGTTTCTTGCCTTGTAAGCCACCCTCTCCCCTATATAAGGAGAGGGGGCAGCCCTTCTCACGGGGAGACGCACGAAGAGAGCTAGGTTTAGAAGAACACTTGTACTGAGAAACTTGTAACCTGTTGAGATCAGTAAAGAAGATGATCTAGAGCGAGTTCTTCCTTATGTCTTTCTTCTTCAACCTCTAGCATTGGCTAAGTTCTTGAGGAAACCATCCGGAAGTTCATCCCGTCTAATCACAAACCCTCCCCCGAATCCTCTTGCGTCCATTCGGCCCCAACTTAAGCCATCCTATGGCATCTATCTGTTCACCACGACGACAGTTGGCGCCCACCGTGGGGCATGAAGTGGCGTTTGCTGGAGTACATATTCGGGCGGGCATCCTCGAGGTCGCCGGCGAGCGAACAGTGTCTGCGCTCGTCCAACGCTTCTACTCCATCGACTTCATCAACGACAACGCGGGCTGCTTCGCCAACGGCGGCATCTTCCCAAGAACGGCCGCATCATCGAGTTCGGCAGCCACCGCGTCTACTTCGGCACCGTCCCCGTGCGCCGGCGCCTCTCGCCGGTGCTGGTGGCACCGGACCCGCCAAGGTGGCTCTGTGCTGGCCGTGCCGCCGGCGGCGTCGAGGTAATGATGGCTGGCGCAGCCGGCGCGGGCAAGGAGGCTGCGGACGAAGTTGCCTGGTCGTGCGGCTGCGACCCGCGCGACCAAGCCACCGCTGGAGCGCGACACCGGCGCACCGGGAGCGTCTTCCGCACCACCGGCAACACCTCTCCAAGCGGCGATGAACGTGCTGGCAACGCCCATCGCGCAGAACATCGACCCGGCAACGGCTCAGGCGGAGCTGGAGGCGCAACGGCAGAAGATACTCGAGAGCGGCAAGGACGTCGTCAGGGCGCAGCGCGAGCTGAACCTAACCGTACGTGAGTATAACGCTGCCCATGGCGTTGCTTCTGTTAGCGCACATGCTGCTAGGATACCGGAGAACCGGCTTAAGGCTCGCAATCTAGATCAAGATTTGCGTAAGGAAGTTCTTACCGGCAAGAGTACCTCTGCATCTGTTAGCATCGTAGAGAAACCTAAGTATAGCAGCCCGGATAAAACCATAAAAGCTGCTAAGGCTGCCGTAGAGCTGTGCGACTCGCTTACCGGTGAGGCTTTGGCAAAACAACAAGAGCGTGTCAGAGAGCTGTTGGACACCGTAGAGCAGCAGAACGCTGAGCAGCTGGCTAAGCTGAACAAGGCTATGGCCTCAAAATCCGCGCGTTCAACAAAGAATGCCGGAAGCAAGTCCCATGGGCAGGCCTCGTCCCCCCATCCGGACAGAAGAAGAAAAGAGGTGAACGCACGGCGGATGACCGTGTACGATCCGGTCCTTGCCGGTAAACAACAAGCCGGGCAACACGATGCCGGTAGAAAAAGCCAAGGGGCGGAGCGAGGCTACGCCAAAGTAGGCTATGCCGGAAACAATCATGCCGGTAGACACGAAACCGGGCAAAACTATCCGAGCCGCAAGGGCAGCATATGATGATGAGGAGATGCCTCCACCAAGGTACCGGCGAGGCAAGGGCCGCGGTACCGGAACATTACGATGAAGCTGATTCAACAAGACTCACCGCTTACCGGAAACCTTTGGGAGAGCGGTTGGGAGAAAGAAACTTGCCGGAACGGGATGCGAGGCACCGTCTGGACAGAGTGTACCTGTCTGAAATGATTGAGGCAGAGGGTCCTCCGGGTCCAAAGTGCTTTGGCCCAAGGATCATGAAAGAATAACCACAAGTTCTCAACTTTCAGTTGCCCCGTGACACCAAAACATACGATGGCACCACTAAGCCGGAAGACTGGCTCGCGGATTACGTGACCGCGGTATACGTTGCTGGTGGCGGAGGTGTCGTAGCCGGAGGAGGAAACCGGCGTTGGGCCGTGAGAATCGTGCCAACGTTTCTGGTAGGACCGACAAGAATCTGGCTGAATGATACGTCTCCGACGTATCGATAATTTCTTATGTTCTATGCCATATTATTGATGATACCTACATGTTTTATGCACACTTTATGTCATATTCGTGCATTTTCTGGAACTAACCTATTAACAAGATGCCGAAGTGCCGGTTCTCGTTTTACGCTGTTTTTGGTTTCGAAATCCTAGTAACAAAATATTCTCGGAATTGGACGAAACAAAGACCCGGGGGCCTATTTCGCCACGAACCTTCCGAGAAGACCGAAGAGCATACGAAGTGGGGCCACGAGGTGGTCAAACCACATGGCGGCGCGGCCAAGGGGGGCCCGCGCCGCCCTGTGGTGTGGGCCCCTCGTCGGGCCCCCGACTCGCCCTTCCGCCTACTTAAAGCCTCCGTCGCGAAACCCACGATGCGAAAAACCACGATACGGAAAACCTTGCCGAGACGCCGCCGCCGCCGATCCCATCTCGGGGGATCCCGGAGATCTCCTCCGGCACCTCGCCGGAGAGGGGATTCATCTGCCGGAGGACTCTACACCGCCATGGTCGCCTCCGGAGTGATGAGTGAGTAGTTCACCCCCTGGACTATGGGTCCATAGCGAGTAGCTAGATGGTTGTCTTCTCCTCATTGTGCTTCATTGTTGGATCTTGTGAGCTGCCTAACATGATCAAGATCATCTATCCGTAATACTCTATGTTGTGTTTGTCGGGATCCGATGGATAGAGAATACCATGTCATGTTAATTATCAAGTTATTACATATGTGTTGTTTATGATCTTGCATGCTCTCCGTTACTAGTAGAGGCTCTGGCCAAGTTTTTGCTTTTAACTCCAAGAGGGAGTATTTATGCTCGATAGTGGGTTCATGCCTGCATTGACACCAGGACGAGTGACGGAAAGTTCTAAGGTTGTGTTGTGCTTGTTGCCACTAGGGATAAAACATTGGCGCTATGTCCGAGGATGTAGTTGTTGATTACATTACGCACCATACTTAATGCAATTGTACTGTTGCTTTGCAACTTAATACTGGAGGGGTTCGGACGATAACTTCGAAGGTGGACTTTTTAGGCATAGATGCGGTTGGATGGCGGTCTATGTACTTTGTCGTAATGCCCAATTAAATCTCACTATACTTATCATGTCATGTATGTGCATTGTTATGCCCTCTCTATTTGTCAATTGCCCGACTGTAATTTGTTCACCCAACATGCTTTTATCTTATGGGAGAGACACCTCTAGTGAACTGTGGACCCCGGTCCATTCTTTAATACTTGAAATACAAATCTGCTGCAATACTTGTTTTTACTGTTTTCTCGCAAACAATCATCTTCCACACAATTCGGTTAATCCTTTGTTACGGCAAGCCGGTGAGATTGACAACCTCACTCGTTTCGTTGGGGCAAAGTACTTTGGTTGTGTTGTGCGAGGTTCCACGTTGGCGCCGGAATCTCCGGTGTTGCGCCGCACTACATCCCGCCGCCATCAACCTTCAACGTGCTTCTTGGCTCCTCCTGGTTCGATAAACCTTGGTTTCTTTCCGAGGGAAAACTTGCTGCTGTGCGCATCATACCTTCCTCTTGGGGTTGCCCAACGAACGTGTGAAATACACGCCATCAAGCTCTTTTTACGGCGCCGTTGCCGGGGAGATCAAGACACGCTGCAAGGGGAGTCTCCACTTCTCAATCTCTTTACTTTGTTTTTGTCTTGCTTTATTTTATTTACTACTTTGTTTGCTGCATTATATCAAAACACAAAAAAAATTAGTTGCTAGCTTTACTTTATTTACTATCTTGTTTGCTATATCAAAAACACAGAAAAATTAGTTACTTGTTTTACTTCACTTAATATCATGCATGTTTTTATTTCACTAGTTAAGCATAATGGAAAACAACAAAAATATGAGAGATCTTTATGAACTTTATCTTGAATTAGGACATGATGTGTTTGAAGAGAGAATTAAAAAACCCATGGAACTTTATATGCATCCTAATGGGAATGTTATTACTATGGATGCTTTGAACACCATTGTTGCTAATGCTATGATAAATTCTAAGCTTGGGGAAGCTGGCTCTGATGAGCATGATTTTTTTAGTCCCCCAAGCATTGAGGAGAAAATTTTATTTTATGATTACAATATGCCTCCTATACATGATGATAGCCACTTTGTTGAATTTGCTCCCACTACAACTAATAAAATTGATTATGCTTACGTGGAGAGTGATAATTTTATGCATGAGACTCATGATAAGAATGCTTTATGTGATAGTTACATTGTTGAGTTTGCTCATGATGCTACTGAAAATTATTATGAGAGAGGAAAATATGGTTGTAGAAATTTTCATGTTACTAAAACACCTCTCTATGTGCTGAAATTTTTGAAGCTACACTTGTTTAATCTTCCTATGCTTGTTACTTTGCTCTTCATGAACTTGTTTATTTACAAGATTCCTATGCATAGGAAGCATGTTAGACTTAAATGTGTTTTGAATTTGCCTTTTGATGCTCTCTTTTGCTTCAACTACTATTTCTTGCGAGTGCATCATTAAAATTGCTGAGCCCATCTTAACGGCTATAAAGAAAGAACTTCTTGGGAGATAACCCATGTGTTATTTTGCTACAGTATTTTGTTTTATATTTGTGTCTCGGAAGTTGTTTACTACTGTAGCAACCTCTCCTTATCTTAGTTTTGAGTTTTGTTGTGCCAAGTAAAGTCTTTGATAGTAAAGTAAGTACTAGATTTGGATTACTGCGCAGTTCCAGATTTCTTTGCTGTCAAGAATCTGGGTCTATCTCCCTGTAGGTAGCTCAGAAAATTAAGTCAATTTACGAGCATGATCCTCAGATATGTACGCAACTTTCATTCAATTTGAGCATTTTCGTTTGAGCAAGTCTGGTGGCCTAATAAAATCCATCTTTACGGACTGTTCTGTTTTGACAGATTCTGTCTTTTATTTCGCATTGCCTCTTTCGCTATGTTGGATGAATTTCTTTGATCCATTAATGTCCAGTAGCTTTATGCAATGTCCAGAAGTGTTAAGAATGATTGTGTCACCTCTGAACATGTGAATTTTTATTATGCACTAACCCTCTAATGAGTTGTTTCGAGTTTGGTGTGGAGGAAGTTTTCAAGGATCAAGAGAGGAGTATGATGCAATATGATTAAGGAGAGTGAAAGCTCTAAGCTTGGGGATGCCCCGGTGGTTCACCCCTGCATATTATAAGAAGACTCAAGCGTCTAAGCTTGGGGATGCCCAAGGCATCCCCTTCTTCATCGACAACATTATCAGGTTCCTCCCCTGAAACTATATTTTTATTCCGTCATATCTTATGTACTTTGCTTGGAGCGTCGGTTTGTTTTTGTTTTTGTTTTGTTTGAATAAAATGGATCCTAGCATTCACTTTATGGGAGAGAGACACGCTCCGCTGTAGCATATGGACAAGTATGTCCTTAGGCTCTACTCATAGTATTCATGGCGAAGTTTCTTCTTCGTTAAATTGTTATATGGTTGGAATTGGAAAATGCTACATGTAGTAACTCTAAAATGTCTTGGATAATTTGATACTTGGCAATTGTTGTGCTCATGTTTAAGCTCTTGCATCATATACTTTGCACCCATTAATGAAGAAATACTTAGAGCTTGCTAATTTGGTTTGCATATTTGGTTTCTCTAGAGTCTAGATAACATCTAGTATTGAGTTTTGAACAACAAGGAAGACGGTATGGAGTCTTATAATGTTTACAATATGTCTTTTATGTGAGTTTTGCTGTACCGTTCATCCTTGTGTTTGTTTCAAATAACCTTGCTAGCCTAAACCTTGTATCGAGAGGGAATACTTCTCATGCATCCCAAATACTTGAGCCAACCACTATGCCATTTGTGTCCACCATACCTACCTACTACATGGTATTTCTCCGCCATTCCAAAGTAAATTGCTTGAGTGCTACCTTTAAAATTCCATCATTCACCTTTGCAATATATAGCTCATGGGACAAATAGCTTAAAAACTATTGTGGTATTGAATATGTACTTATGCACTTTATCTCTTATTAAGTTGCTTGTTGTGCGATAACCATGTTTCGGGGACGCCATCAACTATTCTTTGTTGAATATCATGTGAGTTGCTATGCATGTCCGTCTTGTCCGAAGTAAGAGAGATCTACCACCTTTATGGTTGGAGCATGCATATTGTTAGAGAAGAACATTGGGCCGCTAACTAAAGCCATGATTCATGGTGGAAGTTTCAGTCTTGGACATATATCCTCAATCTCATATGAGAATAATAATTGTTGCCACATGCTTATGCATTAAAGAGGAGTCCATTATCTGTTGTCCATGTTTTCCCGGTATGGATGTCTAAGTTGAGAATAATCAAAAGCGAGAAATCCAAAATGCGAGCTTTCTCCTTAGACCTTTGTACGAGCGGCATGGAGGTACCCCATTGTGACACTTGGTTAAAACATGTGCATTGCAAAGATCCGGTAGTCCAAGCTAATTAGGACAAGGTGCGGGCACTATTAGTATACTATGCATGAGACTTGCAACTTGTAAGATATAATGTACATAACTCATATGCTTTATTACTACCGTTGACAAAATTGTTTCATGTTTTCAAAATAAAAGCTCTAGCACAAATATAGAAATCGATGCTTTCCTCTTTGAAGGACCATTCTTTTTACTTTTATGTTGAGTCAGTTCACCTATCTCTCTCCACCTCAAGAAGCAAACACTTGTGTGAACCGTGCATTGATTCCTACATACTTGCATATTGTACTTGTTATATTACTCTATGTTGACAATTATCCATGAGATATACATGTTACAAGTTGAAAGCAACCGCTGAAACTTAATCTTCCTTTGTGTTGTTTCAATGCCTTTACTTTGATTTATTGCTTTATGAGTTAACTCTTATGCAAGACTTATTAATACTTGTCTTGAAGTACTATTCATGAAAAGTCTTTTCTTTATGATTCACTTGTTTACTCATGTCATTACCATTGTTTTGATCGCTGCATC
>NC_061510.1:101699345-101737328 GCF_022539505.1 Lolium rigidum | reverse complement strand
CTATGTTATGAAAATATTGGTAAGACTGCATGTATTTCTATCTTCCATTTTTTACTAACACAAGTGCCATAACATTCATGCTATTTTCTAGATTTTGTTGCAAACTGTCATGTAAATTCTTATGCTTCTCCCTCAAACTAAAATTTATTCAACATGTTTCGAAATATATTTGCTACAAAAGATAGTCATGGCTCATATTTAACATGTGAGGTGAATAGTGTTGAAACTTCCGATGAGATATGCTTAATAGAAGATATACTCAGATGTGATTATTTGTGTAAATAGTACGGTATAAATTGGTGCATCATCGATGGAGTTTTATTTTGGTGTTGCGTAAAAGTACCCCTATAATTTCATATTTCCACTCGCTTTTATTTTCTTATGGCGATGTTTTTCTCTACGATTCAGTTTACAATGGCTTAATGCAACACACGGAAGCAGCAATAATTTATACCACATAAACAACATGCTAAAAGAACAAGTGTGGGACAAATCCATGTCTAAGCAAATTATGACATGCCTTATATATTAGGAAAAGGAAGGAGAGTAACCGGAAAACCACATCTGAACCTGGGAGCTTATGCTCCTGGTACCCGCAAAAAAACATTTTGAAATGCCAATAATATGTAAATACAAATTTGACGCGTATATGTTGACATTGTATGTACAGACGCCTAGTTTCACAGAAAATTGATATTTTTTGTGTCCTGTGTCAGAAAGTTAAAAAAATGTCTCATGAAAAAAAAAATTAAGCACCAAATTTTGTGTTTTTTGCACACGACACAAAAGATGCTTTATGAACATGTATAATATTGAGATGTACGCGTCAATTTTTTTAACATTTTAACGTTTAAAAGTCATTCAAAAACCAATAGCATATGCTTCCGGATGCAAATACGCCTCGAGTAACATGCATCTTTGTGTGAGAATGTAGACCACGTGAGATGAGTTATCAGTTACAACTAACAAACGACTTGTCTAATGTCTACTAGTAGCATTCAAGTACAAGAGGCTGTTTTTGTCTGGAGTAACAATCTCTTTGACACCACCTCAATGATGACGATGTTTAAGCATGAGCTACTACAATGAAATTGCCGGGATGCTCTAAGGGCCCTCCCCTATTTCATTGAACCGCTCAACTCAATCAGTCTCGGTTAGGTGCGATGTCCTTATCGCTTGAAACAGGCAATGGCTTGTCAAGTTGTCTGTGTGCCCTTGAAAACAAGTACGGAGTAGACAAGAACTGGGGGCGGCTCGTTGATCGCACGTTCGGCTTTCGTACACATTATTTTGTCCTTGGAGTTGGGGACGGAATCCACCAGTGTCAGCACGTCAACTTCTAAATCCATCTTCCCCTTTCTAAATGCCAAGTGCATGCGGTTGCAGAATTGAATAATTATAAAATTTGTTAGGTCTAGAACGCTTTGTTTAATGTGCAAATAGGGGATCTTAGGAGGTTCACAGATAAATATTCACATGCCAGTGGAGCCTTACCACCATCCAGAAATTAACTGAAGTACACGCGATACTGCTTGAAGTTCAGCTTTTCTGGTTAAGGTTTGTGCTTGACGAAACAGTCTCGTATTGTTCTCTCAGTTGCTATCATACAGCTAACGATCGGTGTGCACAAACAGTAACTTACACCGCACCATCACAAGCTGCTGCTTCCTTGCCATTTGCCAACATAAATAAACTCAGGATCAGAAGCTTCTGCATCACTGCCACAATGCCGCCACAACATCACCAAAATGAAAACGTGGCAAAGTTCAGGGTCCGCATAAAAGGACAGCCTAGCAACTCACTTTCATATAAGAACGCATCACACAGAAAATGGAAACAGACATTGCAAAACTGATACTTTATTCCCATTCATCTGACACCTATCTACAAGCCCAGACTTAAGCTTAACTAAGACACATTTTGCCTTCAAAAAAGAAACAAAAAAAGGCTTGTGATACACCTAGATATATAGCCCGACAGACAACTGGACAACTGGTTACACTTTCAAAGATAAATAAAACAACAAACATATGAAGAAATACATGACCCCTGTTTCCATGAACTTTGGCATGATCACCATGTAGTATGGGTCCAGCAGCTTGCTCGTCACATCACATGACGATCTCGGGCTTGAGTATGCTGGTCTTGATCTCCTTGTGCGGGAGAACGACGCCTCCGTTGCTGTAGACCTCGTCGCAGACGTGCACGTCCTCGCCGAGGATGGTCATGTTCTCCACGCGTGCCCACTTGCCGACGGTGGAGTGCCACCCAACTATGCTGCCGGAGATGCAGGCGTGCTTCTTCACACGGGCGCCCCTCATCACCGTGCACCTGGACAGCCTCACCCCAGACTCCACCACGCAGCCAGGGCCGATGGCCACGTCTGGCCCGATCAGGCAGCCCTCGCCGATCGTGGCCGTCTCGTGCACCAGCACGTTGCCCAGGATGTGCGTGCCGGAGGCGAGCTTCGCTGGCGCCTTCTTCCTCAGGGAGTCCAGGTACAGCCTCAGCCCTGTGATGTAGTCCCTCGGCTGCCCGATGTCCATCCAGAACCCAGGCAGCACCATGGCGTACAGGGCCTTGTCGGCCGCGATGTGTGGGAACACCTCCTTCTCGATGGAGGTCGGCTTCAGCTCGATGCGGTTCAGGACAGACGGGCTCAGTAGGTAGATGCCGGCGTTGATCTTGTTGCCAACAAACACCTTGGGCTTCTCCACGAACCGCTCCACCTTACCGGTTCCCTCCTCCGTGACCACCACACCGTACTTGGAGGGCTCGTCCACCTATCAGTCATTTAATCAGCCACATTTCTCAGTATACTACTCATCATATGTATGGGCACCTTCAAGATTAATGTTCAGTGTTACTACTTGTTAATCATGCATACCTTAGTGACCATGATGGTGGCCTCACCGCCATGGGACTTGTGGAACTCGATGAGCTCTGCGAACGGGTACTCGCTGATCACATCACTGTTGAGGACGAAGAAAGGCTCACCGGACCCATCGTCGAGCTTGTCCCGGGCCAAGGCCAGCGGACCAGCAGTGCCCATTGGCTCTGTCTCCTGGGAGCAGGTGATCTTGATGCCAAGCTTGCTCTCGAAGTCCTTGAGAAAGTTGAGCATGACCTGCGATTTCCCCAAAGCAAAACAGGAGGCAGCAGTGAGATCTAGTGGGATTCTGAAGAAGAAAGAACAGCTGTTTGAAAGCATGCCAAAACATATCAGTTACCTCAGGTTGGTAATTGATGGCCA
The DNA here is from genome assembly GCF_022539505.1 of Lolium rigidum. Classification (NCBI taxonomy): domain Eukaryota; kingdom Viridiplantae; phylum Streptophyta; class Magnoliopsida; order Poales; family Poaceae; genus Lolium; species Lolium rigidum. The sequence continues at coordinate 101,734,075 of NC_061510.1, read as the reverse complement.
GGATAACTTCTGTAACTCCCACATCTTTCAGAGCCTCAATCTGGTGACGAAAGCATTATTACAAAAGAAAGGTATTACTACCAAGATTCGCTGAACAGTTATAGAGTCAAATTTACTGAGGCAGGGAAATGGTCAATTATTTGTTACTCCATTTTAAATCCATTCCTTTTGTTTCTATTGTCACAATTATTTGAGACAGTGATGGTGATACATACAGGTGGGGGACTATTGCAGTGAAGAATCTATTCACATGGATCTACCTAGCAAATCATGGACTATTGAATGGGCTTCCATAAACAGCCCACACAGCAGATTATGACAGCTCAGACAAACAATCAGGTGATACTGCATTTAATTTACATATTTTACACATTAATTCCCCTAAAATTACCTATCCTTTGTACTGCTGTTACTATTTATCCTGAATAAATGAAGAATATTGGTATGAAATTAATTTTGAGCATTTGTGCTGACCTGATGCAAGATCATGGGCTTGTTGGCGAAATCTACGAGTGGCTTGGGCACGCTGAGCGTCAGCGGCCGCAGGCGAGTGCCAAAGCCTCCGACGAGAATGAGGGCCTTCATGGTCGCAGTGCTCCTAACTCAACCTCCGCAACCCTGTGAAAACGCAGCAAGCAACATGAGAACAAGAATGAGACGATCTGATCCATAATTTGCGGTCACAGAGAGGCGGAGGCTATATTTCAGACTTTAGAACAAGACACAAGACCCCCTCTCTACCCTGCCTACACGGCTACTGATGGCATGTGTCCCAAGACAGAGTCCATCTGAGCATCGACAGAGGCCAGTTTGCATAAGCAATTCAGGAGCAAGAAGGTAGTATACACATGTATAAACATAAAAGTAAAACGGCGGCACTGACTTGAAGGCAGTGGGACAGAAGGACAAGCTGATCCTTGAACACCGGTTGCAGTCAGAGACCTCGTTTGGAAGACGGGACAGTGCTCAGATTTAAGGAAGCAGGCGATGGTCCTATGTAGTAGGTGGGGAGGAAGACGGCGAATGCAGGCGGATGGAGGAGATAGATCAGGTGTCAGCAGAGCCTAATCCGTCCATCTATCAAAGAACCTATGGGTGTAATGGTGTCGTGTAGTTTCCACCCAAAAACCAACTCAATAATGATAAAATAGATCTCCAGCCACCAGCCCGGCCAGGCCAGCAGTACAGAGCACAAAAAGAGATGGCCTTTTTCTTTTTGTGATCTTCCTGGTTTGGTTCTTTCTTCCTCAGCACAACTACTTCTGTATTTTACATGGTACTGGTAATGGTTACAGGCTGGATCCAAGATGAGGCGATGAAATGGTCTCGCGGCCGTCGGAGCACCTGCCTAACCGCCGCGGGCAAGAGACCAAGAGAAACAGAACAAAAGTGGAAGATTTGGAAGTAATGAACAGCGGCGGTTTGCTCGCTGCAGATCTGGCCTCCGGATCCTACCTCCACCGCTCGCTCACCACGAGCCAATGACCACCAGGCCAACGGAGCAACTCTAATGGCGGATGGCAGGTCGCTTGGCAAATTGGCAATACGGACAAAACCTTGGAACGCCTAGCGACGAACAGAGCAGAAACCAACAATAACAGGAAGAAGATCGACCGGCGTGGCGCTGCGTGGTGAACGTACGTACCTTGACGACGCGAAGGCAGCCGGCCGGCGGTGCAGCGAGACTCGACGACGCGCCTGAATCCTCGGATCCTCCCGAGCCGAGCCCCGTCAATGGCTGGCGCCGAGGAGGAGAATTGAGGAAGGAGGAGAAGTCAGAGGGGGGAAAAGCGTCGGCTGAGTCGCAGGATCGCTGCCAACGACGCGGCGATGGTTTTATACTGCTGGCTTCCTCCCCCTTCCTCTCTGTCCCTGCCAGTCTGCCTCCTACCTCCGGCTGCTGCCTGCGATTAAAGTACTGACTAATCTAACACTGGCTTCCACCCTAATGAATCCCTGCAACCTTTTTCCCATCTTCAGTTTTAATCTGCTTCTCTCGTCTTCCCCTTTTTGTTTCTTGTAGCAATGATTTGCTATCCCGAGCCGCCGACCCATACTCCAATGACGGGCCCAGCCGGCCAACAGCTTATCCACAGCGTCTCAATGACGTATGGACCATGTATAGATTTTGTAATTCAATATAGGGTATACAATTTTCAGTTAATAAAACTTTATCTACCGAATTTTAGCTCATATATAGGTCTAGATGTGCACATCACGGAAAATAAGAAGTAATTCCTGGGTGTACATTCGAACATTCTATGTTTATGCACAAAATTGTATGGGAAAAAGTTTTTTATGGGTGTACGCAGCCTTGGCATTGCGGCTCAAAAAATTATGGGAGAACTTCGTTGGTATCTACAAGTCTATGGTTTGTTATTTATCTTTGGCTGCCTTCAGAACAGTACAAGATTGTGTTAAGAAGAAAAAAATTGAAGACCTCGAAAATTTGTTACTATCTTTTAGACTTTATTTTGTAATTGTTGGAGTCAGTTCATGTATCTCTACCATGTACTATTTGTTGCTATGAATATATGTGGTATTGATTGTAATTTTTTTTTATGGCATGTGTAAAAAGTAAAAGTCTCGTAAAAAGCTATTTGGAGCACCGAAAATTCTCTATATTAAATACACAACAAAAAAATATCATTTTTTTGCAAAACTTTGTATGCAAATATAGAATGCACCAAAATATCTATTTCAGATTCTTTAGACATTTTAAAATGTTGTTTTTGGACAATGGATGCATCTACATCTACGATCCAAAGTTAATTTATGTTATCTAAATATTTAGACGCATGGCATGTATATATTGAACACAAGAATCCAAACATACAAATAAATTTATTCATACAAGATTTCATATAAATTGGTTCAACTTGTTCAACAACCGGGCTGTGTTTTCTCTCCTTGCACACAAACGCTCCACTAGTTCATTTTAAAGTTGAGTATGAACCTTGCATCTCGCATCTTGATGCATGGTAAGAAAGCAACAAACTAATGCCACCTGATCAAATTGGGTAAGATCTAGCCTTGCAAACGCTAGAGAGCGCTGCAACATGTTAATGTCAGTGTAAGTTCCTTCCATCCCAATGAAATCATGCCAAATTCATTGGTCATAATCTACCACAACTTCAAGTCTCACAGTACACTCCTCGGTATGACCTTTGTACAGTCCTTTGCCAAGTAATTTCTGATCAACCTATGAGAAGCCCTACAATCTGGTGCAGTCTTTCTTGAATATGAAGTAGTCTTCATACTCTTGATGCTGAACACAATCCGCATATTCAAGAAACATAGCACCCGCAAGACGATGCAGGTCCTTGTTCTTCGTCTTCCCAACCCTCGAACCACCATGCCGAGGAACGACATAGAGTTGCTCTCGGGAACAAAGAATAGCATACAAGATCATCAGCCGTTGTTCATCGTCAGCAGCGGCATCAACCTACTCTTTCATCAACAATTCCATCATCATCTTGTCATTGTTTTCTGTTGCGAACACCTTGTGGCGAACAAATGACGTTGATGACCGTCGTTGTTGTGCCGGCGAGTCGAGGTTGAAGAGGACGTGTGACGCCGCACAAGAGGGGCCCGATGTCATGTGGTGGAGGAAGTAGAAGAGGTAGGGGCTCAACGGCACCGTCGAATTACTCCCGGAGCACAATGGAAGTAGTGGTTGTTCCGGCCGAACCACACGACACTTGGCTGGAGGTGGAGGTGGTGTCGGTGGTGGTGGCGATTCTAGGGTAGGCGAGTGGGAGGCAAGCATCAGGAGGCGGTTACGTCTACGGGGTAGGAGATGGATCGAAAAAGTTGGAAGGGGTGGAGAATGAACGTGTGCGGGCTGCCAAGGGGGTTCCGCTAGGGAAATCTGACGTGGCCTAGAGTGTCGGTACTCCTAACCTGACCCTTGTTAGAATCGTGATTCTAAATCGGATCGAAACCTCTATGGTAGGATCGCAAACTATAGGATCTTAACTATCAAAATCGTAAAATCTTAGATTCTATTTAGTAGAATCGTACAATCATTTCGCTCAATTTGAATCGTAAAGTCGTAAAATCGTATAGTAGAGTGATTATGATAACTATAGACAGAGCCGACGGAAGGTCGTCATTATAGTATTGAACTCTAAATTATGCCGGACCATTATAGGTTGCCGGTGCCAGGTGGAAACCCATTTTATAGTGGACACCTAGCAGATCTAGTGGGGTCGTTATTGGTGCCGCCGGGATGATGCTCTTGGTCAATCAATCTGTAGTAATACTATAACAGATAATTAGTCATCGAAGGCGACGATCGTAGTTAGGCGCGTTGTGGCGGATGACACATTGTATTGGAAGAATCAACCCACGACGAGGTGGCGACCAATTCTAATTTTTTTAGATAAAAGGCACTCAGGTGCCCGACTTTGAATTAACAAAGCCATCAACGGCGAGAACGATACAAAGTGCTGAACCCAGCTTACAAAACGACACCACACACCCACACGCACTACCGAAGAAACTACAGCCAGAATTGGACCAACAAGCTCAGCCAAAGCGCCTACAAGGACTCGGGGTAGAGCTGGAGTCTACGAGTGTCGGGCCGGAGCTCACTCGAGAGTGAGCCATTTTTCACGCGCGCCTCAACAAGCACTCCACCGTCGCGGAAACGCCACCGGAAGCCGACCACCACCGGGGACCGACCCACATTGCTCACAAACCGAACAGCAGCGCCAAGGAAGCTCGACAAGGGGAGGGCACGGAGCAAGCCTTGCCGAAGATCGCCGAAGAATCACCTCCGTCACAACCAACGGTGAGCCTCGCGCTGTGGGCTCCAAGACGGTGTCTTCAAGAAGAGTACGACACCAGAGTGCCGCCACCGCCCGATCCGAGGATCTTGGGTTTTCACCCGGACGAAATAGAGTGACGGAGATTGGCCTCACGTCGCCTTCAACAAGGGAACGCCGTCCGCGGACGCCGCCGCCGTGGCCCGAGGGGCAAAGGTTTCCCTTTGGCAACATCACCGCCATCTACACCCCACGACACTCAACTCGCCGACCACCACGCCGCCCCCACGGCCGTGGTCACCGGCCAGCACCGAAGTCATTGGCTCGCCCGCCAACCAACATGACTCCCACCTTCCGGGGCCGCCGCCCGGCCGTCCCGGCTCGGAGCACCGAAGAACGAGAGAGGAGACGGGAAAAAACTCCGCCGCGAGGACCCCGGATACCGGCGAGGCTCCGGAAGGGGTTCCCTTCCGGATCGACACCCGGCTGCCCCCATGGGCTGTCGGCGTCACCGGATCTAGGGCGAGAGGAGGATGGGCTCGACATGGGACCGGGGCCCCCGCCCGGCCCGAGCTCGAGGCGGCGGACGGCCGCACCGCCCACTCCCCGCCGGGATCCCGACCGGAAACCACCACCGCACCACCGGCGGCCTCCCGGGCCGCGCCGGCCCTCACGTCGCAGCACCCCGGCCTCCTTCCCGATCCGGATCGGGCGCCGGCTCGCGCCGCCCGCCGCCGTCGCCTCGCCCGAGAGCGAAGCCACCGCCGCGCGCACGCCGAAGACCCGTAGCCACCACGCCGCCGTCAAGCGGCCACGCCGCCGCGCCCACGTCCGGCGCCGCGCCCCGCCGACCGCATCGGCCCGCGCCGCCACCGCCAAACGAGGGGAGAAGAGGTCCCGCCGCCGCCGGCGCCCCCGGGCTTTGCCCGGCGACGCCTTGTGGCGGCGGCAGGGGTGGGAGGGAGGGGGAGGAGGCTGGCGGCGGGGAGGAGTTAGGGTTCGCCCACCCACTCGCGGGAGCGGGCAGGACGAACGGGTTTCTCCAGGGCGACCAATTCTAATTAAGCGAAAGAGATGGAAAGAGACACGGTCACAGAGACTGGCTCATGGTTCAGCGTGTTTAGGTGAGCGTCGCTGGCTCCATGACCAACTGGACCCTCCTTCCCGGCCATGATTGTCGCCTTGTCGGCGGCACGCCACGCTGCCTCGCTGAGGCACCAGCGTATGTACTGTACCTGACAAGTGCATCGTATTCACGTAGAAATAATTTTCTTCTTCTTTTATTGAGAGAGAGATTGTATATGAATACGATGGCGCGAGCAGGTCTGATGCATAATCACGGAATTAGCCAACAGCCGGACAAGATCGCTCCCGCCACGATCCCCAAGGTCAACGAACGGGCATCGTAAGACTACGGCAAGATTTTCCTATAGTAACCTTTTTATTTTCTTTCTGGACATTGACTCGGCAACGTCTTCCATGTCAAGCATCCGATGCATGCCATCTTCCGCATGTGCGTTGGAAGCGATCCTGCACATGAGCAAAAAAGGCATGCGCTCCCTCATTTGTTAAGTCTTTCGTGCTGTGAATGGCGTGTGCCTTAATTTGAGGACGGAAGGAAATTGGCTCTAAATCACACGTCACCTTTGGGTTTAAGTGTTACACACAAAACAAAATCAATAACCTCACAGGGATGACACACAGAAACCCTACCCCCACTCTCCTTCCATGTTTCCCTTTTCCTCCCTTGCGCCCATCACCGACATCAGAAGACGTTGCCGACCAGAGCAACGATGTCTGGTCCTCTCTCGTGGCACAGTGGCGGTTCTAACTAGCATGGGTCACGCGGGAGAGTGACCAGTTTACCGGAGATGTGGCTCTAGGGCATATGGATCTACTGGCATCACTTCTCACGACATGGTGGGGGAGGCCGGTGGTTTGGGGGCAGTCCCGGGGCCCACGAGTGTGGTGGGAGACGTTCCACGTGCATCTCGGCATAAACATGTTAGCGGCCACTGCAGATTCTTCGTTCATAGTCCTTTCTAGGTACAGAGGTTGCTTTGCTGATAGTGATGGTTTCGACAACAAGTATGCATATTATGAAATGACTCATCACTCATGGTAGGTCTTCAGGTGATCCATGAGATTACACAAATTTGCTCGAGGAAGATCCACAAATTGAAAGCTCCCAAATGATGCATGAACAACTAAAAGATGGCAAATCTTCCATAGTAACCAACGGAAATCTCTAAACTAGTTGGTGCTCTTGCTTTAGGCTTGAGTAAGTTCAACTTATTTTTTCCTCTATTCAGATATGCTCGAGGATGAGAGGAGGCTTTCACACATAGTGTACATATTTATATCTCGGAACCGAAAGGCGTACCCTAGCCCATGGGGTGGGCCCTTATATAGGCATGTGACAAAATAGTCATTGTGATGGAAGTTTCCCTTTTCGGTTGCACCAGTATTCGAATCGGTCATACTCTCTCCTTCCCAAATTAGGATGCCTATAGTTTTTAGTCAAAAACAAACTTTCTAAAGTTCGAGCAACTACATACAACAAATATCAACATCTAAAATTTTCAATGCACATAATATGATAATATATTTCATGATGGTTCTAAAAATATTAATTAAAAATTATAAATGTTGATAATTTTTTCTATATAGTTGATCAAACTTTAAAAAGTTTGACTTTATTAAAATATAATAGTCATCCTATTTTAAGATAGTGAGAGTACTTAATGGTTCAAACAGATGCCTAAGGGTGCACAAGCACACAATGGATTGAAGCTTTGCTCAAGTCTGTAGCTCCGAACTGAAGCTCCGTACACAACACACAGAACTTTGGCGATTTTTTTTAAATAATACGAATTAATTATTTAATTCTAGGACTATCACGCGTTTTCAAAAATTTCCAATAGTGTGACTTGGTCGGCCTGCAGCAGGCCGATCGGACAGCAGTAAACCGACTGGGTATTGGCTGCGGTCTCCCTCCAAATTGCCAGTCTCGTTGGTCGATAGCTGACCAACTGGACAGCAAGATTATTTGCATGGATGTATTTTGCTTCGTTTGCACGAACGTTTAGGGTTAGCAGGGGTATAGCTTAAGGCACTTATGACGTCATTTTTAAACGCTACAACATACTGATACATAGTCCATACATAGTTCATACATAAAGTCTGATACATAGGTGATGCATACATAAATGTTTCTGATACATAGATACATAAATGTTTGAGACTATAGACGGCGTCTGGGGTTTCGTGGGGGCGGCGTAGCACGGGGTGTCCAACCGAACCTGTCCGGGGCCCTGGTTATGCGAGCAGGGATCCAGGACCCGGACTCGGGGTCGTACTGTGTCTCCTGTGTGGGCTCTGGTGGAGGAGTCTGCATACCGACATAGTTCTGCTGCGTGCTGTAATACTCGATGTGCTCAGGATCCTGTTCACTAGCTCCCCATGAAGGATTGGACGCAGTGTGCTGCGTGTATCCTGTGCCACGAAACATAAGTGATGTCAAACTAAGTGGAGTATAGTCTATATGGAACACAATATATAGAATAGTACATACCCTGTGTGTATCCTGCTCCTCCCATGAAAGGGGCCTGCTGCTGCTGCCACTGGTCGAAAGCAGTTTGCTGCTGATAGTCGTCGAACAAACCGTGATGCTGGTACTGAAAGTCGTCGACGGAAGGAGTGTGCTGCTGCTGCCATGACGAACCTCCTGCCTGGTCAGGAGGTGGTGGTCTGGGTGTCGGCGTCGGTGTGAGACGTGGCCGTGATCCGTGGTGCTGGTACTGAAAGTCGTCGACGGAAGGAGTGTGCTGCTGCCACGACGAACCTCCTGATTGATCTGGGTGTCGCGGTCGGTGTGAGATGTGGCCGTCGCTGCTGCTGTGTGGAGGGTCGCGGTGGAAGGAGGTGGCGCTGAACGACGTCGGAACTACGGCTACACATGATAGCCGAGTAGATCTCGCGTAGCTTGTCCTCGAGACTCCTCAACCAGGACACATGTTGGTCATGATGCAGAAGAGGCGCACTGGACACTTGACGTGTGTACCGAGCGACTTCATCCTGTACGTCTGCAGTCAGCTGACCCTGAAAAATCATGGTAGCATATAAATCGTAGAACTCAATAGATAAACGACAAGTATGATGGTGGAATAGAAAGTTGTACGTACCGCATGCTGTCGACTACCGGCTGTGGACTGAGTCGGGTACATATCGTGCATAGACGCAGGTGGCGCCTCAGCTGGATCAGTCAGCGGGATGAGGCGCACTCGCGTGGCTGCAGTGTACCTCTGCAGATATGCGTCAAACTCCTGTGGGTCAAACTGCTCATCGTTCGGCTAGACGTGTGTTGTCGCGCCATCCCACTCAGCAACATACGAGCCAACGCGCTGAAGCCACCATGTCGAGGAGTGGCTAGTACCCTTCCCGTTGTACGTGCAGAAAATAATTGTGTCAGTTAGCCGAACCATGATGAATAGTCTTAAACTTAGCGACGCTCAGAACTTACTTGTGGACGTAGGCATGGAGAGGTGCTATCGGTGGTGAAGGGTCGGCCAGCTGCCGAGAGCCGAACTGCCTCATGATCCTCTGCTGGGCCATTATCTCCACGGACACATCGAAGATGATCTTCGACTATGCCATGTAGTACGCACAATCTCTATAGCAGAGGTTAGAGATCCCGCCGGGGTACCTTGCATGCACGGCGGCGGCCATATAGGGCTGCCAGATCACCGCCCTGTCATCGAGCACGTCGAACTGCATGGTGAACGCAGGGTAACAGTTCCTGACCTGGTCGCGAGCAAATCGTCTCTGCGGAGAGAAATAGTCAGTACTCGTGCAAAACTATAAATTACGAAAGAACTATGTTCGACAGTATACATACCTCGCGACGTGTCCAAAGTATGCCGAAAGTAGGCATATCGATGTGGTCCGGATCATCCAACTCGTTGCCCCGAAAGGGCGCTCAGCATCTATGTCTGGCCGACCAACCGGGAAACTCTCCCAGGACCACAGCTGCAAGAACAGTGGGCAGCCAAGAAGCCCGGACTTGGGGGAGACAAGTGTACAAGCATTGCACAAACCTCGGTATGTAGCTGCTAGAACCGCGGAACCCCAACTCCGCCGTATGATGTCTTCGGCAGTTTGTGCCTCTGCTATCTCCAGTGCAATGGGGATGAAGCGACTGTTGATGGTGGTCTGATGGTTCTCTGTGAACATGACCTTCCCAAGCAGCCACAATATGTACGCCTCGAGACTCCTAGTGATCTGTGCCTCACTCATCGGCGGTGTGAACTGTGAAACCTACAACCATGAAAAAAAATGTTAGTTATAACAACGCAATAACCATAAATAAATTTGTAATAACAATGGTTACCTCGAAGTTGAGTAACCAGTCACACTTTGGACCGTGGTCCTCACAGAGAAACTCAGTCTGGCCCGCACGAGTTCCCTCAAAACGTGTAGACATTTCTTCATCCCAAAGCACCGGTTACGCCGGCGGGCCTATGGGCTGACCCGCCAACGGTAGGCCCGATAAGAAAGACACGTCTCGGAGAGTATGGGCCATCTCCCCCCATCGAAAGTGGAACGTGTGTGTCTCGGGCCTCCACCGATCCACGAGGCTGGTCAGTAGGGAGTGGTCCTGCTGAAGGCGCTTGATTGGTGTGCCTACTCGCTCACCGCTGACCTCTGACCTAGTGGCCACAACCAACCGTGCAAAAGGTAGAAGTCCAGCCCACTTCAACCTACAAATTCATATAAGAATCCAATTAGTATGTGACAATACTTCAAATTGAATATACCAAATAAATCCCACATACCTCTGATCCCAACCGGGGTGCATCTGCCAATTTTGAATACCCCCGCGTGTCACCATTGGTGACAAGCTATTAGGGTTGGCCTCTAGCTTGGCCGCACGGTGCGCCCTCTCAATGTCCCTATTGAGCAATGATCTTCCTGCCATTTTTGTAAACAACAAAACAGTCGTTCTTACTCATTACAAATGATAACATAGTTTGTAACGTACATGACCATAATAAAATTGCAAAGTAGTTACATACTTATTACAAATTCATTGTTCAATACATAAAGGTACAATAAGATAGGTTCACATTTCAAATTGCAAAGTAGTTTCGTACTTATTACAAATTCATTGTTCACTACATAAAATTGCAAAGAAGTTGCGAACTAGTTTCTTCCCCTCCCGCGACGTCCCCGTGTGCCTCGCTGCCTGATACGTCTCCAACGTATCTATAATTTCTGATGTTCCATGCTAGTTTTGTGAAAATACCTACATGTTTTGCTCACACTTTATAATGATTTTATGCATTTTCCGGAACTAACCTATTAACAAGATGCCAAGGTGCCGGTTCTCGTTTTTCTGCTGTTTTTGGTTCCAGAAAGGCTGTTCGGGCAATATTCTCGGAATTCGACGAAACAAAAGCCAAACATCTTATTTTACCGAGACGGACCAGAACACCGAAGGGCAGCCGGAGAGGAGGCCCAGGGCCCCCACACCACACTGGGGCGCGGCCTAGGGAGGGGCGCCGCCTCATGGGGTGGGCCCCCGAGCACCCCTTGCGCCGCTTCTTCGCCTATATAATCTCTCGTGACGTGAAAACCCTACAACATTTGACGAAACTCGAGAAAGACTCCGGGGACGCCGCCGCCATTGCGAAACTCCGTTTCGGGGACGAAGTCTCTGTTCCGGCACGCCGCCGGGACGGGGAATTGCCCCCGGAGTCATCTCCATCGACATCACCGCCATCTTCATCGCCGTTGCTGTCTCCCATGATGAGGAGGGAGTAGTTCTCCCTGAGGCTAAGGGCTCTACCGGTAGCTATGTGGTTCATCTCTCTCTCTCATGGTGTGATCTTTATGTGATCATGAGCTTTGTATCACTATTAATCTATGTGCTACTCTAGTGATGTTATTAAAGTAGTCTATTCCTCCTCCATGATGTAAAGGTGATAGTGTGTGCATCATGTAGTACTTGGCGTAGGTTATGATTGTAATGTCTTGTAGATTATGAAGTTAACTATTACTATGATAGTATTGATGCGATCTATTCCCCCTTTCATAGCTATTGTTGACAGTGTGTATGCTATGTTAGTACTCGGTCTAAATTGCAATGGTCTATTATGCACTCTAGAGGTTACTTTAATATGAACTCCGTGAAGTTGTGGAGCTTGTTTACTCCGGCTTGAGGTGTGCTTTTATAGCCCTACACAATGAATGATGTTTGTTATCCAATAAGAGAGTGTTTGAAAGTAGCACAAGTGAGGAGAAGTTATTTATTTATTATGTGATCATTGTTGAGAGTGTCCACTAGTGAAAGTATGATCCCTAGACGTTGTTTCTAAGCATTGAAACACCGTTTCCAACAAGTTACGGTTACATGTTCGCTTGCTGCCATTTTTATTTCAGATTGCAATTACTACTTATAATCATCCATATTACTTGTATTTCACTATCTCTTCGCCGAACTAGTGCACCTATACATCTGACAAGTGTATTAGGTGTGTTGGGGACACAAGAGACTTCTTGTATCTTAATTGCAGGGTTGCTTGAGAGGGATATCTTTGACCTCTACCTCTCTGAGTTCGATAAACCTTGGGTGATTCACTTAAGAGAAACTTGCTGCTGTTCTACAAACCTCTACTCTTGGAGGCCCAACACTGTCTACTGGAATAGAAGCGTGCGTAGACATCAAGCTATTTCCTGGCGCCGTTGCCGGGGAGGTAAGGTAAAAGGTATTCACATCCTCCGACTACTAAGCTATTTCCTAGCACTATTGCCAGTGTGTGAGTGCTCAAAGCTATTTCCTTTAGATCCTGCAATTATATCTTTTTATTTCTTGTTTTTATTTTCACTAGTTAGGCTTAATGGAAAACAACAAAAAAATTAGGGATCTTTATGAACTTTATATTGAATTAGGACATGATGTGTTTGAAGAGAGAATTAAAAAACCCATGGAACTTTGTTTGCAAAATAGTTGTAGCAATGTTATTAGCATGAACTCTTTGAACACTATTATTGCTAATGCTATGGAAGAATTTAAGCTTGGGGAAGCTGGTTGTGATATTTTTAGTCCCCCAAGTTTTGAGGAGAAAAATTTCTTTGATGATATTTTGCCTCCCATTTATGATGATTATAATGATAGTGGTATTTTGGTGCCACCTACTATGGAGGATAAAGTTTATTATGATTATACCATGCCTGCAATTTATGATGATTACAATGATGGTTGTGATAGTTTTACTCCCACTATTACTAATAAAATTGATTATGCTTATGTGGAGAGTAATGATACTTTTATGCATGTGAATAAGAATGCTTTATGTGATAGTTATATTATTGAGTTTGTTCATGATGCTATTGGAAATTATTATGAGAGAGGAAAATATGATTGTAGAAATTTTCATGGTACTAAAACACCTCTGTACATGCTGAAAATTTTGAAGTTACTCGTGTTTTATCTTCCTATGCTTGTCACTTTGTTCTTCATGAATTTATTTGTGTACAAGATTCCTATGCATAGGAAGCGGATTAGGCTTAATTTTTTTTTGAATTTGCTTCTTCATGCTCTTTTTGCTTCATTTTCTATTTTCATGAGAGCATCATTAAAATTACTGAGCCCATCTTAATGGCTATAAAGAAAGCACTTCTTGGGAGATAACCCGTGTTTTTATTTTGCTACTGTTTTGTTGTGTCTTGGAAGTTGTTACTACTGTAGCAACCTCTCCTTATCTTTATTTTATTGCATTGTTGTGCCAAGTAAAGTCTTTGATAGTAAGGTTGATACTATATTTGGATTCTTGCGCAGAAACAGATTTCTTGCTTGTCACGAATTTGAGTAGGTCTCTCTGTAGGTAACTCAGAAAAATCAGCGAAAATTCATGAGTGATCCTCAGATATGTACGCAACTTTCATTCAATTTGAGCTTCTTCATCTGAGCATGTTAAGTGCCTCTAAAAAATTCGTCTTTACGGACTGTTCTGTTTTGATAGATTCTGCCTTTTATTTCACATTGCCTCTTTTGCTATGTTGAATGGATTTCTTTGTTCCATTAACTTTCAGTAGCTTTGAGCAATATCCAGAAGTGTTAAGAATGATTGTGTCATCTCTAAATATGTGAATTTTTGATTATGCACTAACCCTCTAATGAGTTTGTTTTGAGTTTGGTGTGGAGGAAGTTTTCAAGGGTCAAGAGAGGAGGATGATACAATATGATCAAGAAGAGTGAAAAGTCTAAGCTTGGGGATGCCCCCGTGGTTCATCCCTGCATATTTCAAGAAGACTCAAGCATCTAAGCTTGGGGATGCCCAAGGCATCCCCTTCTTCATCGACAACTTATCAGGTCACCTCTAGTGAAACTATATTTTATTCAGTTACATCTTATGTGCTTTACTTGGAGCGTCTGTATGTTTTTGTTTTTGTTTGTGTTTGAATAAAATCGGATCCTAGCATTCCTTGTGTGGGAGAGAGACACGATCCGCTCGTTCATATGAACACTGGTGTTCTTAGCTTTACTTTTAATGTTCATGGCGAAGGTTGAAACTGCTTCGTTCATTATTATTTGGTTGGCAACAGAAAATGCTTCATGTGGTAATTGGTATATTGTCTTGAATAATTTAATACTTGGCAATTGTTGTGCTCAAATAGATCATGTTTAAGCTCTTGCATCATGTACTTTGCACCTATTAATGAAGAACTACCATAGAGCTTGTTGAAATTTGGTTTGCATGATTGGTCTCTCTAAAGTCTGATATTTTATGGTGAAGTGTTTGAACAACAAGGAAGACAGTGTAGAGTATTATAATGCTTGCAATATGTTCTTATGTAAGTTTTGCTGTACCGGTTCATACTTGTGTTTGCTTCAAACAACCTTGCTAGCCAAAGCCTTGTACTGAGAGGGAATTCTTTTCATGCATCCAAATCCTTGAGCCAAAAACTATGTCATTTGTGTCCACCATACCTACCTACTATGTGGTATTTTTCTGCCATTCCAAAGTAAATTGCTTGAGTGCTACCTTTAAAATTTCATTCCTTGTCTTTGCAATATATAGCTCATGGGAAAATAGTCTTAAAACTATTGTGGTAAAGAATATGTAGCTTATGTATCTTATTTCTTATAAGTTGGTTGTTGAGCGGTAACCATGTTTCTGGGGACGCCATCAACTATTACACCTTTGTTGAATATCATGTGAGTTGATATGCATGTTCGTCTTGTCTGAAGTAAGGGTGATTTATCATGATCAAATGGTTTGAGTATGCATATTGTTAGAGAAGAACATTGGGCCGCTAACTAAAGCCATGAATCATGGTGGAAGTTTCAGTTTGGACATTAATCCTCAATCTCTTATGAGAATATTATCTGTTGTTGAATGCTTATGCATTAAAGAGGAGTTCATTATCTGTTTTCTATGTTGTCCCGGTATGGATGTCCTTAGTTGATATCTATCAAAAACGAGAAATCAAATGCGATCTATCTCCTTGGACATTTGTACAGGCGGCATAGAGTTACCCCTTTGTGACACTTGGTTGAAACATATGTTATGCAATGATAATCCATGTAAATCCAAGCTAATTAGGACAAGGTGCGAGCACTATTGGTATTCTATGCATGAGGCTTGCAACTTATAGGATTTCTTATGAATAACACATATGAATTATTACTACCGTTGACAAAATTGTTTTTATGTTTTCAAAATGAAAAGCTCTAGCACAAAAATAGTAATCCATGCTTCCCTCTGCGAAGGGCCTTTCTTTTACTTTATGTTGAGTCAGTTTACCTATTTCTTTCTATCTTAAAAGCAAACACTTGTGTCAAATGTGTGCATTGATTCCTACATACTTGCTTATTTGCATTCATCATATTACTTTGTGTTGACAATCATCCATGAGATATTGATACGTCTCCGATGTATCGATAATTTATTATGTTCCATGCCACATTATTGATGATATCTACATGTTATATGCACATTTTATGTCATATTCGTGCATTTTCTGGAACTAACCTATTAACAAGATGCCGAAGTGCCGGTTCTGTTTTACGTCTGTTTTTGGTTTCAGAAATCCTAGTAACGAAATATTCTCGGAATTGGACGAAATCAACGCCCAGGTTCCTATTTTGCCCGGAAGCATCCAGAACACCCGAGAGCCGCCAGAGGAGGGCCCTGTGGGCCCCAGACGACAGGGTGGCGCGGCCCAGGCCTTGGCCGCGCCCCCCTATGGTGTCGTCGCCCCTTCGACCTTCTGCCGCCGCCTCTTCGCCTATATAAAGGTCCCAGACCTAAAACCTCGAGACGGAAAAAGCAAAGGTACGAGAAACCTTCCAGAGCCGCCGCCACCGCAAAGCCAAGATCTGGGGGACAGGAGTCTCTGTTCCGGCACGCCGCCGGGACGGGGAAGTGCCCCCGGAAGGCTCCTCCATCGACACCACCGCCATCTCCATCAACGATGCTGTCTCCCATGAGGAGGGAGTAGTTCTCCATCCAGGCTCGGGGCTGTACCGGTAGCTATGTGGTTCATCTCTCTCCTATGTGCTTCAATACAATAATCTCATGAGCTGCCTTACATGATTGAGATTCATATGATGATGCTTGTAATCTAGATGTCATTATGCTAGTCAAGTGGGTTTTACTTATGTGATCTCCGGAGACTCCTTGTCCCACGTGTGTAAAGGTGACGAGTGTGTGCACGTGTGGGTCTCTTAGGCTATATTTCACGAGAATACTTATTCACTGTTATGAATGGCGTAGTGAAGTGCTTATTTATATCTCTTTATGATTGCATTGTGTTTTGTATCACAATTTATCTATGTGCTACTCTAGTGATGTTATTAAAGTAGTTTTATTCCTCACCGCACGGTGTAATGGTGACAGTGTGTGCATCCGTGTTAGTACTTGGCGTAGGCTATGATTATGATCTCTTGTAGATTATGAAGTTAACTATTGCTATGATGGTATTGATGTGATCTATTCCTCCTACATAGTGTGAAGGTGACAGTGTGCATGCTGTGTTAGTACTTGGTTTAGTCGTGTTGATCTTTCATGCACTCTAAGGTTATTTAAATATGAACATTGAATTGTGGAGCTTGTTAACTCCGGCATTGAGGGTTCGTGTAATCCTACGCAATGTGTTCATCATCCAACAAGAGAGTGTAGAGTATGCATTTATCTATTCTGTTATGTGATCAATGTTGAGAGTGTCCACTAGTGAAAGTGTAATCCCTAGGCCTTGTTCCTAAATATTGCTATCGCTGCTTGTTTGCTTGTTTTTCTTGCGTTACTACTTGCTGCGTTACTACTTTGCTCATACTTATTTATACCACCTGTATTTCACTATCTCTTCGCCGAACTAGTGCACCTATTAGGTGTGTTGGGGACACAAGAGACTTCTTGCTTCGTGGTTGCGGGGTTGCATGAGAGGGATATCTTTGACCTCTTCCTCCACGAGTTCGATAAACCTTGGGTGATCCACTTCAGGGAAACTTGCTTGCTTGTTCTACAAACTTCTGCTCTTGGAGGCCCAACACTTGTCTACAAGAATAGAAGCTCCCGTAGACATCAAGCTATTTTCTGGCGCCGTTGCCGGGGAGGAAAGGTAAAGGTACTCACACTCCGGATCTCGGCTACTAAGCTATTTTCGCCGTTGTAAGTACTCGAAGCTATTTCCTTTAGATCCTGCAATTGCATCTTTTTGTTTCTTGTTTTACACTAGTAAGGCATAATGGAAAACATCTGTGAGCTCTTTGTACTATTTCCTGAGTCAAGACATGAATGGTTTAATGCGAAAATTAAAAAACCTATGGAATCTTATTTGCATGCTGGTAGTAATATTAGTATGAACGCTTTGAATACCATTGTTGCTAATGATATAGAAAATTCTAAGCTTGGGGAGGTCGGTTTTGATGAAAATGATCTCTTTAGCCCTCCAGGTATTGAGGAGAAAGTTTATGTTGACTATGATATGCCTCCCATTTATGATGATTATAATGATAGTGGTCTTTTGGTGCCGCCTACTATGGAGGATAAAGTTTATTATGATGATATTATGCCTCCTATATTTGATGATGAGAATAATAATGATAGCTACTTTGTTGAATTTGCTCCCACTACAACTAATAAAATTGATTATGCCTATGCGGAGAGTAATAATTTTATGCATGAGACTCGTGATAAGAATGCTTTATGTGATAGTTATATTGTTGAGTTTGCTCATGATACTACTGAAAGTTATTATGAGAGAGGAAAATATGGTTGTAGAAATTTTCATGTTACTAAAATGCCTCTCTATGTGCTGAAATTTTTGTAGCTACACTTGTTTTATCTTCCTATGCTTGTTACTTTGCTCTTCATGAACTTGTTTATTTACAAGATTCCTATGCATAGGAAGCATGTTAGACTTAAATTTGTTTTGAATTTGCTTCTTGATGCTCTCTTTTGCTTCATACTCTATTTTTCATGTGAGCATCATTAAAACTGCTGAGCCCATCTTAACGGCTATAAAGAAAGAACTTCTTGGGAGATAACCCATGTGTTATTTTGCTACAGTACTTTGTTTTATATTTGTGTCTTGGAAGTTTTTTACTACTGTAGCAACCTCTCCTTATCTTAGTTTTGTGTTTTGTTGTGCCAAGTAAAGTCGTTGATAGAAAGGTTGATACTAGATTTGGATTACTGCGCAGAAACAGATTTCTTTGCTGTCACGAATCTGGGCCTAATTCTCTGTAGGTAGCTCAGAAAATTAAGCCAATTTACGTGAGTGATCCACAGATATGTACGCAACTTTCATTCAATTTGGGCATTTTCATTTGAGCAAGTCTGGTGCCTCAATAAAATCCATCTTTACGGACTGTTCTGTTTTGACAGATTCTACCTTTTATTTCGCATTGCCTCTTTTGCTATGTTGGATGAATTTCTTTGATCCATTAATGTCCAGTTGCTTTATGCAATGTCCAGAAGTGTTAAGAATGATTGTGTCACCTCTGAACATGTTAATTTTTATTGTGCACTAACCCTCTAATGAGTTGTTTCGAGTTTGGTGTGGAGGAAGTTTTCAAGGGTCAAGAGAGGAGGATGATATACTATGATCAAGGAGAGTGAAAGCTTGTTGACTGCCAAAACCCACCGGCGGGCAGCGGCCTTGTCAACACCGTAGAGCCGGGAAGAGCCTAGAGCTGCGGCTGGCTGAGACCCCTCCGAGCGACGGCCCGCAATGCTCTTACGGTCACACGCGGCGATGCGAAGTGCAAGGGCGTGCCACCTGACCTATACCTGGTCGGGAAGGTGATGGGGATGCCTCGCTTAGTTTCTGCAGGGCATACATGTAAACGTTAAATACGAGCCTCGATCGGCTCTCAGGTTATCCTGTGAATCAGCTCAAAGAGCCGATCCACCCATGATTCGTACGGGGTGCACGAATACTTGGTGGTCCTGCTTGATCAAGATAGAGCTAATGAGATCTACGACGATTTAGGGTTTTCACCGCATAATCGGATAATCCTACTCCGGAGTTGGGCCTCGCGGCCACGCACGGTGCTCGTAAGCCGATCCTAAACAAGGCCAAACCACCAACATGACGTTGGTCCTCGGAACATCCTGTTTAGGACTTGCGAACGCCACCCTACGTGCCACCTGGATCCTCCCCCTTTGTAAGGCCTAACTATTGCGAGATATTAAACTAATCCTTGCAGAACAAGGAGCAATCGTAACGGATCAGATCTACTAAATAATGATCAAGCGGGGTGCCGCCCCCACACTGAGATAGGCGTGAGGGCGGCTAGATATGCAAGGGTTGCACTACGTAAGCATGCTTAAACGAAGAACAATGCTAACCCTAACACATCTAATGATAACTACGTTGCTCGCCATCAAAAGCGCTTCGGTACGAGCAACGCATGAACAACGTGGGGCTTGTGCTGCCTAGATCGCAAGATGCGATCTAGGCAGCATGTCGCTACGATAGAAACCCTCGAGACGAAGGAGTTGGCGATGCGCCGAGATTGGTTTGTTTGGGGTTGAACGTGAGTTGTTGTTTATTCCATAAACCCTAGATACATATTTATAGTCCAGCGGACTTTCTAATGTGGGCGTGCACTAACCGTGCACGAGTAAGATTCTACTTTCTAAACCAAGATGCAATCTAATATTTTACAGATACAAGGGCAATGAAGCCCAACTTAGCATAACAGGCCGATTCACATAATTCTCCATGTATACTTCCTTTAAACCCACCTTGATTGCGGCCCACCTCTAACTCGGTTAAATTCTGGTGATAACACATGCCCCCCTGGTTTTGGAATTGGTAATTCCAAAATCACTCTGCTTTCCTTCGTCGGGTCATGTCGTGGCAGAAACGTCACAGTATCCCTCACGATGATGCCTTGCCTTCTCAACTTCTCCGCGTGACCTGGCAGTTTTTTTTTCTTTTTTAGGCACCACTCCCTCGGAAACTGCTGTGGCATTGAATTTCCACTATATCTTCCTTTGATTTGACCGTTCTGCACAGTTCTTCTCCTTCGCATTAGCACTCCAAAAGCCCTCCCAGCCACCATGTCTTCTTCCTCCTCTGCCCCATCGGATCTTGCCAGCCAACCCTCCACATCCCGTGAGCCGACGCCGGAGTACAACGCGGCGGCGGTCCACGCGGCCAACACCCGCCGCGCCATTGCGGCCGGGGAGGAGTCGAGACCACGACTTCTCCATCTCGGTCCGAGGACGACCAGTCCTCGACGGACGGGGAGAGCGACCTCCGCTTCCTCGCTGTTGGGGAAACGGAGGAGGAGAGTGACGACGACAGCTTCTCCTGCGACTTCGCCTCTTCCGGGGAGGAGGAGGAGCAGGAAGAGGAGGAGGAGGACGACGACGAGAGCTCCTCCGACGAGCCGCCGGCCAAGCGGTCCTGCCCTTGGCCGGGCAATCTTAGCGACTTCGACAGCGGCGAGGACGACGCTGACGAAGAAGATGAAGACAACGAGGGCCCGGTCGGCGGCCATTGGAGCGACGACGAGCCCGCCGGGAGCAGCGCCGATAGTGGCGACGACGGCGACGACGAGGGCAGTGATGGCCCATAGATAGGACCTCTAGAATAGGGCCAGTAGTAGCAGATGGGGCGATGGATCCCCTAGTATTTCCCTTTTGAGAGTAATTAGCCCTTTATGTAAGAAATCTCATCTTAATCAATGAAGAACTTTTCCCCAATTTTGATTTTGCCGATTCCTTCTGAGTTTAATTGAGCCGATTCTCTCTTCTACTGACCTTGCCGATTCGTCCCCTTTGCCAATGCGTAATGAGCCGATAACAACGCCTCGGTCCTTCGACATTCATCCTTCTATTCTTCAACTCCTTAGCGAGCGTTCATCGTTTTGTGAAGAAGGTTGCAACGAAGATCAGCCGATGTTACTTCAATCGGCCCTTCAATAGAGCACCTACCAGGCCTGTTGCCCCCCGAGTCTCAGCCAAGGCAAGACAGAGACGAGGATACGTAAATGAGCTGCATAGACCTGGGCTTGATCGTGTGTGGGGAAGCTCCTTATGCAGAGCCAGCCGATTTGAACACAAAATCGGCTCCGCTAAGCGGAAAGCCTTCAAGGTGCACTGCCCCCCGAGCTTTCCCTTTGGTGGACCTGATGCAATCCATCTTTGACCTGATCTGCATGCCCAGGCTGCTCCTGACATTGTTCTTGAAGAGAGGATCTGAGCTTCCAAACTACTCCATTGAGGAGTTCCTTCATAAAATATCTCCCTTTGTGCTCCATTGACCCTCTGATCGTAACAGTTACTCCTCTTGAGTCGATGGCCATGCATCGGCTTTCATATCCTTAAGTCGATGTCTGCTGCATCGGCTGTGCTCGAAAATTTTCGAATTTTCATATATTTTTACGGCCGACCTGTGCATCGGCCCCCATATTGCAATACCCATCACCAGAAGATGAGATGCTTCCGTTGCATATCCTCGTATTTTATCTACCGGGGTGCCCCCCCGAGCCGATTCTGTCAAGAGAATTGATGGTATCGGCTCTGTTGGATAACATGTTGAACCCAGGCAGAATGGTGGGTGAGGATAATTTTGGCCGATTGCTGGAATCGGCCTCCACGTTGCTTGCTCGCTGAAGGTTTTGCTCGCTGAAGGTTTTATCACAAGGATCAGCCTTGCCCGATTTGCTCATTGGTTTGATCTTGCTATTCAGTTAGGCTGGATAAAACCAACCCAACCTCTGACTTGATGCGCTTGCTGTCGTCCACCTTGAGTGCGCCGTAGAGTCGTGGGGCACGAAGCTCTGTCGGCAAGACGAGTACCATGTTTGTACCAGCCGATGTCTCATCATCGGCTTTCCTCTGTTTAGGGCGCCACTCCATTTTCCGTGGACGACCTTCTTCATCCAGGGCTCGCTGAACCTTTGCAGCCAGATCAGGTCGTGCCTTCCTTAGCGTGTGCAGGTATAACCTTTCGGCTTCCTCCAGGCCGCGCAATCGCTGAACCCTGCGCTTTTGGGAACGGCTGAGTCCGTCGGGGCACCACCTTGGCCGGTGGTACTGTCTTCTTCTACTTCTCCCTCGTCTTCCGAATCCTCAAGATCTGCCCAACGAGGTGACTCGGCGCGTTTGCTTTGTGGCGGGAGAGGCCCTAGGCGCTCGAACACGGACACGTTGGCTGCCTCCTTCTTCTTCTTGTTGCATTCGGGCAATTGCCGATTGTGGGCAATCGGCTCATTCCTGAATCCCGGCGAGTGTACGAAGAAGGGGCAGTCCCGATGTCCGGCGTTGTCATCTTGCTCCCTTGATGTTTCCGTGGCACGGCGCTCGTGCTCCTCCTTATCGCGATCCCGCCGACGATATCTTCGGCTTCTCTAGCCGGACGATCTCCTCTATCATCATAATTGGACCGTCGGCGTTGGTCAAACTGACTCACATATTTGTTGAGGAGGTGATCAGAGAGGGGTCGCTGATATCTTATATTCTTCACCTCTCCCTCTGTGACATAGCGCTTGCCGTCATGACGGAGCCGATCGCGTGGAGCGGCCTCCTCTGTATCCTTGCTATGAGAGCAGCTGCCCTCATCTCCATCTTTGCCAGAGTGGTTCCCAGGTCCTACCATGTTGATGCTGAACGAGGGACCTGGCTGGCAACCCTCGGGGTAGGTGACTTCCACCATGTTAACGGCGGGGAAGGGTTGGGTGTCGACCTTCATGGCGTACTGGTTGAAAATTAGCCGCCCCTTCTCTATCGCCGCTTGGATGTGCTTGACGCCACACCCTGCGGTCGTTGGTGGCATGGGAGAGCGAGTTGTGGAATTTGCGATGCGGCTTTCCGTTCAGCTCTTTCGCCGTGGGGAACTTGAGACCTTCGGGAATCGTCAAGCTGTTTCTCCTTGAGCAGGAGGTCGAAGATTTGTTCGGTCTTGGTCACGTCAAAATCAAATCCCCTGGGCGGCCCTGGTGGCTTTACCCATTTGCGGGACACGGGGTCTCTCCCCGAGTCCACTCAGCCTCGCTACTTCTTGGTCTCCCGCAGGCACTTCATCTTCCTCCGTATCGACCATGACTACTGCACGTTTGAACTTGTCTTGAGTACAGGTCCCGGGTGGCGCTGTTCATATGCTGATAGTTTCGAACCATGTGCGCCGGCGAGGATAATCTGCTTGGGAGGCCATGTCCTTGAGCCGTGTTGCAAGGCCGGCTACGCCAACTCGATCGCTTCCTTTTCGGTTATACGAACCGAATAACATCGGTTCCTAAGATTCCTGAAGCGCTGGATGTACTCGCCACCGTTTCCCGCGCTTCGACGTAGTTGTGCTAGATCGGCAATGCCGAGACTCGGAAGCTTCTGAATGGTATTGCATATGGAACTGTTCTTCCAATTGCTTCCAAGACTGGATGGAGTTCTGTCGGCAGAGAGGTATACCATCCAAAAGCCGATCCCGTGAGGGACTGCGAAAGAGCCTCACGCGTAGCTGATCCGACACCGAAGCCGGTCCTAGTTGAGCCAAATATCGGCCGACGTGCTCGATGGAGCTGGAGCCATCTGATCCACTGAATTTGGAGAAGTCGGGAGCCGATATTTAGGTGGCAGCGGGATCATCTCGTAATCGTCGGGGTACGGCTTGGAATAGCCGATCGCCCTTCTTTCGGCACCATGCCGAACTGGTCTCTCGGTATGAGTACCGATCTGATCCGCTGTGCTGGCTGTAGGAGTTGCACTCGAAGGTTCGCCGGGGTGGCGTACTTAGCCAGCCACGTTTGCTTTTCCAGCTCTGAGCCAACTGCAGGAGCTGGGCTCGGGAGTTTCGTCGGTGTGGCGTACTTAGTTAGCCACGTCTGCTTCTCGAGCTCTGTTGCTGACGTCCCTCCTGTCTTCGCCGGAGTCCCCGATGTTGTGGCCTAGTTTGTGAGTGCCCAGTCACCACAATCTGGCACATACGTGCACGCGTATCCTTGAGGGATCTCCTTAGGCGCCCCCATTAAGAACTGGTAGTCACTAGGGTCACCACCAATCTTGTAGACGAGGAATGCCGGTGTAGTCGGCACTTCAGCAGGTGCTGCCAATGCATATGGCAGCGGTGGACGGGACTGGAATGGCAACTCTCCTCGATGAGTCCCGAGAGCTGGTCCTGACGGCGAGTACTGGCGGCTCATGATCTCCTGGATTACGCGCAGAGCGACACGCTCCAACACGTTGACCAAGTTTTCAGAGTGGCGATGTAGCGAGTGAGCCACCAAGTAGTTGATCTCCTGCCGCAGTCCCCTGGTGCGTTCCTCCGACGGGGTAGAGAGGTCCATCCCATCGAGTGCACCTTGCGGTGAGAATCCCTTCCATCTGATGCCATGGGTACGGGTTCTCTGAAAAGAGCCGATGAGGTCGGCTTCGAGGGTGGCCTTGATCTCGTCATGTTTCTTCTTGAGCTCGGCAGGTAGCTCCTCGTAGGTGACTGGCGTGCCGTCCGCCGCCATCTCAGATGTAGATGGCGATGTGGTTGATGTAGACGATTGTCCCACCGGGCGTGCCAGAATGTGTTGACTGCCAAAAACCCACCGGCGGGCAGCGGCCTTGTCAACACCGTAGAGCCGGGAAGAGCCTAGAGCTGCGGCTGGCTGAGACCCCTCCGAGCGACGGCCCGCAATGCTCTTCTGGTCACACGCGGCGATGCGAAGTGCAGGGCGTGCCACCTGACCTATACCTGGTCGGGAAGGTGATGGGGATGCCTCGCTTAGTTTCTGCAGGGCATACATGTAAACGTTAAATACGAGCCTCGATCGGCTCTCGGGTTATCTCGTGAATCGGCTCAAAGAGCCGATCCACCCATGATTCGTACGGGGTGCACGAATACTTGGTGGTCCTGCTTGATCAAGATAGAGCTAATGAGATCTACGACGATTTAGGGTTTTCACCGCATAATCGGATCATCCTACTCCAGGTTGGGCCTCGCGGCCACGCACGGTGCTCGTAAGCCGATCCTAAACAAGGCCAAACCACCAACATGACGTTGGTCCTCGGAACATCCTGTTTAGGACTTGCGAACGCCACCCTACGTGCCACTGGATCCTCCCCCCCTTTGTAAGGCCTAACTATTGCAGATATTAAACTAATCCTTGCAGAACAAGGAGCAATCGTAACGGATCAGATCTACTAAATAATGATCAGCGGGGTGCCGCCCCCACACTGAGATAGGCGTGAGGGCGGCTAGATATGCAAGGGTTGCACTACGTAAGCATGCTTAAACGAAGAACAATGCTAACCCTAACACATCTAATGATAACTACGTTGCTCGCCATCAAAAGCGCTTCGATACGAGCAACGCATGAACAACGTGGGGCTTGTGCTGCCTAGATCGCAAGATGCGATCTAGGCAGCATGTCGCTACCCGATAGAAACCCTCGAGACGAAGGAGTTGGCGATGCGCCGAGATTGGTTTGTTTGGGGTTGAACGTGAGTTGTTGTTTATTCCATAAACCCTAGGTACATATTTATAGTCCAGCGGACTTTCTAATGTGGGCGTGCACTAACCGTGCACGAGTAAGATTCTACTTTCTAAACTAAGATGCAATCTAATATTTTACAGATACAAGGGCAATGAAGCCCAACTTAGCATAACAGGCCGATTCACATAATTCTCCATGTATACTTCCTTTAAACCCACCTTGATTGCGGCCCACCTCTAACTCGGTTAAATTCTGGTGATAACAAAGCTCTAAGCTTGGGGATGCCCCCGTGGTTCATCCCTGCATATTTCAAGAAGACTCAAGCATCTAAGCTTGGGGATGCCCAAGCCATCCCCTTCTTCATCGACAAATTATCAGGTTCCTTCTCTTGAAACTATATTTTTATTCGGTCACATCATATGTACTTTACTTGGAGCGTCTATGTGCTTTTGTTTTCATTTTTGTTTGGTTTGAATAAATTCATGCTTGTGTGGGAGAGAGACACGCTCCGCTGGTTCGTATGAACACTCGTGTTCTTAGCTTTTATTTTTCATGACGAAGGTTGAATCTGCTTCGTTAATTGTTATATGGTTGGAAACGGAAAATGCTACATGTAGTAATTGGTAAAATGTCTTGGATAATTTGATACTTGGAAATTGTTGTGCTCATGTTTAAGCCCTTGCATCATACACTTTGCACCCATTAATGAATAAATACATAGAGCTTGCTAAAATTTGGTTTGCATAATTGGTCTCTCTAAGGTCTAGATAATTTCTAGTATTGAGTTTTGAACAACAAGGAAGATGGTGTAGAGTCTTATAATGTTTACAATATGTCTTTTATGTGAGTTTTGCTGCACCGGTTCATCCATGTGTTTGTTTCAAATAAACCTTGCTAGCCTAAACCTTGTATCGAGAGGGAATACTTCTCATGCATCCAAAATCCTTGAACCAACCACTATGCCATTTGTGTCCACCATACCTACCTACTACATGGTATTTCTCCGCCATTCCAAAGTAAATTGCTTGAGTGCTACCTTTAAAATTCCATCATTCGCCTTTACAATATATAGCTCATGGGACAAATAGCTTAAAAACTATTGTGGTATTGAATATGTACTTATGCACTTTATCTCTTATTAAGTTGCTTGTTGTGCGATAACCATGTTTCAGGGACGCCATCAACTATTCTTTGTTGAATATCATGTGAGTTGCTATGCATGTCCGTCTTGTCTGAAGTAAGAGAGATCTACCACCTTAATGGTTGGAGCATGCATATTGTTAGAGAAGAACATTGGGCCGCTAACTAAAGCCATGATTCATGGTGGAAGTTTCAGTTTTGGACATATATCCTCAATCTCATATGAGAATAATAATTGTTGCCACATGCTTATGCATTAAAGAGGAGTCCATTATCCGTTGTCCATGTTGTCCCGGTATGGATGTCTAAGTTGAGAATAATCAAAAGCGAGAAATCCAAAATGCGAGCTTTCTCCTTAGACCTTTGTACGAGCGGCATGGAGGTACCCCTTTGTGACACTTGGTTAAAACATGTGTATTGCGATGATCCGGTAGTCCAAGCTAATTAGGACAAGGTGTGGGCACTATTAGTATACTATGCATGAGGCTTGCAACTTGTAAGATATAATTTACATAACTCATATGCTTTATTACTACCGTTGACAAAATTGTTTCATGTTTTCAAAATAAAAGCTCTAGCACAAATATAGCAATCGATGCTTTCCTCTTTGAAGGACCATTCTTTTTACTTTTATGTTGAGTCAGTTCACCTATCTCTCTCCACCTCAAGAAGCAAACACTTGTGTGAAGCTGTGCATTGATTCCTACATACTTGCATATTGCACCTGTTATATTACTCTATGTTGACAATTATCCATGAGATATACATGTTACAAGTTGAAAGCAACCGCTGAAACTTAATCTTCCTTTGTGTTGCTTCAATACCTTTACTTTGATTTATTGCTTTATGAGTTAACTCTTATGCAAGACTTATTGATGCTTGTCTTTAAGTACTATTCATGAAAAGTCTTTGCTTTATGATTCGATTGTTTACTCATGTCATTACCATTGTTTTGATCGTCTGCATTCATTACATATGTTTACAATATGATCAAGTTTATGATGGCATGTCACTCCAGAAATTATCTTTGTTTATCGTTTACCTGCTCGGGACGGCAGGAACTAAGCTTGGGGATGCCGATACGTCTCCGACGTATCGATAATTTCTTATGTTCCATGCCACATTATTGATGATATCTACATGTTATATGCACATTTTATGTCATATTCGTGCATTTTCTGGAACTAACCTATTAACAAGATGCCGAAGTGCCGGTTCTGTTTTACTGCTGTTTTTGGTTTCGAAATCCTAGTAACGAAATATTCTCGGAATTGGACGAAATCAACGCCCAGGTTCCTATTTTGCCCGGAAGCATCCAGAACACCCGAGAGCCGCCAGAGGAGGGCCCTGTGGGCCCCAGACGACAGGGTGGCGCGACCCAGGCCTTGGCCGCGCCCCGCTATGGTGTCGTCGCCCCTTCGACCTTCTGACGCCGCCTCTTCGCCTATATAAAGGTCCCAGACCTAAAACCTCGAGACGGAAAAAGCCACGGTACGAGAAACCTTCCAGAGCCGCGGCCACCGCGAAGCCAAGATCTGGGGGACAGGAGTCTCTGTTCCGGCACGCCGCCGGGACGGGGAAGTGCCCCGGAAGGCTCCTCCATCGACACCACCGCCATCTCCATCAACGCTGCTTGTCTCCCATGAGGAGGGAGTAGTTCTCCATCGAGGCTCGGGGCTGTACCGGTAGCTATGTGGTTCATCTCTCTCCTATGTGCTTCAATACAATAATCTCATGAGCTGCCTTACATGATTGAGATTCATATGATGATGCTTGTAATCTAGATGTCATTATGCTAGTCAAGTGGGTTTTACTTATGTGATCTCCGGAGACTCCTTGTCCCACGTGTGTAAAGGTGACGAGTGTGTGCACCGTGTGGGTCTCTTAGGCTATATTTCACAGAATACTTATTCACTGTTATGAATGGCGTAGTGAAGTGCTTATTTATATCTCTTTATGATTGCATTGTGTTTTGTATAACAATTTATCTATGTGCTACTCTAGTGATGTTATTAAAGTAGTTTTATTCCTCCTGCACGGTGTAATGGTGACAGTGTGTGCATCCGTGTTAGTACTTGGCGTAGGCTATGATTATGATCTCTTGTAGATTATGAAGTTAACTATTGCTATGATGGTATTGATGTGATCTATTCCTCCTACATAGTGTGAAGGTGACAGTGTGCATGCTTGTGTTAGTACTTGGTTTAGTCGTGTTGATCTTTCATGCACTCTAAGGTTATTTAAATATGAACATTGAATTGTGGAGCTTGTTAACTCCGGCATTGAGGGTTCATGTAATCCTACGCAATGTGTTCATCATCCAACAAGAGAGTGTAGAGTATGCATTTATCTATTCTGTTATGTGATCAATGTTGAGAGTGTCCACTAGTGAAAGTGTAATCCCTAGGCCTTGTTCCTAAATATTGCTATCAGCTTGCTTGTTTACTTGTTTCTTTGCGTTACTACTGCTGC
Organism: Lolium rigidum; assembly: GCF_022539505.1. NCBI lineage: Eukaryota > Viridiplantae > Streptophyta > Magnoliopsida > Poales > Poaceae > Lolium > Lolium rigidum. The sequence continues at coordinate 101,704,753 of NC_061510.1, read as the reverse complement.
GTTATCTACTGCTCATACTTATTTATACCACTGTATTTCACTATCTCTTCGCCGAACTAGTGCACCTATTAGGTGTGTTGGGGACACAAGAGACTTCTTGCTTCGTGGTTGCGGGGTTGCATGAGAGGGATATCTTTGACCTCTTCCTCCCTAAGTTCGATAAACCTTGGGTGATCCACTTAAGGGAAACTTGCTGCTGTTCTACAAACCTCTGCTCTTGGAGGCCCAACACTGTCTACAAGAATAGAAGCTCCCGTAGACATCAGATATACATCCATGAGATATACATGTTGAAGTTGAAAGCAACTGCTGAAACTTATATCTTCCTTTGTGTTGCTTCAAAACTTTCTACTAAGAATTTATTGCTTTATGAGTTAACTCCTATGCAAGTCTTATTGATGCTTGTCTTGAAAGTACTATTCATGAAAAGTCTTTGCTATATGATTCGATTGTTTAGTCATTGTCTTTACCATTGCTTTGAATCACTTCATTCATCTCATATGCTTTACAATAGTATTGATCAAGATTATGATAGTAGCATGTCACTTCAGAAATTATCCTTGTTATCGTTTACCTACTCGAGGGCGAGTAGGAACTAAGCTTGGGGATGCTTGATACGTCTCCAACGTATCTATAATTTTTGATGTTCCATGCTAGTTTTATGACAATACCTACATGTTTTGCTCACACTTTATAATGATTTTATGCATTTTCCGGAACTAACCTATTAAGAAGATGCCAAGTTGCCAGTTCCTGTTTTCTGCTGTTTTTGGTTCCAGAAAGGCTGTTCGGGCAATATTCTCGGAATTCGACGAAACAAAAGCCGAACATCTTATTTCACCGAGACGGACCAGAACAACGAAGGGCAGCCGGAGAGGAGGCCCAGGGCCCCCACACCACACAGGGCGCGGCCTAGGAGGGGGGGGGGCGCCGCCCTATGGGGTGGGCCCCCCAAGCACCCCCTTGCGCCGCCTCTTCGCCTATATAATATCTCGTGACGTGAAAACCCTACAACATTTGACGAAACTCCAGAAAGACTCCAGGGACGCCGCCGGCATCGCGAAACTCCGTTTTGGGGGACAGAAGTCTCTGTTCCGGCACGCCGCCGGGACGGGGAATTGCCCCCGGAGTCATCTCCATCGACATCACCGCCATCTTCATCGCCGTTGCTGTCTCCCATGATGAGGAGGGAGTAGTTCTCCCCCGAGGCTAAGGGCTCTACCGGTAGCTATGTGGTTCATCTCTCTCTCCCATGGTGTGATCTTTATGTGATCATGAGCTTTGTATCACTATTAATCTATGTGCTACTCTAGTGATGTTATTAAAGTAGTCTATTCCTCCTCCATGATGTAAAGGTGACAGTGTGTGCATCATGTAGTACTTGGCGTAGGTTATGATTGTAATCTCTTGTAGATTATGAAGTTAACTATTACTATGATAGTATTGATGCGATCTATTCCCCCTTTCATAGCTATTGTTGACAGTGTGTATGCTAGTTAGTACTCGGTCTAAATTGCAATGGTCTATTATGCACTCTAGAGGTTACTTTAATATGAACTCCGTGAAGTTGTGGAGCTTGTTTACTCCGGCTTGAGGTGTGCTTATAGCCCTACACAATGAATGATGTTTGTTATCCAACAAGAGAGTGTTTGAAAGTAGCACAAGTGAGGAGAAGTTATTTATTTATTATGTGATCATTGTTGAGAGTGTCCACTAGTGAAAGTATGATCCCTAGGCCTTGTTTCTAAGCATTGAAACACCGTTTCCAACAAGTTCTGTTACATGTTCGCTTGCTGCCATTTTTATTTCAGATTGCAATTACTACTTATAATCATCCATATTACTTGTATTTCACTATCTCTTCGCCGAACTAATGCACCTATACATCTGACAAGTGTATTAGGTGTGTTGGGGACACAAGAGACTTCTTGTATCTTAATTGCAGGGTTGCTTGAGAGGGATATCTTTGACCTCTACCTCCCTGAGTTCGATAAACCTTGGATGATTCACTTAAGGGAAACTTGCTGCTGTTCTACAAACCTCTGCTCTTGGAGGCCCAACACTGTCTACAGGAATAGAAGCGTGCGTAGACATCACTGCCCCCTTCTTGCTGTGCTAGTGCCGAAGGTTGGACAATTAGTGTCCCAGTGACCAAATTCATTGCATAGGAAACATTGTTTCGTTGGCCCTCCTGCTTCAGATTCATCCATATCATTCCGGATGCGCTGCGATGGCCTTCTACCTGCCTGTCCTCAGTAGCGCCGGGTGTGGAATATATCGCCTTTCAGCAGGGTTTACAGTGTTGAAATTTCCCAATGACCGAAATCCTTGCACAACTTCTTGAAGAGATTCATAAGGTTCTGTCGTCGTGGTGAACAGACAGATGCCATAGGATGGCTTAAGTTGGGGCCGAATGGACGCAAGAGGATTCGGGGGAGGGTTTGTGATTAGACGGGATGAACTTCCGGATGGTTTCCTCAAGAACTTAGCCAAGGCTAGAGGTTGAAGAAGAAAGACATAAGGAAGAACTCGCTCTAGATCATCTTCTTTATTGATCTCAACAGGTTACAAGTTTCTCAGTACAAGTGTTCTTCTAAACCTAGCTCTCTTCGTGCGTTTCCCCGTGAGAAGGGCTGCCCCCTCTCCTTATATAGGGGAGAGGGTGGCTTACAAGGCAAGAAACCCTAATGGCATCTTTGACTAGACAAACTACTTTATAAAGCTACTTTAATCGTAGATGACACCGGAGTCCTCTTTAATCAAGGATGCTGACGTCCTCCGGCTTCTTTGACCGTCATCCTTCTCTTTATCGTCAGCCCTTCATTTAAAGTTACTTTGCTTAGCTCATCCTTGTCTTCTAGCTCTGGAGAGAATCTTTGACCAGTCGTGCCGACACGCTCTTCCTTCCGGTAGCCGGTATCTTCTTATCCGGTTCCGGCATACCCCTCTTGGGGATACGAGCTTAGCCTCACTTAGCCTAATTCCTATCTTTACGTTCCGGTACGAACATTAAACCGGTATCTTGATGGCTCAAACCATCCGGTTTGGCATGCCTTTGGCATACCGGGGTCATCCCCCCAACATTAGTCCCCGAAGCTGGTATAGTCTGCGGATCCTATCCAACGGACCATGCCAGAGTTCTTTTATTTTAGGATACCGGTTTAATCTATCCGGCATTGGGTTTGGATCCCGGCACCTTTGCCTGGATCATGGCTATCTCTTTTTCACAAGACATTATCCGGTGTCTTATCCTCCGGCATCTTAGTCATTAAACACTTCCTCGGCGAAGTCGAGAATATCTCGGGCCCCGCGCCTGTCAGTGACATGCGCACTGTGACTGACGCGCCAGTGTCAGGGGTCACTTCCCTTCGGCTTCTGCGCGCGCATTAATTGCTTCACAGTGAATCCCAACCAGCTCTCTGGATCCGTGTGCACCTTCCTGTGGCTTACTATTTTCTCGCGTGTATCACCATGCCACGTGGCGGCCCGTGGGGCGAACCGTCGCGGCCCACGACCCAAACCGCCGAAGCCCAGCGGTTTTCGGCCCACGACTCCCCTTTCCTTATAAGGGGGAACCGCTCATCCTTCTTCCTCTTCTCGCATTCTCCAGTTCCTCGCGCACAAGTGCTCCTTGCTCTCTGCGCCTCCGCCGCTCCGTTTCGCCGCCTGAGCTCTGCCGCCCAGCGAATCTTCGCTACTGCTTCGCCGGACTTCGCCGGACTTCCCCGCGTGAAGAACTCCTGCAGCGCTTCTGCCCCCGCCGCGGCATTGGTGCTTCTTCGAGCTTTTCCTCACCTCGCCGCCGATGGACTTCCTCGCCGGCCCTTGGCTCGTCATTCCTCCGGCGAACTTCTTCCTCAGCAACTCCGCCGCCTCAGGTTAGGGTTAATCTGAATTTGCCCCTCTTTTGCTTGCTTTCCAGATCTCGTCTCGGTAGTGTATTTACCTCTTCTTTTTCTTGCTTTTTCTCTCCTTCGTAGATCTTCACGCGGGGGTATATTGTGGGATTCTTGTTTCTCTTCGCCAAATTCCATGTCTAGTGGGGAATCTTCCTCTACTTCTTCTTCTGCCTCTTCCTCCGCTAGCCGGCGTAGCAGATCTTCCGACGGACTCGTCCGCCGATCTTGCCGGATGGACGGCTGAGTCCGGTAGCAATCGTGCATCCGGTAGTTCTAGTGAAGGTTCCGGTATGGATTCCTCCGGTATCACCCGTGGGGCCTGGATGGGCTCCAACGTTACCAAGTTCGAGATCGGCCGGCTTTACCGGTCCGGGAGGGTTCCGGAAGGAGTGACCTGCCGGCTTCCTCGCGACGAGATCATACCGGTGCCCGAACCCGGTGAACGAGTTGTCTTTCTTGCTCACTTTGAGCGCGGCTTCGGCCTTCCGGCCTCACGATTTCTTCCGGCGTTTCCTCGATTTTTATCAACTTCAACCTCACCATCTCCCGGCAACGCCATCTTCTACCTCTCTTGCTATGCCACCTTCATGGAGGCTTATATCGGCATTCGTCCCACTCGCGAGACGTTTGCCCGCTTCTTTGCTCTTCGGATCGATTCCGTTCAGGGCAAGGAAATTCCTAAACCCAAACCCCACGTTCAATGCGGGTCTTGCATCATCGGCTCCCGTCAAGGGAGCCCTTTTTTCAAGTTCTCCGGTCTCGAGTCATGCCGGCTATGGCAAGGGACCTTTTTCTACGTGAAGAACAAGGGCGCCGCAGACCTTATCAACCTGCCACCTTTCAATCCGGCGCCACCCTCGAGGGCCAACTGGAGCTACAATCCGAAGGAGTCTCACATAGAGACCAACCGGATTATACGCTTTATGAGGCAATTGATGAAGGACATCAACATCTGCTCAGATGATATCATCCGCGCCTTTTAGCTCGCGCCGGGTGCTTCCGCTCAAGCGCCGCATGCACAAGATGGGCGAGATGTACGGTCCCGGTGATCCTACAAAGATCACCGGAATTCCTCTTAGCAAGAAGGACGTTGTCCTCAAGGCCGGCCAGATTTGTCAGACCGCCATGCCGGAGGATTGGGAATGGGGCCTTCGGCCTCTCGGTTCCACTAACCCCCGACCCAAGATGTAAGAAGTTACGCAACTCGGGTCGGCGTACTGCGTAACTTTTGCATTGTGATTAACCCCTTTTTATCTTTCTTGTTCTTTCAGGCCAAGGACCGTTTCCCCGGCATCGAGTCTGACCGACGAGGCCCTCCCCAGAAGCGAGGTTTGGACAAGTGATGACCCACAAGTATAGGGGATCGCAACAGTCTTCGAGGGAAGTAAAACCCAATTTATTGATTCGACACAAGGGGAGGTAAAGAATACTTATAATCCTTAACAACTGAGTTGTCAATTCAGCTGCACCTGGAAAAGCACTAGTAACGAGGGTGATGTGAAAGTAGCG
>NC_061510.1:101549527-101699245 GCF_022539505.1 Lolium rigidum | reverse complement strand
TTTGTCGGGATCCGATGGATAGAGAATACTATGTTATGGTGATTATCAATCTATTACCTATGTGTTGTTTATGATCTTGCATGCTCTCCGTTATTAGTAGAGGCTCCGGCCAAGTTTTTGCTCTTAACTCCAAGAGGGAGTATTTATGCTCGATAGTGGGTACATGCCTCCATTAAATCCGGGACCAGTGACAGAAAGTTCTAAGGTTGTGGATGTGCTGTTGCCACTAGGGATAAAACATTGATGCTATGTCCGAGGATGTAGTTATTGATTACATTACGCACCATACTTAATGCAATTGTCTGTTGTTTGCAACTTAATACTGGAATGGGTTCGGATGATAACCTGAAGGTGGACTTTTTAGGCATAGATGCATGCTGGATAGCGGTCTATGTACTTTGTCGTAATGCCCAATTAAATCTCACTATATTTATCATATCATGTATGTGCATTGTCATGCCCTCTCTATTTGTCAATTGCCCGACTGTAATTTGTTCACCCAACATGCTATTTATATTATGGGAGAGACACCTCTAGTGAACTGTGGACCCCGGTCCTATTCTTTACATCGCATACAATCTACTGCAATACTTGTTCTTTACTGTTTTCTGCAAACAATCATCTTCCACACAATACGGTTAATCCTTTGTTACAGCAAGCCGGTGAGATTGACAACCTCACTGTTTCGTTGGGGCAAAGTACTTTGGTTGTGTTGTGCGGGTTCCACGTTGGCGCCGGAATCCCTGGTGTTGCGCCGCACTACATCCCGCCGCCATCAACCTTCAACGTGCTTCTTGGCTCCTCCTGGTTCGATAAACCTTTGTTTCTTTCTGAGGGAAAACTTGCTACTGTACGCATCACACCTTCCTCTTGGGGTTCCCAACGGACGTGTGTTAATTGCACGCATCAAGCATTTTTTCTGGCGCCGTTGCCGGGGAGATCAAGACACGCTGCAAGGGGAGTCTCCATAATCCAATCTCTTTACTTTGTTTTTGTCTTGCTTTATTTTATTTACTACTTTGTTTGCTGCACTTAAACAAAACACAAAAAAATTAGTTGCTAGCTTTACTTTATTTACTTGTCTTGCTCTCTATATCAAAAACACAAAAAAATTAGTTACTTGCATTTATTTTATTTACCTTTTGTTTATTTCATCATGTTTCCTCCTAACTACACTCTAAAAGACATACCGGTAGGCTGAGGGTCTATAATTGGAAGAGATAATATAGAAGATTTTTTCACTCATGTTAGTACCGCTGAAGATTTTGAAGATAGACACTTGGCAGAACTTGCTCCTACTTATAAAATTGCTGCTACTTCTTTAGTTCGCATGTTGGAAACTAAATTTGTTAATCTCAATCCTATAATCCAACACATGTTTCTCACACTCGGTGATATGGAGGAAGGGGAAAAGAAAGATTTTGTTTTAGAAACCCTTCTTAAAGAATTTGGTGGTGTAGCAAGAGAGGCTAGAAAGGTCTTTATTAAATACAATATGCTTGGCTCTTATACCAATTTTGTTAGTATCCTTGAAAAGATGGACATGGAGAAAGTAAGGTACACTAATAATATTAATGATGGTGGGGAGATTAAGACAACAATACCTTGTAAGCTCCTAGGAATGAGCGATGCTCTAGAAACTAATTATGGTTGGCTTGTCCCTGAAAATTTGTTTGACGAGGATAGCAAACCTAAGAATAATGAAAAGGGAGCCTCTGAAACTCACATAGATGAGATAAAATGCATAGTTGAGAAAACTCCCAACACCCCTGGTAATGATGCCGATGCTTCATTTCTTGATAATACTTGATATACACTTTCTGCGCCTAGCTGAAAGGCGTTAAAGAAAAGCGCTTATGGGAGACAACCCATGTTTTTACTACAGTACTTTGTTTTAAATTTGAGTCTTGGAAGTTGTTTACTACTGTAGCAACCTCTCCTTATCACGTTTTTGTGCCAAGTAAAGTCTCTATGGTAAAGTTGATGCTAGATTTGGATTGCTGCACAGAAACAGCATTGCTGTCTGTCACGAATTCGCGCAGAAGTATCTGTAAAAAAAATCAAAAAAATCTGCAAATTTACGTTCGGGATCCTTAGATATGTACGCAACTTTCATTAGTTTTGAGTTTTTCCGTTTGAGCAAGTTAAGTGCCCCTTCCAGGTTCGTCTTTACGGACTGTTCTGTTTTTGACAGATTCTGCCTTTTATTTCGCATTGCCTCTTTTGCTATGTTGGATGAATTTATTTGTTCCATTAATGTCTAGTAGCTTTGTGCAATGTCCAGAAGTGTTAAGAATGATTGTGTCACCTCTGAACATGTGGATTTTTATTGTGCACTAACCCTCTAATGAGTTTGCTTGAAGTTTGGTGTGAAGGAAGTTTTCAAGGGTCAAGAGAGGAGTATGATATACTATGATCAAGAGGAGTGAAAGCTCTAAGCTTGGGGATGCCCCGGTGGTTCACCCCTGCATATTTTAAGAAGACTCAAGCGTCTAAGCTTGGGGATGCCCAAGGCATCCCCTTCTTCATCGACAACATCATCGAGGTTCCTCCCTCGAAACTATATTTTTATTCAGTCACATCTTATGTACTTTGCTTGGAGCGTCTGTTTGTTTTTATTTTTGTTTTTGTTTGAATAAAATGGATCCTAGCATTCATTGTGTGGGAGAGAGACACGCTCCGCTGTTGCATATGGACAAATATGTCCTTAGGCTTTACTCATAGTATTCATGGCGAAGGTTGAATCTTCTTCGTTAAATTGTTATATGGTTGGAATCGGGAAATGCTACATGTAGTAATTCTAAAATGTCTTGAATAATTTGATACTTGGCAATTGTTGTGCTCATGTTTAAGCTCTTGCATCATATACTTTGCACCCATTAATGAAGAAATACATAGAGCTTGCTAAAATTTGGTTTGCATATTTGGTCTCTCTAAAGTCTAGATAATTTCTAGTATTGAGTTTTGAACAACAAGGAAGACGGTGTAGAGTCTTATAATGTTTACAATATGTCTTTTATGTGAGTTTTGCTGCACCGGTTCATCCTTGTGTTTGTTTCAAATAACCTTGCTAGCCTAAACCTTGTATCGAGAGGGAATACTTCTCATGCATCCAAAATCCTTGAGCCAACCACTATGCCATTTGTGTCCACCATACCTACCTACTACATGGTATTTCTCCGCCATTCCAAAGTAAATTGCTTGAATGCTACCTTTAAAATTCCATCATTCGCCTTTGCAATATATAGCTCATGGGACAAAATAGCCTTAAAAACTATTGTGGTATTGAATATGTACTTATGCACTTTATCTCTTATTAAGTTGTTTGTTGTGCGATAACCATGTTCCTGGGGACGCCATCAACTCTTTGTTGAATATCATGTGAGTTGCTATGCATGTTCGTCTTGTCTGAAGTAAGGGCGGTTTTCACAATCAAATGGTTTGAGTATGCATACTTGTTAGAGAAGAACATTGGGCCGCTAACTAAAGCCATGAATCATGGTGGAAGTTTCAGTTTGGACATAAAACCTCAATCTCTTATGAGAATATTAACTGTTGTTGAATGCTTAAGCATTAAAAGAGGAGTCCATTATCTGTTGCTTATGTTGTCCCGGTATGGGTGTCTAAGTTGAAGAATGATCAAAAGCGAGAAATCCAATGCGAACTTTCTCCTTAGACCCTTGTACAGGCGGCATAGAGGTACCCCTTTGTGACACTTGGTTGAAACATATGTTATGCAATGATGATCAGTGTTAACCCAAGCTAATTAGGACAAGGTGCGGGCACTATTAGTACACTATGCATGAGGCTTGCAACTTGTAAGATATAATTTACATGATACATATGCTTTATTACTACCGTTGACAAAATTGTTTCATGTTTTCAAAACCAAAGCTCTAGCACAAATATAGCAATCGATGCTTTCCTCTTTGAAGGACCTTTCTTTTACTTTTATGTTGAGTCAGTTCACCTATCTCTCTCCACCTCAAGAAGCAAACACTTGTGTGAACTGTGCATTGATTCCTACATACTTGCATATTGCACTTGTTATATTACTTTACATTGACAATATCCATGAGATATACATGTTATAAGTTGAAAGCAACCGCTGAAACTTAATCTTCCTTTGTGTTGCTTCAATACCTTTACTTTGATTTATTGCTTTATGAGTTAACTCTTATGCAAGACTTATTGATGCTTGTCTTGAAGTACTATTCATGAAAAGTCTTTGCTTTATGATTCATTTGTTTACTCATGTCATTACCATTGTTTTTGATCGCTGCATTCATTACATATGCTTACAATAGTATGATCAAGGTTATGATGGCATGTCACTTCAGAAATTATCTTTGTTATCGTTTACCTGCTCGGGACGAGCAGGAACTAAGCTTGGGGATGCTGATACGTCTCCGACGTATCGATAATTTCTTATGTTCCATGCCACATTATTGATGATATCTACATGTTTTATACACATTATATGTCGTATTTATGCATTTTCCGGCACTAACCTATTAACAAGATGCCGAAGAGCCGATTCTTGTTTTACTGCTGTTTTTGGTTCAGAAATCCTAGTAAGGAAATATTCTCGGAATTGGACGAAATCAACGCCCAGGGGCCTATTTTTGCACGAAGCTTCCAGAAGACCGAAGAGGAAACGAAGTGGGGCCACGAGGCGACGACACGCTAGGGCGGCGCGGCCCAGGTGCTGGCCGCGCGGCCCTGTTGTGTCGCCACCTCGTGACGCCCCCTGACCTACCCTTTCGCCTACTTAAAGCCTCCGTCGCGAAACCCCCAGTACCGAGAGCCACGATACGGAAAACCTTCCGAAACGCCGCCGCCGCCAATCCCATCTCGGGGGATTCAGGAGATCGCCTCCGGCACCCTGCCGGAGAGGGGAATCATCTCCCGGAGGACTCTTCACCGCCATGATCGCCTCCGGAGTGATGAGTGAGTAGTTCACCCCTGGACTATGGGTCCATAGCGGTAGCTAGATGGTCGTCTTCTCCTTATGTGCTTCATTGTTGGATCTTGTGAGCTGCCTAACATGATCAAGATCATCTATCTGTAATGCTATATGTTGTGTTTGTCGGGATCCGATGGATAGAGAATACTATGTTATGGTGATTATCAATCTATTACCTATGTGTTGTTTATGATCTTGCATGCTCTCCGTTATTAGTAGAGGCTCTGGCCAAGTTTTTGCTCTTAACTCCAAGAGGGAGTATTTATGCTCGATAGTGGGTTCATGCCTCCATTAAATGCTGGGACGGTGACGGAAAGTTCTAAGGTTGTGGATGTGCTTGTTGCCACTAGGGATAAAACATTGATGCTATGTCCGAGGATGTAGTTATTGATTACATTACGCACCATACTTAATGCAATTGTCCGTTGTTTGCAACTTAATGCTGGAAGGGGTTCGCATGATAACTCTGAAGGTGGACTTTTTAGGCATAGATGCATGCTGGATAGCGGTCTATGTACTTTGTCGTAATGCCCAATTAAATCTCACTATATTTATCATATCATGTATGTGCATTGTCATGCCCTCTCTATTTGTCAATTGCCCGACTATAATTTGTTCACCCAACATGCTATTTATCTTATGGGAGAGACACCTCTAGTGAGCTGTGGACCCCGAGTCCTATTCTTTACATCGCATACAATCTATCGCAATACTTGTTCTTTACTTGTTTTCTGCAAACAATCATCTTCCACACAATATGGTTAATCCTTTGTTACGAGCAAGCTGGTGAGATTGACAACCTCACCTGTTTCGTTGGGGCAAAGTACTTTGGTTGTGTTGTGCGGGTTCCACGTTGGCGCCGGAATCCCCGGTGTTGCGCCGCACTACATCCCGCCGCCATCAACCTTCAACGTGCTTCTTGGCTCCTCCTGGTTCGATAAACCTTGGTTTCTTTCTGAGGGAAAACTTGCTACTGTCTGCATCACACCTTCCTCTTGGGGTTCCCAACGGACGTGTGTTAATTGCACGCATCACATACTTAATGCAATTGTTTGTTGTTCGCAACTTAATACCGGAAGGGGTTCGGATGATAACCTGAAAGTGGACTTTTTAGGCATAGATGCATGCTGAATAGCGGTCTATGTACTTTGTCGTAATGCCCTGATTAAATCTCATAGTACTCATCATGATATATGTATGTGCATTTTTATGCCTTCTTTATTTGTCAATTGCCCAACTGTAATTTGTTCACCCAACATGCTATTTATCTTATGGGAGAGACACCACTAGTGAACTGTGGACCCCGGTCCATTCTTTACATCTGAAATACAATCTACTGCAATACTTGTTCTTTACTTGTTCTTCGCAAACAAACATCATCTTCCACACTATACGGTTAATCCTTTGTTTTCGGCAAGCTGGTGAGATTGACAACCTCACCTGTTACGTTGGGGCAAAGTACTTTGATTGTGTTGTGCGGGTTCCACGTTGGCGCCGGAATCCCCGGTGTTGCGCCGCACTACACTCCGTCACCTACAACCTTCACGTGTTCCTTGACTCCTACTGGTTCGATAACCTTGGTTTCTTTCTGAGGGAAAACTTGCTACTGTACGCATCACACCTTCCTCTTGGGGTTCCCAACGGACGTGTGTCAACTACACGCATCAAGCTCTTTTTCTGGCGCCGTTGCCGGGGAGATCAAGACACGCTGCAAGGGGAGTCTCCCACATCCAATCTCTTTACTTTGTTTTTGTCTTGCTTTACTTTACTTTATTTACTGCTTTGTTTGTTCTCTATATCAAAAATACAAAAAAATAGTTGCTAGTTTTACTTTATTTACTGTCTTGTTTGCGTTCTCTATATTAAAAACACAAAAAAATTAGTTACTTGCATTTACCTTATTTAGTTTGCTTTATTTACTACTGTTAAAATGAATACTCCTGAAAACACTAAGTTGTGTGACTTCACTAGCACAAATAATAATGATTTCCTATGCACACCTATTGCTCCACCTGCTACTACAGCAGAATTCTTTGAAATTAAACCTTCTTTACTAAATCTTGTCATGAGAGAGCAATTTTCTGGTGTTAGTTCTGATGATGCTGCTGCCCATCTTAATAATTTTGTTGAACTTTGTGAAATGCAAAAGTATAAGGATGTAGATGGTGACATTATAAAATTAAAATTGTTTCCTTTCTCCTTAAGAGGAAGAGCTAAAGATTGGTTGCTATATTTGCCTAAGAATAGTATTGATTCATGGACTAAATGTAAAGATCCTTTCATTGGTAGATATTATCCTCCTGCTAAAATTATATCTTTGAGAAGTAGCATAATGAATTTTAAGCAATTGGATAATGAAAATGTTGCTCAAGCATGGGAGAGAATGAAATCTTTGGTAAAGAATTGCCCAACCCATGGACTAACTACGTGGATGATCATCCAAACCTTCTATGCAGGATTAAATTTTTCTTCGCGGAACCTATTGGATTCAGCTGCTGGAGGTACCTTTATGTCCATTACTGTGGGGGCGGCAACCAAGCTTCTTGATGATATGATGATAAATTACTCTGAATGGCACACTGAAAGGGCTCCACAAGGTAAGAAGGTAAATTCTGTTGAAGAAACCTCCTCCTTGAGTGATAAGATTGATGTGATTATGTCTATGCTTGTGAATGGTAGATCTAATGTTGATCTTAATAATGTTCCTTTAGCTTCATTGGTTGCTCAAGAAGAGAATGTTGATGTGAACTTCATTAAAAGTAATAATTTCAACAACAATGCTTATAGGAATAATTCTGGTAACAACTATAGGCCATATCCTTCTGCTAATGGTAATGGTTATGGTAATTCTTATGGGAATTCTCACAACAATAATAGGAGTGTACCCCCTGGTCTTGAAGCCATGCTTAAAGAATTTATTAGTACACAAACTGCTTTTAACAAATCCGTTGAGGAAAAGCTTGATAAAATTGATATTCTTGCTTCTAAGGTTGATAGACTTGCCTCTGATGTTGATCTTTTAAAATTGAAAGTTATGCCTAATAAGGATAATGATAATAAAATTGTTACTACAGCAAACGCCATCCAAGTTCGAATTAATGAAAATATTAGATTGATGGCTGAATTGCATGCTAGGTGGGAAAGAGAAGAAAACGAAAAACTTGCTAAAGAGAATAATGTAGCTAAAGTTTGGACTATTACCACCACTAGTAATGTTGATGCTTCACATGTTGCTACACCTCCTACTATCAATGGTAAAATAATTGGTGTTGGCAATGTTTCTACTCCTAGTGCAAAGCATGCAAAATTGCCTGAAACTGCTAAAGCTGCTGAAACTGTTTGTGATAAAACTGCTGAAATTTTTCAAAATATTGGGGACAATGATCCCATTGCTGTAGATCATAATGATTTAGATTTTGATGATTGTCACATCTCTGAAGTTATAAAGTTCTTACAAAAACTTGCTAAAAGTCCCAATGCTAGTGCTATAAATTTGGCCTTCACAAAACATATTACAAATGCTCTCGTAAAAGCTAGAGAAGATAAACTAAAACTTGAAACTTCTATTCCTAGGAAGTTAGAAGATGGTTGGGAGCCCATCATTAAGATGAGGGTCAACGATTTTGATTGTAATGCTTTATGTGATCTTGGTGCAAGTATTTCTGTTATGCCTAAGAAAATCTATGATATTCTTGACTTGCCACCATTGAAAAATTGTTATTTGGATGTTAATCTTGCTGATAATGCTATAAAGAAACCTTTGGGGAGGATTGATAATGTTCGCATTACGGTTAACAATAACCTTGTCCCCGTTGATTTTGTTGTCTTGGATATTGAATGCAATGCATCTTGTCCCATTATATTGGGAAGACCTTTTCTTCGAACTGTTGGTGCTACTATTGATATGAAGGAAGGTAATATTAAGTATCAATTTCCTCTCAAGAAAGGTATGGAACACTTCCCTAGAAAGAGAAAGAAGTTACCTTATGATTCTATTATTAGAACAAATTATGATGTCGATGCTTCATCTCTTGATAATACTTGATTCACACTTTCTGCGCCTAGGCTGAAAGGCGTTAAAGAAAAGCGCTTATGGGAGACAACCCATTATTTTACTTCTGCACTTTTGTTTTATATTTGAATCTTGGAAGTTGTTACTACTGTAGCAACCTCTCCTTATCTTTATTTTATTGCATTGTTGTGTCAAGTAAAGTCTTTGATAGTAATGTTCATACTAGATTTAGATTACTGCGCAGAAACAGATTTCTTACTGTCACGAAATTGAGCAGCCCCGTCTGTAGATAACTCATAAAATTCTGTCAATTTACGTGCGTGATCCTCAGATATGTACGCAACTTTCATTGAGCATTTTCATCTGAGCAAGTTAAGTGCCCCAGAAAAATTCATCTTTACGGACTGTTCTGTTTTGACAGATTCTGCCTTTTATTTCGCATTGCCTGTTTTGCTATGTTTGATGGATTTCTTTGTTCCATTTACTTTCAGTAGCTTTGTGCAATGTCCAGAAGTGTTAAGAATGATTATGTCACCTCTGAATATATGAATTTTCAATTATGCACTAACCCTCTAATGAGTTTGTTTCGAGTTTGGTGTGGAGGAAGTTTTCAAGGGTCAAGAGAGGAGGATGATACAATATGATCAAGAAGAGTGAAAAGTCTAAGATTGGGGATGCCCCCGTGGTTCATCCCTGCATATTTTAAGAAGACTCAAGCATCTAAGCTTGGGGATGCCCATGGCATCCCCTTCTTCATCGACAACTTATCAGGTCACCTCTAGTGAAACTATATTTTTATTCAGTCACATCTTATGTGCTTTACTTGGAGCGTCTGTTTGCTTTTGTTTTTGTTTTTGTTAGAATAAAATCGGATCCTAGCATTCTTTGTTTGGGAGAGAGACAGGCTCCGCTGTTTCGTATGAACACATATGTTCTTAGCTTTATTCTTAATGTTCATGGCGAAGGTTGAACTACTTCGTTCATTGTTATATGGTTGGAAACGGAAAATGCTTCATGTGGTAATTGGTATAATGTCTTGAATAATTTGATACTTGGCAATTGTTGTGCTAATATAGATTATGTTTAACTCTTGCATCATGTACTTTGCACCTATTAATGAAGAACTACATAGAGCTTGTTAAAATTTGGTTTGCATGATTGGTCTCTCTAAGTCTAGATATTTTCTGGTTGAGGTGTTTGAACAACAAGGAGACAGTGTAGAGTCTTATAATTCTTACAATATGTTCATATGTGAGTCTTGCTGCATCGTTTTATACTTGAGTTTGCTTCAAACAACCTTGCTAGCCTAAGCCTTGTATTGAGAGGGATTACTTCTCGTGCATCCAAATCCTTGAGCCAAAATCCATGCCATTTGTGTCCACCATACCTACCTACTACATGGTATTTCTCTGCCATTCCAAAGTAAATTACTTGAGTGCTACCTTTAAAATTCTATCCTTTGTCTTTGCAATATATAGCTCATGGGAAAATAGCCTTAAAAACTATTGTGGTGAAGAATATGTACTTATGTATCTTATTTCTTAATAAGTTGCTTGTTGAGCGGTAACCATGTTTCGGGGACGCCATCAACTTTTACACCTTTGTTGAATATCATGTGAGTTGCTATGCATGTTCGTCTTGTCTGAAGTAAGGGCGATTTTCATGATCAAATGGTTTGAGTATGCATATTGTTAGAGAAGAACATTGGGCCGCTAACTAAAGCCATGAATCATGGTGGAAGTTTCAGTTTGGACACAAATCCTCAATCTTTTATGAGAATATTATCTGTTGTTAAATGCTTAAGCATTAAAAGAGGAGTCCATTATCTGTTGTCTATGTTGTCCCGGTATGGATGTCTAAGTTGAGAATAATCAAAAGCGAGAAATCCAATGCGAACTTTCTCCTTAGACCTCTGTACGAGCGGCATAGAGGTACCCCTTTGTGACACTTGTTTGAAACATATGTTATGCAATGATAATCCGTGTTAATCCAAGCTAATTAGGACAAGGTGCGGGCAATATTAGTATTCTATGCATGAGGCTTGCAACTTATAGGATGTCTTATACATAACACATATGATTTATTACTACCGTTGACAAAATTGTTTCTATGTTTTCAAAATGAAAAGCTCTAGCACAAAAATAGTAATCCATGCTCCCCTCTGCGAAGGGCCATTCTTTTACTTTATGTTGAGTTAGTTTACCTACTTCTTTCTATCTTAGAAGCAAACACTTGTGTCAACTGTGTGCATTGGTTCTTACATATCTACCTATTGCACTTGTTATATTGCTTTATGTTGACAATTATCCATGAGATATACATGTTGAAGTTGAAAGCAACCGCTGAAACTTATATCTTCCTTTGTGTTGTTTCAAAGCTTTCTATTAAGAATTTATTGCTTATGAGTTAACTGTTATGCAAGTCTTATTGATGCTTGTCTTGAAAGTACTATTCATGAAAAGTCTTTGCTATATGATTCAGTTGTTTACTCATTATCTTTACCATTGCTTCGAATCGCTGCATTCATCTCACGTGCTTTACAATAGTATTGATCAAGATTATGATAGCATGTCACTTCAGAAATTATCCTTGTTATCGTTTACCTACTCGAGGGCGAGTAGGAACTAAGCTTGGGGATGCTTGATACGTCTCAAACGTATCCATAATTTCTTATGTTCCATGCTACTTTTATGATGATACTCACATGTTTTATACACATTATATGTCATTATTATGCATTTTCCGGCACTAACCTATTGACGAGATGCCGAAGAGCCGATTCGTTGTTTTCTGCTGTTTTTGGTTTCAGAAATCCTACAAAGGAAATATTCTCGGAATTGGACGAAATCAACGCCTAGGGTCTTATTTTTCCACGAAGCTTCCAGAAGACCGAAAGGATTACGAAGTGGGGCGACGAGGCATCGCCACACCAGGGCCGCGCGACCAAGGGTGGGCCAGCGCCGCCCTGTTGTGTGGGGCCCTCGTGTCACCCCTAAACCTACCCTTTCACCTACTTAAAGCCTTCGTCGCGAAACCCCCAGTACCGAGAGCCACGATACGGAAAACCTTCCAGAGACGCCGCCACCGCCAATCCCATCTCGGGGGATTCAGGAGATCGCCTCCGGCACCCTGCCGGAGAGGGGAATCATCTCCCGGAGGGCTCTTCATCACCATGATTGCCTCCGGATTGATGTGTGAGTAGTTCATTCCTGGACTATGGGTCCATAGCAGTAGCTAGATGGTTGTCTTCTGCTCATTGTGCTATCATGTTAGATCTTGTGAGCTGCCTATCATGATCAAGATCATCTATTTGTAATGCTACATGTTGTGTTTGTTGGGATCCGATGAATATGGAATACTATGTCAAGTTGATTATCAATCTATCATATATGTTGTTTATGTTCTTGCATGCTCTCCGTTGCTAGTAGAGGCTCGGCCAAGTTGATACTTGTAACTCCAAGAGGGAGTATTTATGCTCGATAGTGGGTTCATGCCTCCATTGAATCGGGACAAGTGACGAGAAAGTTCTAAGGTTGTGGATGTGCTCGTTGCCACTAGGGATAAAACATCAATGCTTTTTCTAAGGATATTTGTGTTGATTACATTACGCACCATACTTAATGCAATTGTCTGTTGTTCGCAACTTAATACCGGAAGGGGTTCGGATGATAACCTGAAAGTGGACTTTTTAGGCATAGATGCATGCTGGATAGCGGTCTATGTACTTTGTCGTAATTCCCTGATTAAATCTCATAGTACTCATCATGATATATGTATGTGCATTGTTATGCCTTCTTTATTTGTCAATTGCCCAACTGTAATTTGTTCACCCAACATGCTATTTATCTTATGGGAGAGACACCACTAGTGAACTGTGGACCCCGGTCCATTCTTTACATCTGAAATACAATCTACTTGCAATACTTGTTCTTTACTTGTTCTTCGCAAACAAACATCATCTTCCACACTATACGGTTAATCCTTTGTTTTTAGCAAGCCGGTGAGATTGACAACCTCACTCGTTACGTTGGGGCAAAGTACTTTGATTGTGCTGTGCGGGTTCCACGTTGGCGCCGGAATCCCTGGTGTTGCGCCGCACTACACTCCGTCACCAACAACCTTCACGTGTTCCTTGACTCCTACTGGTTCGATAACCTTGGTTTCTTACTGAGGGAAAACTTGCTACTGTACGCATCACACCTTCCTCTTGGGGTTCCCAACGGACGTGTGTCAACTGCACGCATCATTGGCCCATTCAAAACTGCAAGGAGCAGCATGACTCACATCCTAGTAATGGTGGATAAGTTTACTAAGTGGCTTGAGGTGAAACCTATCGCAAAATGTGATGGGCACACGACAGTAAAATTCTTGAAAGATGTTATCTTGCGGTATGGCTACCCGCATAGCATTATCACGGACAACGGAACAAAATTTGCTCAAGGAGAGTTCAAAAGATTTTGTGAGGATAACAACATCCAGCTGGACTTGTGCTCAGTCGCACACCCGCAAGGCAATGGCCAAGTGGAAAGAACCAATGCTTTGGTGCTTTCCGGTATCAAACCAAGACTCATTGAGGCGTTTGAAAAGACACCGGGGTGTTGGCTCGATGAGCTACCATCGTCTGCTGTGGAGCATAAGAACGACTCCAAACCGGTCTACCGGATACACTCCTTTCTTCATGGTTTACGGGGCAGAGGCTGTGATACCAACCGATATCATACATGATTCACCAAGGGTTCAACTCTACGCCGAAGAAGAGGTAAAAGAGGCCCGAGAAAATGATGTGGACTTGCTAGAAGAGGCAAGGGAGTTGGCTTTGGCAAGAACAGCCATATACCAGCAGAACCTCAGACGCTATCATAGCCGGAAGGTTAAACCAAGAGTGTTCCGGGAAGGAGACCTGGTGCTACGCCTAGTGCAGCGCACTGAAGGGCGCCACAAACTCTCACCTCCATGGGAAGGACCCTTCATTGTGAGCAAGGCTCTACACAATGATGCCTACTACTTGATCGATGCATAGGAATTAAGGAAGGGAAAGGCGGACAGGTCAGGAGAAGAAACTAAACGCCCATGGAACATAGCACTACTGCGTCCTTTCTATTCCTGAAGACGTGCTGTAAGGAGTTCTTTTTTGTACCTTATTTGCTATGAATAAAAGATGTCGGGACCTCGAATGAATCTCGGGGACTACCCCTACTGAAATTGCATGCAATGTGTTTATTTTTTCAGTTTACCGGTTGCTTGTTGAACATTTTTTCTTTCCGGTTTAGTAACGTGCTAAACCTACCGGAGTCTTCGACTCTGCTGCTGTCCGCAACCCGGCTTCATGGCAAGCAAGACAAACCGGTAGGAATTAAGCACATGAACCACGAAAAGGAGGAGTGGGAACGAACAATCCGGAAAAATTAACTAACCCCGGCTGTGCCGATTTTTTGTGAAAATTTCGAATTCTTTCTAAGTTCAAGAAATGGCAAAAGAACTTTGCGACTCATACGCCAAGACACCCAAAAGAGGTAGGCAGAGCCAAAGCAAAAGAACCAAGTGTGCATCGGATTGGATGCCGAAATGATTCCGGAATCTTCACAGTGCAGGATAAAAAGCAAACAATATGCACAATGCAAAGGTAGCATATAAACTTAACTTAACAAGCTACCGGTTAAAAAGACACCGGCATAGAAGTTGTAGCACAACCAAAAGAGATGCTAAGTTTTATCTTACATCTTAAACCCCGGCATTCCGGGGTAGAATTTAACGGGTTGAAGTTTTTGAGACATTCAGGGGCAACACACACAGAACAAGAGATTCAGGCAACAGGAGGCTGCGCGCCGGCCTCAGGAGCTTCCGGAGGAGCATCGCCTTCTTCCGGAACAACAACGCCTTCTTCGGCTTCTTCATCCTCCTCATCCTCGATGTTTTCTTCGTCATCGGAAATGGCATCCTTGACGTCGGGAGGAGGAGGGATGAAGGTGCGCACATGGGCGAACTCTGCTATCCGGTAGGCGCGGTCCTGGCGCTTGGCGGTGCGGACTGGATCCGTGTCGGTGGGCGCATTTCCGCGAAGGCTGTGGAAAGCATCCAGATCCAAGTCATCGTACCAGGAGCAGGCGATGCGCAGCGCCGCATCCGCTCCGGCACGAGCCGCCAAACATTTTCACTCACGGATCCTCCGGCCTGCATCCTTCAGGCGGTCGGCGGTGAGCGTGACGTTGGCAGGTACCGGTTCCCCGGGCCACAACACTTTGCAGATTTTGATAGCAACATCCGGAAGGTCGGCAAGATGCTGGTCCACGGAGCGCATGTGCTGGATCCGGGCGGAGAGCGCAACCAGGTGGTCATAAGGATCCCAGGGCGCATCCGGGTTGGTCATTTCTTGCTCCGCCCTGCGTTCCGCCACCTTGTTGTGGGCATGCGCCTGGGAATCCGGAAAGAGCCCTACAAGAAAAAAGGAAGAAAAGATAATAACATGCTACCGGGAGATATAAGCTTATAAGCGAAAGAAGGGAAAG
Source organism: Lolium rigidum (assembly GCF_022539505.1). Classification (NCBI taxonomy): domain Eukaryota; kingdom Viridiplantae; phylum Streptophyta; class Magnoliopsida; order Poales; family Poaceae; genus Lolium; species Lolium rigidum. The sequence continues at coordinate 101,683,761 of NC_061510.1, read as the reverse complement.
AAGAAAGGCTTACTGAGGGCCAGCGCGCCAATCTGTACAACCAACCGGTCGTACTCCTTTTGTTCATCGTTTAGGAGAGCGAGCCGGTCTTGCGCTGCCTTCCGCGCCACGGTCTCCTCCTCCATCTCCACCCGCAGCACATCAGTGGAGTTCGTGTACTCCTTCAGGGATTCATCCAGTTTGGCCTCTGCTGCGGCTTTGGCCTCCTTGAGCTCCCGCGCGTGCCGGAGCTCAGCCTGCATGGCCTGCTCCTTCACCTCGCGGTGCGCGGTGATGAGCTGCTCCTTTTCAGCTGAAATCCGGAAGGGTCTTATTAACAAAGAGAGGTCCGGTATGGTAAAAGATGCAAAACAAGTAAAAACAAGAAATGGTACCTTTGAGCGCGGCGAGCTAGGCGGAGAGTTCCTCAAAGGAGGCTTCCGGAAGAGCTGAAATGCAAAAAAGTTAATACGTGCTGGAAAGAAAAAAAAAGGAACCGGTAAAGAGAAGCCGGGGTGCGGAAAACTAACCTCGACACTTGCTGTGGGCCTCAGACAGCTCCCGGTGCTCCCACAACAGCTCCTCAAAGAGCTGCTTCCGGGTGTCCAGCGTGCTCTGTTCAAGTTAAAAAGGTTTTCGGTAAAAAAGATGCCGGCAAGGAAAACAAAGTTTCGTGCTAAGAGTTGCGCTCTCAACCCGAAACTCGGGGACTGGCTATGCCGGTTTTTTGTGTTTCTAACCGAGTTTCGTGCTAAAAGCTGCGCTCTCAACCCGAAACTCAGGGACTGGCTATGCCGGTTTTTTGTGTCTCTAACAAAGTTTCACGCTAAGAGCTGCGCTCTCAACCCGAAACTCGGGGACTGGGAAGATATATAATCTTGAGAGTCTGGAAAGAAAACCGGCAAGGATGTAAAAGAGATTGAGGTTGTGCAGCTTACCGACACGTTGGTGCTGGCATCATGCCACGCATTGTCGAACTCCTTGGCCGCGCGCCGCAGCCGGCCAAAGTGTTGACCGGTGCTCCGAGGGCCAGAGGGATCGACCACCGGCAGCTTGTCCTTGCCGAGGCCGCGCGTCGCCGGCGTCAGATCCGCCTGATTCCACTTTTCAGCGTAATCAAGCAGATGGCCAAGGTCAGCTCCTCCGCGGTGGAACTCGGTGATCCGGCCTACTTGGGCAGAGGCCGTTTCACCGGCCACAACGGCGGCGCGGCCGGCGTGCAGAACTAGCGTCTGCGAACCGGAGGAAGGAGCGGTGGCCGCGGTCACCACCGCAGCAAGTTGCTGGGCGGTGAGCTTGCCGCTCTCTGGCGGTGTTGGCTTGGCGGCCGCCGGCTTGCCGGCTGAGGTTGCCGGAGGAGGAGTTGGCGCAGATTTGGTTGGCGCAGGAGCTTCAGGAGCGTCCTTTGCCGGAGCAGAGATTGCCGGCGCGGATGAGTCCGGCACGGCCTTGGAGGGGGAGGAGTCGGTAGTCTTCTTCTTCTTTTTCTTCGGGACGGGAGGAACCTGAGGTTCCGCCCTCCCGACAGCTTCGGTATCGGCGCCGATGTTGCTGGCGCCGGTGTCTTGGGTCACAGGAGGGGAGACAATGTCCTCCTCCGCGCGGTGATCTGAAGGTGTAGGGGCCGCGCGCCCCGCACTTGTGGTGCCTCCCAGGGGGAGGCAGAAGGATTGCCGGTACCAGATGGTACCGGGCTTGACTGAGGAGGAGGTGAGGTCCTCGCGGTCCCTTCAGAGCTTTCCGGCCTCATGCCGGAGGCGCTCTTGGAGATCTTCAGGGCAGGCCTGCAAAGATAGAAAGAGAAACTCAGAAAAAGCAACCGGAAAAAGAAACTCACGAAACAAAAAGAAAACAGGAAGCGGAAGCTTACCCGGAGGAAACCGGCATCTCTCGAGACCGGTAGCGCTTCGAGGAGACCTTCTTCCCGCCGACGACTTCCTGCAGGGAGCGTTTGGCGGGAGGGGCATCGCTCGGGCCGGATTCAGGTGCCGGCGCCTGGTTCTTCTGGCCCTGGGAGGAGAGCTTCTCCAAGAACTCAGCCCCAACTTCGGCCTAAAGTGGGGTGGCGCGCTCCACTACCTGTCGGTTGGCGCTGGCTGAGGGAGCGTCTACAGAAAGATGATGCATGAGAAAGCGAAAGAGCAAAATACCTCAAGTATAGTAACCTCATCATCTGAACCGGAGCCCTTGCCAGAAAAGTTACCGGGGCGTGGAGTGTGGGTGCGGCCCATCTTATTCTTGGTCCAGACCACGTAAGGGTCCGGGTCTACTTCGTCCAAGTAGCGCCTCTCGCAAGGACCTCGAGCTTCAGCGTCGATGTGAGGAAACCGATCGCTGGCCTGAAAAAGAAAAAGATAGTTAGCTACACATCAAAAGTATACCGCATGCACAATCCAGATTGCATAGCTTCTTACTTCGGCAGTTGGGGGATTCTTGGCACATAGAGGAAGAAATCCCCACTCCCAATCTAGAGGCATGTCCGTATTACAAATTTGTCTGGCCTTGAGCGCTATGTCCTCCTTGCTTAGGGGCAAGCCGGTGATTTTGGTGGGATCGCGGGGGCCGACCATCTGGCTCATCTTGTGAGCCCGGCGCTGAAGGGGAAGCACCCGGCGTGAGATAAACACGCGGATGATATCATCGGAGCAGATCTTTGTCTCCTTCTTGAGCTTCTCCAGGAAGCGAACAACCCGGTTGGTTTCAATGTGGTTGGTTCCCGGATTGAACCCCCAGTTGGTCCTCGTTGGGGTCGCCGGATTGTAGGCCGGCAAGTTGATGAAATCTGAGGAACCTTTGTTCCTCACATAGAAGAAAGTCTCCTGCCAGGCCCGGCAGGAATCCAGGCCGGAGAACTTGAAGAAGGGGCTCCCCTGACGGGAACCCACGATGCAGGAGCCGCATCGCACCGGAGGCTTGGGCTTGGGGATGTCTTTACCTTGGACCGAGTTGATCCGAAGGTTGAAGAAGCCAGCAAAAGCTTCTTTAGTGGGAAGGAGGCCAATGTAGGCCTCCATGAAAGAAACATAGCAAGAGAGATAGAAAATGGCGTTGCCAGGGAGATGATGGGGTTGAAGTTTGTAGAAGTCAAGGAATTCACGGAAAAAGTCGGAGGCCGGAAGGCCGAAGCCCCGCTCAAAGTGAGAAACAAAAACAACGAACTCCCCGGGTTCAGGATCAGGTTCCACCTCATCGCGTGGAATCCGGCATGATACTTGTGCCGGTATCCTCCGGGAGCGGTACAGCCAGTCGATGTCCCGCTGCACCACGTCTGAGCCTTTCTAGGCTCCGCGGGTGATGCCGGATAGATCCACTCCGGAACCTTGGCCAGAGCTGCTGGCTTCTTGACCTCTTCCGGAACCGGCCGCTGGAGCGGATGACGAGGTTTCCATCCGGGCCAGTTCAGCCGAAAGCCCGTCGGAAGCTTCGCTTTGGTGGCTGCTGGAGGCTGATTCGGAAAGATAGTCTTCGCTAGACATACAAGTCGAAAGATGCCGGACTCTACCTAAAAACAGATTTCCCAAAATCTAGCCTTGCGCGAAGATCTACGAGTGAGAGAAAAAGCAAAAGAAAGGGAAGGGTAAATACTCTACCGGCCCAAAAACTGAGAAGCAAAGAGAAGGGGGCAAACAGACATTGAGGCTAACCTGAAGCGGCGCAAGACGCTGAGGACGGAGGTCGCCGGAGACGCGGCGAGCTCGCAGTCGATGACGGTAACCGGCGACGAAGAGGAGCGGACGTTGCCGAAGGAAGCCCGATGCAGCGGCAGCGAAGGAGCGTCAGAGGCTCTCTACACGGCGAAGATCCTCAGCGCAATAGGAGAAACGGCGCTGGATCGTCGGGAGCTGTGCTCTGGCGGCGACCGGCGACGACGGGAGCGCGAGAGGCGATGATCTCTGGGCGCGTGAGAAGAAGTGAATGCGGGGAAGAGAGGAAGAAGGAACTGCCTCGCCCTTAAATAGAAAAAAAGGAGTAATGGGCTGGCAACTGCTGGGCCGCGGCGTTTCGTTCCATGGGCCACCACGTGGCGCTAAGATACACGCGCAGAAAATAAAGGAACACAGGGAGGCCACATGGATCCGGAACGGCGGCGCGGATCCGGTGCGGCGCCATAAATGCAGGCGCAGAAGACGAAGGGAAGTGACCCCTGACACTGTCGCGCGCCAAGCATAGTGCGCATGTCACTGACAGGCGCTGTACCCGAGATATTCTCGACTTCACCGAGGAGAGGTTTAATGACAAAGATGCCGGAATGGCTCGCTGAGAAAAGACAGGTTCCGCAAAAGCCGGAAGGTTTGAACTGGTTACCGGAAGGTTTAAACCGGTACCTTGAGTGATGGGAACCTAGCATGGTCCGTTGGATAGGATCCACCGGACAATACCAGCTTCGGGGACTAATGTTGGGGGGATGAACCCCGGTATGCCAAAGGCATGCCAAACCGGATGGTTTGAGCCATCAAGATACCGGTTTAATATTATTCCGGACTGTGGAACTGAGCTTTTGGCTAAGTGAATCTATACCGGTATCCCAGGAGGGGTATACCGGAATGGGCTAAGAAGGTACCGGATTACCGGTACAAGCTACACTGTAGCACATCGGCAAGACTGGTCAAAGATGCTCTCCAGAGCTAGAAGACAAAGATGAGCGAAGCACTCCAGCTTTAATCGAAGCCATAACGCCTGATGTCTACGCCCCCTCCTTTTCCTGTAGACAGTGTTGGGCCTCCAAGAGCAGAGGTTTGTAGAACAGCAGCAAGTTTCCCTTAAGTGAATCACCCAAGGTTTATCGAACTCAGGGAGGAAGAGGTCAAAGATATCCCTCTCATGCAACCACTGCAACCACAAAGCAAGAAGTATCTTGTGTCCCCAACACACCTAATAGGTGCACTAGTTCGGCGAAGAGATAGTGAAATACGGGTGGTATAAATAAGCGAGTAGCAACGGCACCAGAAAAGTTCTTTGCCCGGGACAGTAAACAAGCGAGTAGTAACGCAGCAGTAGTAACGCAGATAAAACGAGTAAACAAGCAGCGATAGCGATATTTAGGAACAAGGCCTAGGGATCATACTTTCACTAGTGGACACTCTCAACATTGATCACATAACGGAATAGATAAATGCATACTCTACACTCTTGTTGGATGATGAACACCATTGCGTAGGATTACACGAACCCTCAATGCCGGAGTTAACAAGCTCCACAATTCAATGTTCATATTTAAATAACCTTAGAGTGCATGAAAGATCAATACGACTAAACCAAGTACTAACATAGCATACACACTGTCACCTTCACACTATGTAGGAGGAATAGATCACATCAATACTATCATAGCAATAGTTAACTTTGTAATCTACAAGAGATCACAATCATAGCATAAACCAAGTACTAACACGGATGCACACACTCGTCACCATTACACCGTGCGGGAGGAATAAAACTACTTTAATAACATCACTAGAGTAGCACATAGATAAATTGTGATACAAAACACATTGCAATCATAAAGAGATATAAATAAGCACTTCACTATGCCATTCATAATAGTGAATAAGTATTCTGTGAAATATAGCCTAAGAGACCCACACGGTGCACACACTGTCACCTTTACACATGTGGGACAAGGAGTCTCCGGAGATCACATAAGTAAAATTCACTTGACTAGCATAACGACATCTAGATTACAAGCATCATCATATGAATCTCAATCATGTAAGGCAGCTCATGAGATTATTGTATTGAAGTACATAGGAGAGAGATGAACCACATAGCTACCGGTACAGCCCCGAGCCTCGATGGAGAACTGCTCCCTCCTCATGGGAGACAGCAGCGTTGATGGAGATGGCGGTGGTGTCGATGGAGGAGCCTTCCGGGGGCACTTCCCCGTCCCGGCGGCGTGCCGGAACGGAGACTCCTGTCCCCCAGATCTTGGCTTCGCGATGGCGGCGGCTCTGGATGGTTTCTCGTACCGTGGCTTTTCCGTATCGAGGTTTTAGGTCCAGGGGATTTATATAGGCGAAGAGGCGGCATCAGAAGGTCGAAGGGGCGCCGACACTATAGGGGGGCGCGGGCCCCCCCTTGGCCGCGCCGGCCTAGGGTTTGGTGGGCCTATGCCCCCTCTCTGGCGGTTCTCGTGTGTTCTGGATGCTTCCGGGCAAAATAGGAACCTGGGCGTTGATTTCGTCCAATTCCGATAATATTTCCTTACTAGGATTTCTGAAACCAAAAACAACAGAAAACAGCAACTGGCACTTCGGCATCTTGTTAATAGGTTAGTTCCAGAAAATGCACGAATATGACATAAAGTGTGCATAAAACATGTAGATATCATCAATAATGTGGCATGGAACATAAGAAATTATCGATATGTCGGAGACGTATCGACATCCCCAAGCTTAGTTCCTGCTCGTCCCGAGCGGAGTAAACGATAAACAAAGATAATTTTCTGGAGTGACATGCCATCATAACCTTGATCATACTATTTGTAAAGCATATGTAGTGAATGCAGCGATCAAAACAATGTAAATGACATGAGTAAACAAGTGAATCATATAGCAAAGACTTTTCATGAATAGTACTTAAAGACAAGCATCAATAAGTCTTGCATAAGAGTTAACTCATAAAGCAATAATTCAAAGTAAAGGCATTGAAGCAACACAAAGGAAGATTAAGTTTCAGCGGTTGCTTTCAACTTGTAACATGTATATCTCATGGATAGTTGTCAATGCAAAGCAATATAACAAGTGCAATAAGCAAGTATGTAAGAATCAATGCACATTTAATCACAAGTGTTTGCTTCTAAGATGGAGAGAAATGGGTAAACTGACTCAACATAAAAGTAAAAGAATGGTCCTTGATACGTCTCCGACGTATCGATAATTTCTTATGTTCCATGCCACATTATTGATGATATCTACATGTTATATGCACACTTTATGTCATATTCGTGCATTTTCTGGAACTAACATATTAACAAGATGCCGAAGTGCCGGTTCTCGTTTCTGCTGTTTTTGGTTTCAGAAATCCTAGTAAAGAAATATTCTCGGAATCGGACGAAATCAACGCCCAGGTTCCTATTTTGCCCGGAAGCATCCAGAACACACGAGAACCGCCAGAGGAGGGGCACAGGCCCACCAAACCCTAGGCCGGCACGGCCAGGGGGGCCTGTGCCCTCCTATAGTGTGGGCACCCCTTCGACCCTCTGGCGCCGCCTCTTCGCCTATTTAAAGCCTCCGTCGCGAAAACCCTATCACGATCGACGAAACCCACAGAAACCTTCCAGAGACGCCGCCATCGCGAGGCCAAGATCTGGGGGACAGGAGTCTCTGTTCCGGCACGCCGCCGGAACGGGGAAGTGCCCCCGGAAGGCTTCTCCATCAACACCGCTGCCATCTCCACCGCCATCTTCATCACCGCTGCTGCTCCCATGAGGAGGGAGTAGTTCTCCATCGAGGCTCGGGGCTGTACCGGTAGCTATGTGGTTCATCTCTCTCCTATGTGCTTCAATACAATAATCTCATGAGCTGCCTTACATGATTGAGATTCATATGATGATGCTTGTAATCTAGATGTCGTTATGCTAGTCAAGTGAATTTTACTTATGTGATCTCCGGAGACTCCTTGTCCCACGTGTGTAAAGGTGACAGTGTGTGCACCGTGTGGGTCTTTTAGGCTATATTTCACAGAATACTTATTCACTGTTATGAAGAGCATAGTGAAGTGCTTATTTATATCTCTTTATGATTGCAATGTGTTTTGTATCACAATTTATCTATGTGCTACTCTAGCAATGTTATTAAAGTAGTTTTATTCCTCCTGCACGGTGTAATGGTGACAGTGTGTGCATCCGTGTTAGTACTTGGTTTATGCTATGATCATGATCTCTTGTAGATTGCGAAGTTAACTATTGCTATGATAGTATTGATGTGATCTATTCCTCCTTTCTTAGCATGAAGGTGACAGTGTGCATGCTACGTTAGTACTTGGTTTAGTCGTATTGATCTATCTTACACTCTAAGGTTACTTAAATATGAACATTGAATTGTGGAGCTTGTTAACTCCGGCATTGAGGGTTCGTGTAATCCTACGCAATGTGTTCATCATCCAACAAGAGTGTAGAGTATGCATTTATCTATTCTATTATGTGATCAATGTTGAGAGTGTCCACTAGTGAAAGTCTAATCCCTAGGCCTTGTTCCTAAATATCGCTATCGCTGCTTGTTTACTTGTTTTACTCGCGTTACTACTGCTGCAATACTACCACCATCAACTACACGCCAGCAAGCTATTTTCCGGCACCGCTGCTACTTGCTCATACTTATTCATACCACCCGTATTTCACTATCTCTTCGCCGAACTAGTGCACCTATTAGGTGTGTTGGGGACACAAGAGACTTCTTGCTTTGTGGTTGCGAGGGTTGCATGAGAGGGATATCTTTGACCTCTTCCTCCCTGAGTTCGATAAACCTTGGGTGATCCACTTAAGGGAAAACTTGCTGCTGTTCTACAAACCTCTGCTCTTGGAGGCCCAACACTGTCTACAGGAAAAGGAGGGGGCGTAGACATCAGTCCTTCAAAGAGGAAAGCATCGATTGCTATATTTGTGCTAGAGCTTTGATTTTGAAAACAAGAAACAATTTTGTCAACGGTAGTAATAAAGCATATGTATCATGTAAATTATATCTTACAAGTTGCAAGCCTCATGCATAGTATACTAATAGTGCCCGCACCTTGTCCTAATTAGCTTGGACTACCGGATCATCGCAATGCACATGTTTTAACCAAGTGTCACAATGGGGTACCTCTATGCCGCTCTGTACAAAGGTCTAAGGAGAAAGCTCGCATTGGATTTCTCGCTATTGATTATTCTCAACTTAGACATCCATACCGGGACAACATAGACAACAGATAATGGACTCCTCTTTTATGCATAAGCATGTGGCAACAATTATTTTTCTCATATGAGATTGAGGATATATGTCCAAAACTGAAACTTCCACCATGGATCATGGCTTTAGTTAGCGGCCCAATGTTCTTCTCTAACAATATGCATGCTCTAACCATAAGGTGGTAGATCTCCCTACTTCGTGACAAGACGAACATGCATAGCAACTCACATGATATTCAACAAAGAGTAGTTGATGGCGTCCCCAGGAACATGGTTATCGCACAACAAGCAACTTAATAAGAGATAAAGTGCATAAGTACATATTCAATACCACAATAGTTTTTAGGCTATTTGTCCCATGAGCTATATATTGTAAAGGTAGAAGAATGGAAATTTAAAGGTAGCACTCAAGCAATTTACTTTGGAATGGCGGGGAAATACCATGTAGTAGGTAGGTATGGTGGACACAAATGGCATAGTGGTTGGCTCAAGTATTTTGGATGCATGAGAAGTATTCCCTCTCGATACAAGGTTTAGGCTAGCAAGGCTATTTGAAACAAACACAAGGATGAAGCGGTGCAGCAAAACTCACATAAAAGACATATTGTAAACATTATAAGACTCTACACCGTCTTCCTTGTTATTCAAACTCAATACTAGAAATTATCTAGACTTTAGAGAGACCAAATATGCAAACCAGATTTTAGCATGCTCTATGTATTTCTTCATTAATGGGTGCAAAGTATATGATGCAAGAGCTTAAACATGAGCACAACAATTGCCAAGTATCACATTATCCAAGACATTTATAGCAATTACTACATGTATCATTTTCCAATTCCAACCATATAACAATTTAACGAAGAAGAAACTTCGCCATGAATACTATGAGTAGAAACTAAGGACATACTTGTCCATATGCAACAGCGGAGCGTGTCTCTCTCCCAAACAAAGAATGCTAGGATCCATTTTATTCAAACAAAACAAAAACTAAAACAAACCGACGCTCCAAGCAAAGCACATAAGCTCGTGATGGAATAAAAATATAGTTTCGGGGGAGGAACCTGATAATGTTGTCGATGAAGAAGGGGATGCCTTGGGCATCCCCAAGCTTAGACGCTTGAGTCTTCTTGATATATGCAGGGGTGAACCACCGGGGCATCCCCAAGCTTAGAGCTTTCACTCTCCTTGATCATGTTGTATCATCTCCCTCTCTTGATCCTTGAAAACTTCCTCCACACCAAACTTAGAACAACTCATTAGAGGGTTAGTGCACAATCAAAATATACATGTTCAGAGGTGACATAATCATTCTTAACACTTCTGGACATTGCACAAAGCTACTGAAAGTCAATGGAATCAAAATATCCATCGAACATAACAAAACTGGCAATGCGAAATAAAAGGCAGAATCTGTCAAAAACAGAACAGTTCATATTGACGAATTTTATTGAGGCACCAGACTTGCTCAAATGAAAATGCTCCAATTGAATGAAAGTTGCGTACATATCTGGGGATCACTCACGTAAATTGGCATAATTTTCTGAGTTACCTACAGAGAATTTTGCCCAGATTCGTGACAGCAAAGAAATCTGTTTCTGCGCAGTAATCCAAATCTAGTATGAACTTTACTATCAACGACTTTACTTGGCACAACAATGCAACAAAACTAAGATAAGGAGAGGTTGCTACAGTAGTAAACAAATTACAAGACACAAATATAAAACAAAGTACTGTAGCAAAATAACACATGGGTTATCTCCCAAGAAGTTCTTTCTTTATAGCCATTAAGATGGGCTCAACAGTTTTAATGATGCATTCGCAAGAAATAGTATTTGAAGCAAAAGAGAGCATCAAGAAGCAAATCCAAAACACATTTAAGCCTAACATGCTTCCTATGAAAAGGAATCTTGTACACAGATGAATTCATGAAGAACAAAATGACAAGCATAAGAGGATAAAACACGAGTAGCTTCAAGATTCTCAACATAAAGAGGGGAAACTTAATATTATTCAGATGCATATAACCATATTTCCCTCTCTCATAATAACTTTCAGTAGCATCATTGATGAAATCTACAATATACCCATCACTTAAAACATTCTTATCATGGTTCATATACATAGAAGTATCATTAATTTTGGCATAAGAAGAGTTCTTCTCATTAATAGTAATTGGAGCAAGATTATTATCAAGAATTTGAACATGGTAAACAAGTTGCATATTAAGGGAATTGTTTTTGGTAATCCAATCATGACTATGACAAGTTTCATAAGGATAGTTATAACCTATATCATAGCATTCATTATAATAATCATCAAAGGTCGGAGGCACAGTGTAATCATAAGAAATAGAATATTTATCTTTCACAGTCGGTTTATCTGTGTCCATACCATCATTGTTATTAGAAGGAGATGTATCAAGAACATAATGACCAGTAGCAAAAGGATTTTCAAACACCTCTTCCCCAAGCTTAGAGCTTTCTATATCATTATGGGAGGAAGCATGGATAGCACTGACACTATAGCAATTATTATCATCATCATTTTCAGAATTAGTTTCCCAGAGATTTGCAATATCAAAAGTAGTGTGCTCATTCAAATCATGATCACTAATGTATGTAAAGGGCATAGGAAGATCATCGTATTCAGATTCATTATCACAATAATCATTAGGAGCAACATACTTACGGTTACCTAGCGTTATCTCATTCACGCGGGGATACGCCGTTACCTCTTTCTTTTTATTCTCCTCCTTCTTCTTCTTCTTCTTCGTTCCCTTCTTCTTCTTCTTCTTCTCTTCCTTCTCCTCGTTCCCTTCTTTAGGAGGAAAAGGCTTGAAGGGTGGCTTGTCCGCATAACCTGATTTACTTTCAGAAACAATAGAAGAAACTTGGGAGGATCCCTCCTTTTCATTAATTAGTTGAAAACACACAGCAAGGTGTCATCTTCTAAAATATTTTGTATGTAAGTATTTGTATGGCTATTATCAATGCAATAAGAAAAACACCCATGCAGGACATCATCAATATCAAGATCACTCATATGTAACAAAGAGATTTTTCTCGACAGTTCTTCACACCCCAAAAATAAAGTAAGTTCATCATGCTGATTAGGAGTAATTTCATCATCACAATACAAATTTGCAGCACTCATTGGGTTCAAATTATCATTGGAGGAGCATTGAAAATTAAAATGACCCACTTCATGGCAAACTTCACAAATAAAAGGATAGAGGGCACAAACCTTTTTACCAAGATCATCTAGAGCCCTAAACCACTTTCTAGTTTTTTCATTAGCATGATGGATACAATATTCATCTTTAATTTGGTTAATTCCACAAGGTCTATGTATTCCACAAAAATTAACATGCTTATAGGAAATAGCATTCTTAGGAGTTTGAGCATGCTTATTGCAATAATTAACAACAATTTCATTCTTTATGCAAGCCTCTTTAAAAGGTTCATGATACTTATCAAAATTCTTTTTAGGCAATTCAAAATGAGAAGCAAAGGCTTTATAAAGATTTGCAGCAACTTGAGAGTCAAGACCATAAGTAGCACTCATATTTCGAAATTTATCGGTATCCATAAAAGCTTCAATGCATTCATAATCATAATTTATAACTGACTCTTTACCTTTGTCGTTCTCCCATCCTTCAGCGTTGTCCTCAATCCGATCAAGAAGATCCCACCTAGCTTCAACCTCTTTGCTTGTGAAAGATCCTTCCGAACAGGCATCCAGATGGTCCTTGTGTTGTCCTGAAAGTCTCGCATAAAAATTGTTAACAATAACATTACGGGGGAGCTCATGAATGGGACATTTGAGAATTAGTGACTTTAGTCTCCCCCACGCTTGAGAAATACTCTCTCCATCACGAGGATAAAAGTTATAAATATAATTCCTATCAATATGCACTTCATGAGGAGGATAAAATTTAGAATAAAACCGGGGCACAATATCATTCCATTCAAGAGAATCCCCATTATCCAGTAATTTATACCAATGCGCCGCTTTACCAGACAGCGATATAGAGAATAGTTTCTTCCTCACTTCATCCATAGCAATACCTGCACACTTGAATAAACCGCATAATTCATGCAAGAACAATAAATGATCTCCAGGGTGGACAGTTCCATCCCCTGTATAACGGTTATCCATAACGCGTTCAATAATTTTCATAGGTATTTTATACGGAATACTTTCAGCAGGTGGATTTAAAATATCAGAAGCATCATTAGAGTTATCGCATATGGGAGATAAAGCATTATTAGAGTGAAATAGTTCTTCCAAAGCTGAGGAGCAAAAAAGATTATTTTTATATAAACTAGCTTCCCCAAGCTTAGGCTTATCCATAGTATTAGCAACAATGGTGTTCAAAGTATTCATGCTAACATGTTCCATGGGTTTTTTAATTTTCGGATCAAACCATCCATGTCTTAAATCTGGAAATAAAGTAAGAAGCTCATTGTTGTCCATTATGCCTAACTAGTGTAAACAAGAAACAAAAAGTTGCAATTGCAGGATCTAAAGGAAATAGCTTCGAGCACAAATACAATGGAGCCAGAAAAGTACTGTTACCTGGAACCGAAGTATGAGTGCCTTTTACCTTTCCTCCCGGCAACGGCGCCGGAAAATAGCTTGATGTCTACGCCCCTCCTTTTCCTGTAGACAGTGTTGGGCCTCCAAGAGCAGAGGTTTGTAGAACAACGAGCAAGTTTCCCTTAAGTGAATCACCCAAGGTTTATCGAACTCGGGGAGGAAGAGGTCAAAGATATCCCTCTCATGCAACCCTGCAACCACAAAGCAAGAAGTCTCTTGTGTCCCCAACACACCTAATAGGTGCACTAGTTCGGCGAAGAGATAGTGAAATACAGGTGGTATAAATAAGCGGTAGCAACGGCACCGGAAAAGTGCTTTGCCCATGACAAGTAAACAAGCGTAGTAACGCAGCAGTAGTAACGCAATGAAAACAAGTAAACAAGCAGCGATAGCGATATTTAGGAACAAGGCCTAGGGATCATACTTTCACTAGTGGACACTCTCAACATTGATCACATAACAGAATAGATAAATGGATACTCTACACTCTTGTTGGATGATGAACACCATTGCGTAGGATTACACGAACCCTCAATGCCGGAGTTAACAAGCTCCACAATTCAATGTTCATATTTAAATAACCTTAGAGTGCATGAAAGATCAATACGACTAAACCAAGTACTAACATAGCATACACACTGTCACCTTCACGCTATGTAGGAGGAATAGATCACATCAATACTATCATAGCAATAGTTAACTTTGTAATCTACAAGAGATCACAATCATAGCATAAACCAAGTACTAACACGGATGCACACACTGTCACCATTACACCGTGCAGGAGGAATAAAACTACTTTAATAACATCACTAGAGTAGCACATAGATAAATTGTGATACAAAACACATTGCAATCATAAAGAGATATAAATAAGCACTTCACTATGCCATTCATAACAGTGAATAAGTATTCTGTGAAATATAGCCTAAGAGACCCACACGGTGCACACACTGTCACCTTTACACACGTGGGACTTGTTATGGCAATGGGCAGGGTATGGGCAGGGTAGAGCAATACCATACCCATACCCATATAGTTAATGGGTACAAACTTCTACCCATACCCGTACCCATGGGTATAAAACTTTACCCATACCCATACCCGGCGGGTACCCGTACCCATTGGGTACCCGGTGGGTAAGTTAAATTGTACACAAGTCAATCAAAATTTTACATTTATCGGTAACAATTTCGATTAAAAAGATTAATTATCTCAACTCAATAATAGGTAGTTGAGTACATAACAATTAACATAATATAAACATCACATTCTCATATTCTAACTCATATGTCAACAAAGTAGACGTGTCACGTAAGAATTTAACAATAAACGGGCAGGGTATGGGTATACCCGCGGGTACGAGGCTATACCCGTGCCTTGCCCATGACTTAACGGGCAGGGTATGGGTACTACCCATGGGCTTAAAAGTGTACCCATACCCTGCCCATGCGGGTACGGTACCCGCGGGTACCCGCACCCGTGGGTAAAATTGCCATCCTTACGTGGGACAAGGAGTCTCCGGAGATCACATAAGTAAAATTCACTTGACTAGCATAACGAGATCTAGATTACAAGCATCATCATATGAATCTCAATCATGTAAGGCAGCTCATGAGATTATTGTATTGAAGTACATACGAGAGAGATGAACCACATAGCTACCGGTACAGCCCCGAGCCTCGATGGAGAACTACTCCCTCCTCATGGGAGACAAGCAGCGTTGATGGAGATGGCGGTGGTGTCGATGGAGGAGCCTTCCGGGGCACTTCCCCGTCCCGGCGGCGTGCCGGAACAGAGACTCCTGTCCCCCAGATCTTGGCTTCGCGATGGCGGCGGCTCTGGATGGTTTCTCGTACCGTGGCTTTTCCGTATCGAGGTTTTAGGTCCAGGGGATTTATATAGGCGAAGAGGCGGCGTCAGAAGGTCGAAGGGGCGCCGACACTATAGGGGGGCGCGGGCCCTCCCTTGGCCGCGCCGGCCTAGGGTTTGGTGGGCCTGTGCCCCCTCTCTGGCGGTTCTCGTGTGTTCTGGATGCTTCCGGGCAAAATAGGAACCTGGGCGTTGATTTCGTCCAATTCCGATAATATTTCCTTACTAGGATTTCTGAAACCAAAAACAACAGAAAACAACAACTGGCACTTCGGCATCTTGTTAATAGGTTAGTTCCAGAAAATGCACGAATATGACATGAAGTGTGCATAAAACATGTAGATATCATCAATAATGTGGCATGGAACATAAGAAATTATCGATACGTCGGAGACGTATCAACGCCAAAGGCAGAGGATGACGTAAAAGGTGCCGGAGGATGTCACAGCTCCTGATTAAAGGCATACCGGCATCACCGGTAGCTAAAGTAGCTTTGTAAAGTAGTTTGTCTAGTCAAAGATCCTATTATGGTCTCTTAGGGTTTCTTCCCCTGCAAGCCACCCTCTCCCCTATATAAGGAGAGGGGGCACAGCCCTTCGCGGGCACGTCCAATGTGTTACGCTGTATCCAGAAACCTGTAACCTCTTATGATCAAGGAATAGAAATATCTGAGGAGGAAATAGCTCTCGTGTTCATCTTCTTCTACCTCTGGCCAATGCCAAGTTCTTGAGGAATCCATCCGGAAACCTCTTCATCCATACCAAAACCCTCACCCGAATCCTCTAGCGCACATCCGGCCCCAACTTAAGCCATCTCATGGCATCTGTCTGTTCACCACGACGACACCACCCCTCCAAACGTGACGTACCTTCTTGCAAAGGAAGGGAACACGAGAATAAACCCTCGTCTCCACGTGCTATCGGTTATCTCTAAACCGAACTCCTTACTTGTGATATAACTGCCTGCGAGAGCCTTCGTGCTTGAGTTACTTGTATCATCATATAGGGTGCCTCACTTAGTTTGCATTAGGCTCACCTTTATATTCCGCAAAGCCTAATATTGCAAAGAAAGAATTAAAATTTGTAGAAACCTATTCACCCCCCTCTAGGTTTTCCATCTTTGAACTTTCAAAGTTGAGTGTTATACTCTAGTAGATTAAGCCAATACTTGATATTGGAGATAAGGATCATATGCCACTAGTGTTATCTTAGGAAGCCCATACCATGACCATCACCACTTGGTAATGATCATAACACCAAGAACTAAAAGTAAGAAGCTATGAATAAGTTGATCATGTATAATACATGATCAAGATTTGGGGAAATAGAAGGATAAGTTAAACCCTATGTGGTAAGTCGATATTATCCATCACATAAAATGATAGTGAAGTCCCTAGTAAACAACCTAGACCACATTTCTATTTCTTTATTGCTTGAGACAATTAGTATAAGGAAAACCCTAGATCATACCCATATAGAACCTGTGCTCACCTTTCAAATTTAAATTGTGTATCACTTGGTGATCATAAGTAGAAACCTAGAACCACAAGCCCTTTCAACTCATGCTTCAACCAAAGAACACAAGAAGGACTCTAATGATAAACCCTACATATAAATCCATATAGCAGTATCCAACACTCATCTTTAGAATTAGATACAAGCCATGAGCTAAGTGGCCAACCTAATCCTGTTTCTTAAACCCATAAGATTTAGCCAAACAATCCTTGTTAGAATTTACTCAAGCTTTTGAAACTAGTAATTAAAAAAATAAATGAATTCAAACCTTAATAAGAATAATATATCTTCTCATGGAAGACATAATAAAATCCTCTAAGAATTTAAGACCACACCTTGATATCTTCCACTAATGCACTTTTGGAAAATCATTAAGAATCTCCAAGTACTTAGACGATGTTGGACACATGAAATCATGCCATGGTATCACCTTTTTAAATGAGGAACCAAATAATAGTTTTACTTTGTAAATTATTATTTGCAAAATAATACCACATAAAACACTAACTATCATTAGGTTATTAGAAAGGCCTTTTAGATGATAATTTTAAAACCCTCTAAAGTTGAAAAATAAAATCACATCTATATGGAATGTTCTTTTCTCATTCCAATAATACTCATTATATGTATGTGTTAATCCCCATATACAACTTCTAATCCAATAGTACTACTCACACATTTTTATTTTGTTTCAGTCAAATTGAAATAGGCAAAAGACCTGCAAAAACAAAACAGAAGTCAAATTGGAAATTCAAACAACAATAACAAAACAGAAAACAGAAAAGAGAGAGAGAAGCTTACCTGCTGGCCGTAGCAGCCCACCAGCACTAGTACTAGCCCAGGAGCAGACCACCAGTCATGCACCAGCCCAAGCCCAGTATACCCTTTCGCTTAAAACGCACACGAAAGGAGGTCTTCGTCTTCGTCTTCGCCTCGCACGCCGGGATGCCACAGCGACGACGAAGCTCCACGCCCCGACCGCCGTTGTTGTGTCAGCACCCCAAATACTACAAGTGCTGATCAAGGTGTCACTCTCCATCGTGACCGGCCCAAGAGACTGGTACAACCCAGCAGGAGATTCCTTGGGCCGGAATGGACCACATGAAGCCCACGCGTCTTCGACGACCTCTACAAATACGGGCGACCGACACAAAGACAGGCATCCTGGGGATCACGGCTGATGCGGCGGCGGCGGAACATTCCTCTTCTGTAATAGGCTAGTTTCCTTGTTGCAATTCGAACTGTATCCAGAAATTGACACCAAATCCTATCGATAGTGGAGACTGTGATCGGGTACCTAACATGTTGACCCCCACGAACGCTAACGACCGCGAGGAGACGTATAAATACCACAGATGAAACCCTAGACCTCAATTTTCCCCTCTCTTTGCTTCATCTCTAAACAAATCGAGACCCTAGCCTCCCGGCCAATTCCTACCGCCGCCGTTTGGGAATCCCCGCATCACGCTGTAGACGCCATCATCATCTCCATGCTCGACTTGCCCAACCCGAGCAAGGATTCGAGCTGGAGCACCCGAAAGCATCCGTGCCGAACCTGCCTTCCCCGACGCCGGTCACCATCGTTGCCGACGATTCTGACCACCCCAAGCCTCGCCGACAAGCTCTACACGCTCCTGGTGAGCTTCTGCATCTCGTAGTGTCCTTGGCTCGCCCAATAATGCGATGTAGAGGGGTCGTGCCGTTCATCTGCGAGCGCCGCCGCTCGGCCTCGCCGTCGAGCTAGCTCCGGCGACCATTAGGAAGCGGCGCTGGTACCGTTAGGTTCCTCGTGACGTGCTGGTTCGAGTGGAACCAGTCGACATTCCGCCGGCCACCGTGTCCTCAGCCAGATATCCAATTTTGACTCGGTCAATGTCTACGTGGCAGATGATCTGGCCGCTGTCCCACTCGTCAGTGACTAAGGTTAGGTCTGTACCGGGTACGCTTAGTATTTCTATTTTAATTTAAATTCCACAAAAAGTGCAGAAAATTTGCAAAAGCATATCAAATCCATTTCAATTCAGAAAAATATAAGTAAGATACCAAAATGTTCAGAAAAATATAATCTATCCAATAAAAATATAATGCCAATTATTTTTTTAAATGAAAATTCAATTATTTAAATCCTGTTTCTTATGCCTTTTCTTTTATCCTAAATTCCAAGGGAATTCAATAATTAGAAAAATTTCTAAAATAAGTAATAAACATTTAGGAAATAAATAAAACACCAAAAGTAATTTTATTTCATCATATCAACATTAACAATGTCATTATTATACTTAAACCTCTAAAATTGTATTTACCTTATTTATCACTTTTTAAAATAAGAAAAATAAGAAAAATGATAACCCATTAATACCTTGAACTTAAAAGTTGTTTCTTAATTTCAACTTTACTTAACAAATGATTTCTTAATAATGGTTGGACAAATAGGAAACCCTAGTCCATTATGAATAAAACTATAACCAGCATATGTTTATGTTGTACCACTCGAAGGGATGTAATACTAGTGGAACAGTGTTTCATTAGTGTTATGTCAACGACTTGCATACTACACCATGCAGTGATATGCTGGGTCAACACAGTGACCCACTGCTGTTGCTTTTAATTGAGGGCCTTCTTCTAAAAAAGCACAGCTGAGACCGGTTAGCAAAATACAACATGTCCTCACTAATGGGTCATGTACATGCCATGTCAGCCAATATACTGCTACCGTTCGGCACTAGTGACAGTCTTTGAGCACCCAAAACGTCTTCGGTGACCACAATTTGATATGGGGCGTGCTGAGCGTCCCCCGGGGATCAAATCCCCGATCCCCGGGTCGGCAGCCACACGATAGAAACATCACAAACCGTTCATTTGAGTCAACGCTCCCAAAAGCAAAAGGAGAAAGAAGAAAAAAACGCCCTGGAGGTGAGCTCGCAACGTCGTTCTCCTCAGGCTCCCAGCGCTTCCGTCTGCCGCACCAGCAACCCTCGCCGGCAGCATCGGCGACCCTCGCCTGCCGCACCGGCAACCCTCGTCGGCGCAGCACCACCGCCCTTACCGGCGACCCTGGAAGCAACATGCAGCTAACAGCGAGGGCACACCTCGCAGCAGCACCACCCTGTTGACAGCAAGGTTGTCGCCGCCGTCGGCGGCCGTAGCACCACCATGACCGTTGGCCAGAAGTGGGCGTCCAGGCGTCCAGCTTTCCCTTGTAGCATCGGCGATACACCTTTGTAGCGACGTCGGCCGACGTTTGTAGCACTGACCGCTGACCTTTGTAGCAAACCGAGACAGCGGTTAGCGATAGCCTACCACGTAGCATCGGCGACCGCCTTTTGTAGCACCAACTGCTTGCATTCGTAGCTTCGACATTACACTTTTGTAGCAAGGCGGAAAAGAGTCAGCGGCAGCCTACCATGTAGCACCGGCGACCGCCTTTTGCAGCATGGGCGGCCAACATTTGTAGCACTATCGACCGCCGCTTGCAGCATCCATTTCCGGCACGACGCACCATCTCTTTGCAGCTGTGCAGCACCGTCGCCGGGCGCTTGAAGCAGCGAGGCATGAAACTGAGGACTGGGGAGCCTCGATAGAATCTTATGGCAGTGTTGTAGCATCCATGTTCTAACGGGGAACTCACTGATATAAATCCCGGCGCCCGGCGGGGGAGATGGAGGTCCGCGGTGGGGCGAGCTCATGAAGGTCGAGGCCGACGAGAGAATAAGGCGGCGCGGCCGTGCTCATGGAGATGGAGGCCGGAGTCGGGCAAGCTCGAGGAGGCGGATTCCTAGGCGGCGGTGGCGGCCGAGCAGGAGTAGGAGCAGGCGACGGGGAAGAAAGCTGCCTCGCTCGCGGACGAGTCAAGCACGAGAGGAAAAAAGGGCAGGAAGATTGGGGACGGAGGTTGAAGACGTAGTTGTCCGGGCCACGGGAAGTGAGGAGAGGAGAGGATAAGGCCAACGTGGGTGGGCCCACCAGAAAGTATTGCGGTCTTCCTGTACACGCGGCGAGCAGCGGACCCGGACGATGTAGTTGCCTGATCCCCCGGGGGAACGTAAGCATTTTCCATTTGATATTCTGAGTGTACGGTGATGTAATCAAACCTGTTACAAGTTTAAGTACCTACCATGTATTTTACTTGATGGCCTAGAAAATCGTAATGGAGTAAGGCCGCATCGGCCATGGGGAAACATCATCATCACACACGCGTTCATGAAATTAAATGAAATTCAAATTATGTTCGTTCATGAAAGGAAAATGATCTGTTCCCCGGGGGATCGACTCATCCCATCCTTCGCCTTGGGCAGCTGACGCGTGTCTTCTCTAGCTGAAAAAAGGAGGCAACTGGCGGGTCCCACTTTTCTTTTCTCTATCGTTATCTCCCTGAAGAAATCCCCGCATCGTTCTCCTCAAGGTATGCAGCGCAGCGTTGACTGCTGCGCCGCCGCCTGGCTCGTCCGCCAACACGCCCGCCTGCGACTTGCTCCTCTCGTTCGTCCCCGTGCTGCTCCTCCGCCGGCGCGCCACTCTAGAGCTGCTTCTCGGCCTGTCCCCCGTGCTGCTGCCGACGCCAGGGAGAGGAGAGCTTTGCCGCCGCAGGTGCTCCGCCGGCCGGAGACGGAGACGGAGACGAGGCTCCTGAGCTCGTCCCTCGCTCGCTCTCCGTCCCGGACTCCGCGCGCCTCCGCGAGGTGTAGCCATGGCGCCGCCGCCGGCAACCTCCGATTCCACCTCTCCGGGAGCCGCGCCCTAGCTCCACTTTGTCGGCCGCCGGTCAAGCTCCACAGCGCCGCCCTGTTTTCCTGGGGGGCCTCTGCCGACTTCCACCGGTCGTGCTCCGCCTAGCTCGCGGACGTCCTTGATGCGTGCCCGCACCCACTCACCTCCGGCCAGCTTTGGTTTTCTCCGTGTCTTCCCCATGGCGCCCTCCGCCATGCGCCCATGCCCAACCTCTGCAAGGCAAGCCCATGCCCCACCTCCTCCATGCGGTGTTGCGAGCAGCAGCCGGCGGTGCTACCATTGGCGAGCCAGGTTGCTGCCGACGACGGCCCTCGTTGCTGCCGACAACGGGCCAAGTTGCTGCCGACGGCGGCCCTCCTTGCTGTCGACGGCTTACGACATGCATTACGTGGATTTTGCTGTCATATATAGATTTTTTTTGCTACAACCGTTCTATGGTTTTGCTATGTTAGTATATATTTTTTGCTACTAAGTATTTCGGTGATGTATTGGGCGAAGTCTGTTTTGATACAATAACAATGACCTCGCCAGAAACCTTGTAAAAAATGATGTGATGCTATTTTTTTTGCTACAATTATTTTGTTGTTTTGCTACTTTAGTATAGAATTTTGCTACGAGGGCTCGGCGAGGGTCTCCGGCGAGGTCTTCGTCAATATTTCCGATGATATTAGTTTTTGCTACATTAACACTTCTTTTTTTGCCACAATAGCATAATTATTTTGCTACAAACTCTCCGGCGAGGTCTCCGGCGAGTCTCCGGCAAGCTCAGCCTTTTTATTTGATTTCGTGGCTGAACTGTTTTTTGCTACAATCTAGCAAAAGCGGGTTATTTTTTTTGCTGCCGGGAGGTGTTTTTTTTTGCTACATTCAGTAAAAGCAGATCTGGCCGTCCAAGATGACCGATCCGACGGCTGGCGACCCGGGGGCTGGGAAATCAGATCCCCCGGGGGACGCCCAACAGTTTCCTTCATGAAATGAGATAAATTTTGGATGTGCAAGTAATATTTTATTTGCAAAATGTAAATATTTAGAAATGTGTTTTGAGGCCCCAAAACCCATTTAGAGGCAACATATTTAAATGACTCAATATATTAATAGAAGAAATATCAACAATAATGACTTAGTATACCAACAAAGGTGATATAAACAGTAGGACGATTGTTTATAAACGTAGTATGATATCCAATATAAACAATAACAAAAGCAAACACCAGAACTAAAAACCAATCCATTATTCAATCCGATTGTCTACAAGTGATTGAAGCCCTTCAGACGGGAAGTTTCCCATCAACGGCGACGAATGCTCTTTTTCATGACATTTATATCCATACTTTTACGTTTTCTAGTTGTGAGTTTAGTTTCAGTAATAGGGAAGAAAACTTTGTTGCTGATTATCGAGAGAGACAGATTCACTCCCATGTGTATGGGTAGATGATCCGCCGAGTTTTATTGTTTCCCTTTTAGTTGACGATGTATCTATTATTTGATTAATAAAAGCTTGTAGCAGAGTCCTGCTGTTTCCCTAAAAAAAACCAATCCATGCTCATGAGGCAACAACCTTCTATTACCGGTCCATTTAAGAAAAAAATGGTAAGATAAAAAGTGTTTAGATTTTAGATTTTTGAAAAATGTTCAGATTTAATAAACATTAAGGATTTGAAAACCAGTCGCATTTTAAAAAAATATTTAGATTTCGAAAAGGTTCATATGTGTAAAATGTTGAGGTTTTGAAAAAAAAAATTTCAAATAATCTTCAATATTTTTATTTTTTTTAAAAAATGTCAAATTTTAAAAAAAAATCAAAACTATTTTTAAAATGAAAAAGAAAAGAAATAGCAGAAAAATAAAAATGGAATTTTTAAAATCAATATAATTTTAAAAGTAAAAATAAAAGAAACAACATAACAAGAAAAACTAAAAAAGAAAAAAGAATAACGAAGAAGAATAACAGAATATAAAAGGAAAAAAAAAAACCGAAGTACCATAGGAAACCGAACCTGAAGCATCCAGAATATTCCCAAAACCAGGGGAAAAGGATCCTACTGGGCCGGCCCGGTTACAGAGAGAGAGTCTAATAGGCTCTGATACCAAGATGATAAGGGGTGTCCCGATCTTCTCAGTAAGCGACGGTGGTGATGAACACACGATGGTAGCAGCGGATGGAATCGATGATGATGAGAAGGATAACTTGTATGACGCCGACGAAGTCTCTCGATTGATTCCTGATGCCAATGCAACAGCTCTCAACCCTGCAAGATATTCGCAACTCCACACACTTGCGCACGTAGCCGCCGACCACGAAACGGTAGATTGCAATCTTCTAATCCCCAATGGAACAAGCAGATCACACAAACTTTCAGTAGCATAAAACTCCAGATCGCAACGAATTGGAGAGTTGGGGAACAATAGTTTTGCTTAGCAAACAACTATGAACTAGGGTTTATCTTAAACGTGGTCTAAAGCAGCTAGGGGGTCGTCCAAGGCACTTATATAGGTGTCCGGGATGAGTTCTGGTCGAAAAATACAAGTAAAATCGACCCAGAAAAGTTCTGGTCGAGACAGACTCGGACAGATCCGGTCTGGAATCCGGTCAACCGGGCTGTGGACCGGGCGGGCCGGTCTGTGGTCCGGTCGACCGGGCGGGAAACCGGGAAGTTCGCAAAAATCCGGTTTCGCTCCGGTACGATAAATCCGTCCCGGTTGCCGCCCGGTCAACCGGGCCAGGGACAAAAAAAAAAGTTGCAGCTCCCTGTTTCCTTTTCCCCGAACTCCAGTACCATCCTAAATTCGGGCGCTCGATCTCACCTGTTGTCCCCTCAAACATGAAGACTTGCAAGCAGACCGCATCGATGGGAGCCGCCGCCACGGACGAGGCCCACAGCAAGTAAGAATCCAAACCGAATCTTGTTTCTTTGATGCAAGAGACATTGCTAGTTTTGGTGCGTCTAGCCGTCGATCCATAACTTTGGATTCCTACGCAGGTCGGCAGCGAAGAGCGATGCAATCCAATCGAGGAAGGGGAAGAAGGCCAAGGGAAAGTAAGAATCCAATCGATTTGTTTGTGTGATGCAACATATAGAGGTTAATTTTGGTGCGTCGACCCATGACATTTTCGATGTTCCACGCAGATTGGCGGTGAAGAGCAATGGAGCGGAGAAGCCCAAAACCCATGACGTTTCTGATGTTACACGCGGGTTGGCGGTGATGAGCATTGTAGAGGAAATGTCAGAGGATGAATTGCTCGCGCTGTACACCTACCGGTGAGATGATATCCTCCACGTTATTCAGATTGTTGTTCAGTTTTTTGCTTTTCTGGACGGTGCTGATTTATTTGGCCATGATTCGGTTGGTTAGGAATATCTTTTGGATGAACAACTTCCCTGGCGTCTATGACGAGCCGTCCGTACATGCTGTAAGTTCGATCCTTCAACGCCTCCTTACCTCTATCAGCAGGCATAATGATTTGTTTCCTTTTTTTGTGGATGAATTGATAATTTGTTCTCTTAAAACTCAGATTCGTAAGAAAGCCACTGAAAACTGGAAATTCTTTAGCGATTCGGTAAGACAGCTTTTAATCTTCTTTAACTTTTGCTGTGCTGATTTGTTATTGATACATAATGGATGGATCTGTGTTGCAGGAGAAGGCCCCTTATCTAGCCAAGGCACGTGTGAACAAAATACTCCTAGCTGAGGCTCACGCGTTCAAGAAGGTTGAGACAAATAGCTAGCGGTTTTACCTATTTTTAGATGATTTTAACATGCTAACCTAATCATCCTCTTCAGATATAATGCTCTTTCAGCACATATGTTATTTCAATAAAAATAGATAATCTCATCTACTTTACCTTTCATTGAAAGAATAATTAAACTGTGTTTACACATTTATTTTTCTTTATTGTTGATCAAGCTTCTCCTTGAACTTTTATGGTTTTCTTTCCCTTGCAGACACTGCGGTTGACGAACGCTTTGACGAACAAGACGGTGAATCTGAAAGTGTGAACACTCCAGATCTCTAACATGTGTTTGAATAGGTGATTTGCATTTTTCTTTTTGCTATATGTGTACCTCTTGATTAGTTACTCAATTAGCAGGTAATGCATGTTCTCTTGTTTTGTTTATATGGCATCTGTTGTATGGATTTGATTAATTTCTGAACTAGCTAGTTATTGGATTTATACATTTGGCCATGAGTTAATATGCCCCTGTTTTCTACTCTATGAGCCTCTCATATGCATGTTAATATAAAATCAAGCTCACATGACTTTATTATCTTGAAAGTTCAGTATTTGCCTCTGATGGAGGCACCGATGGTATCATATGTTGCCAAAAATAGGAGAACATAATTGTCAGCAATATAAGTAGAACGTGTGCTGGCACATTAATTTAGTTCTATACTTGTTCATTCGGTGTTCCTATTTTTGGTTTTGTCTAGTAACAATGCTGAAATAATTCAGCGTTCAATCGGATAACCTTTTTTATAATTTCCACAATGAGTTAGATACCATAGCTCCCGCTTTCTTGTATCTGAGCCTAATTCTTACTTGAATTGATTTTCAACCTTAATCTTGGGATCATATGTAGCCAAAACCATGAGAACATGATTGTCAACAAAATAAGTTGATCTTGTGCCAGCATAAATAAACTGGTCTTGTTTGTTCAGTGTTTTTATTGTTGGTCTTGTCCAGTAATGTTGAAAAAATTCAGCTTTGGGTAATTTTTTGTTATAATTTTTACAATTTATAAGTTTGCTTGTACTGTTCAAGCCATACAAAATTGTGGGATATAACTTTGCCAGCTTTGGGTATATTTTTTGATATAATTTTCACAATTCTTTTACCATTTCCACATCGGTTTATGTTGGTGCAATACCGTTGAGCAGCCAGCAGTTCTACCTCATCTGAGCATCATGCCATGGTTTATAGGTGGCATGCTGTTGGAATCTGTTTTGTTTTGGTCTTGTAGCTGGCAAGGAAGAAGGAACTAAACTTAGTACTTCCTCCGTTCCATTTTATAAGATGTTTTGGCAAACTAATCAAGGCTGCCAAAACGTCTTATAATAGGGAACAGAGGAAGTGTAGAACAAAACAGTGCTCTTTTGCTATTGCTTCATCTCATGTTGATAATATCATCCTTTGAACACCACCACACATCACCTGTTATAGCAGTTTCATTTGCTTTTGGTATTTATTTGTTTTAACTGCCATGTTATTAGACTGCGTATGAGAAAGTCAAACTCCTTAAAAATGTAACTGAATGTTTTAGAGTTATAAACTTTTACATGTTCCATTTTTCCAGCAGAATTATTCATGTGTGAGCACCGGAGTATGGAATGATGCCTGTATCAATGCAACTTTGTTTGCTTGCAGAAATCTCTTTGGATCGCACAATTACTGCAACCAACTCCACAGCCTGATTCTGTGTGGGCCGACACTTTGGAGGGTTCAGATGCAAGTGCATTTCATGCTGCCATATGGTCAATACTACTATTAAATATGTTCGTGGTCCTAGCTTTAGATGTTGAACTCTGTTTTGCATACTGTGGTGTTTGATTAGTAATGTTGAATGGCCGTTAAGTTATATTTCACTATTAGAAACCCTATGATGACATTGTGAGATTACAACTGAATATTTTGTCGTTTTGTGTGATTTTCGCCAGTGTGTTTGTAATAAAGTTGCACATTGTGGCCAACGGTTCTGCTGTGCCTGTGTACACTGTCAGATTAGTTCTTGATTACTTTCCTGATGGATGGATTTGTTGCTGCTGCTAGCTAGCTCTAATTGTCTGTGTAGAATATGGTCATGTATTCATCTAGGTCACTCGCTGTAGAGGAGTTGTACTAGCAAAGATCGGCGCGCCAGCACGCCGCGCCAGTATAGTGGATGTTTGCTGGAAAATTAGGTGGGAAAACAGGGATACACTACTTAAACTATAATATGTATAATAAATTGGACCAATTAAAGCAGATGATATAATTTTTGTAACATATATTCTATATTTTATTGACTAAAATAATGGTCAAAGTAATTTTTTAAACTATGTGCGCGCCTGTTAAATCAATCCGGAGGGAGTATGACTAAATAGGGTGATTACTGTTTTGGCCCATGTAGAATTATGTGGGTCTCGATTAATTCAAATTTAGCTATCTTGACAACGTTAAGAAGTATCATTGTTTCTGACTTCTTGTTGCCTCATTAAAGGGTGGGTCACAATTTATATTTACAAAAAATGTTGGCGGAGCCTCCCATGCTCTGTTTGGTAACTGCCTATTACTCATTACATTAATTGATTGTCCTCCGCGTGATTCCCTTTATTTGGCTCATACCACCAGTTCCAAAGGAGACAGTCTTCAGTTCACTATCATATAGAAACATGCAGTTTATTGTAGCATCACACATACCGAACAACAGTGTGGCAGTTTCAGGCGGACCTCTTCCACCAAAAGAGCACACCATTGCGGAGATAGTATTCAGTTTACTGTTATCTCGCAACACACAGATTTCCTATAGGATCTCATTTTACGAATAGCGGTGTAGCAGTTTCAGGCAAACCTCTTGCAGTTGCCTCTAGCACATCAGTATATCATACCATTAGGCATCCCGTCGAAATAAAGGTGCTTGTTTCATTTGCCAAGTTGTAAGATTAAAATATATGAAACTCGACAATGTATATATATTTAGTTTACTTGCTATTGTGCTTCATGAAGCTCATATGTTACTCTGGGTTGTGAAACTATCCAGAAAAACTTCTTTGTTGTAACAGTGCAAATCTATTTTCTTTGGCTGTTTGTTATTCTAGGTTATCCTTTTTTTTCCCAGAGATTCAGTGCTTTAAAAGTGAATATGTTTATTGTTCACCGAAAACAGAGGCCTACTTTTGGTTTATGGGAAACATGGGAAATTAAGCTCAGATAGGGAAAAAATAATAGTACTACATTTTATTTATTGGCATATTAGGATATACACTGGTTGACTGCGAGGAAAAGAAGTTTTTAGCGACAAAGTTAGATAATAATTAAACTTCATCCTTTCAAATTAACAGTACTGTAATTAGCAAGAAAAGGGAATGCTGAATTAACAACCTTAGGTGATATACAATCTAAATACGACAATAGACCGTTCGAAGAAAAAAAATGAGCTAAAACTTTCAACAGATGTTATGCCGGAAAATAAACCTAACGGCAGACCAAGCACCATCAATCTTTCATAAATACACAAACCAATCGAGTAAAATCATGGAAAAAGAATAGTTAATGAAATAAGATTATCTTAGCTCGTCTGATACATATGAACTCCTAGGGCACCTATAAGCATCGTCATGGGGATGAACTTTTATCCAACACCAATGTTCTTGCATTGTCACTGGAAAAAATATTCATGATCTGTAAGATCCAACCATAAAAATCGGAGCTTCAATATAGCATTTATAGTGTAATATAATCCATCGCACTACCAAGAACACCAAATATCATGGAAGCACAATATCATTCTCTGGACACGCATGGTTCTTCTTTTGGTTGCTTGTTAACTTGTAGACCACGTGGGACTGATTTAGGAACAATAATATACTAACACCATTTTCTTTTCAGCACAATTGGGAGATTATTTTAGATAAAGTGAAAGAATACGCTTTACTCAGATTTTCATACAGGAGGATGTGTGTTATTGGATGGATGGTTGTCCCATACATAAATTTGACTGCACAAATCAAAGCAGAACAACAAATCCAAAATAAAAGCTGCATAGCTCTAGAAATCCATCACGGCTGTTAAAACCGTGGGCAACACACTAAAGTTCAAAGATCTGATAATATAAAATGTAATGAGATTTGATTTCTTGTAGAAAATGTGGGGATAAATAAATGGAAATAGCAAGGCAGGCGAAAGAAAAGAAATGATTGATGTTAGAAGTGTAGAACACATATGAGAATATCTCACCTCGTTGCTTCAGGTGTCCTCGGAATTAGCCTGCTAAAAAATTAAGATAATGACACTATTTACAGTAACATTTATATGTAATAACATGGACATCCCTTGATTAGCAGATATGGCAAAACCATAATCTGCCAATTGCAAGGAATTGCCACAGTTAGCATAAGATCTGACCTAAAACAGAGAATCACCTTTAATTTATTTTTCAAGATTATGTTGGTTCAAAATTGAGGCCTTGGATCAAAATCATCACGCATACATGATAAAGCTTTCACAAACTCTTGTACCTTGGTCGAATCAACCTGTACATCAGCACGGGTGGCCCCAAATGCATTTTCTTCTTCAGAAATATAACAATTAGTAGAATTAAAAAATAGCAGTAGGAAAATCATAAACAACTTGATACTATTTGGATGCTAGAGTAAGTAAGTCACAACCTCAGATCTCGCAGTAACCAGTTGATACACATCATTGCTCTGCCATCCATATGGGAATGGTGCCAATGCCCCTTTAATCTGGAAGGATTATATTTTTAGAATCAGTAATGGTGGGTGAACATATAGAATTCCATCTGCATATAATCCCTGGTACATAATGTTATGACCGGTTTATCTTATAGCAGGAAGAAGCCCATTAGTGGGCCTAGATTAGGGGCTTAGCCCATTTACCTTTAGGTTATTAGCCTATTTATATCCATGTAATAGCTACGTGAAAGGCAAGCAATAAACAGATCTCATAGATCGTTATTGCCGACTCCTTGAGGAGTCGGTCTTCCCTGCCCTAGCCGCCGCTTCTTCCCTTGCGCCGCCTTCCTCCAACCTCGCGACGGCGGCCAGCTGCCGGCGCCGCCTTCCTCTCCCTCGTCCAGCACACTTCCACCCCTACAATCTACGTAACCGTCCTGGTAGGATCACAGATCCTACCAATTTGGTATCAGAGCCCTCTACGATCATGTCTTCGAGCCAGCCCACCGCCGCCACCGCCGCCGCATCCGAGACGCCGCCGGCCTCCTCCGCCGCCGCGCACCTGCCGCCGCCCTTCACGGGCGCCGCGGCGCCCCTGGCAGATGTCGCCGGCGCCGCCCCCCTCCTCTCGCAGCAAGAGCTTTCGACGGCCATCCGCGACCTCGCCACCGCCATCCAGGGCATCCGCCTGTACCTCATCGGTACGCAGGGGATGACCACGCTGCCCCTGTCGCCACCCCTCGCCGCCTACCCGGCCGCGCCGACAGCCCTACCCGGCCAGGGCGCGCCTGCTCCGCCCCCGGCCTCACCGCCGCCGCCGCCGTGGGCGTCCTGGCAGCCGGTCCCCAGCACGGGCCCCGCCTCGCTGCCCCAGGGTGTGCCCATCCAGCGGGTCCAGTTCCCGCCGTCGCCCTCCCGACTCCCGGCGTGGGTGACCGCGACGGAGCCCCCGCCCGTCTACTCGGCCGCACCGGCGCCGTCCCCCGTCTACACCACCGCCAGGGACCCTCCGCGCCTGTCCTTCCCGGACCCGCAGCCCGCCCGCTTCGCCGACCCTTCCGCTGGTCGCGTGGAGTACCCCGCCCAGGGCGCCACCGGCCTCGCTCCCCCACGCTACGCTAAGCTGGAATTCGCCACGTACGATGGCGTCGAGGACCCCCTCAACTGGCTCAACCAGTGCGAGCAGTTCTTCCGGGGACAGCGTACCCTGGCTTCGGACCGGACGTGGCTCGCCTCATACCACCTCCGCGGCGCCGCCCAGACGTGGTACTACTCCCTGGAGCAGGACGAGGGTGGCATGCCTCCATGGGACCGGTTCCGTGAGCTCTGCCTTCTCCGCTTCGGCCCTCCAGTCCACGGCAGCCGCTTGGCGGAACTTGGGCGTTTGGCGTTCACCACCACGGTGCAGGACTTCGCCGACCGCTTCCAGGCCCTCGCATGCCATGCGCCCGGTGTGACGGGGCAGCAGCGCGCCGAGCTCTTCATTGGCGGACTGCCGGACCACATTCGCGTCGACGTGGAGATGCGGGATCCCCGAGACCTGCGGTCGGCCATGTACTACGCTCGCGCCTTCGAGCAGCGCGCGCGGGCCATGCAGCAGGCCTTCCCGGCCAGCGACGTTCGGCCAGCCGCCCGCCCTCCACCGACACCACCAGGCCAGGCGCTCACGGCCGTGACTCATGCGGGGCACTCCGATCCAGCCGCGACGCGGCCTTTCCGTCGGCTGACCACGGCCGAACAACTTGAGCGCCGTCGTAAAGGGTTGTGCTTCAACTGCGACGAGCTCTATGTACCGGGCCACGTTTGTCCACGCCTGTTCTACTTGGAGACCGTAGACGACGTTGCGGCTGATGTCGTCACAGCTGGGCTGGCTGACGCGGCCGTCTCCAAGGCCGACGCCGTTCCGGGATGAGTTCCGCCAGCAGTTTCCAGCTATCCAGCTCGAGGACGAGCTGTTTGAGAAGGCGGGGAGGAATGTTATGACCGGTTTATCTTATAGCAGGAAGAAGCCCATTAGTGGGCCTAGATTAGGGGCTTAGCCCATTTACCTTTAGGTTATTAGCCTATTTATATCCATGTAATAGCTACGTGAAAGGCAAGCAATAAACAGATCTCATAGATCGTTATTGCCGACTCCTTGAGGAGTCGGTCTTCCCTGCCCTAGCCGCGGCTTCTTCCCTTGCGCCGTCTTCCTCCAACCTCGCGACGGTGGCCAGTCGCCGGCGCCGCCTTCCTCTCCCTCGTCCAGCACACTTCCACCCCTACAATCTACGTAACCGTCCTGGTAGGATCACAGATCCTACCACATAAGGTGTCATGCTATTTTATACATTAAAAACACATCGGATCTGGAACGAAACTTACCAGATCCACTAAATGTATATTTGTACAGCAAATTGGGTTAGCTTCCCAGATTTGGCTCGGTGAAGCTATACTTTTTGGCCTATTACACGGTGGAGTTTCAGAAAGCCGGAAGCTGGAGGACTTCCAAACACGCCCAAGAGCAGTTTAAATATTTGTTGCAAGGAAGAAAATTTCAAGGCTTAACCAAAGCAAGCTAATATATTATATCTAGGAATACAAAAATCCAAGTTTAAAAACCGAATCAATGAGGAAATCAGTGACATGGGTATACCCTTCGGGTACCCATTATTGGTATACCTGGATCGGCTCGGCCCAATATGGAGAAGGCCCAACAAGGCAACCCGAAGAAGTAGTTGACTAGGACTCTTGTAAAACCCTAGGCTGGTTGCATATATAAAGCTAGCCAGGGCACCCGAAATAAGGAGGATAGAGAGACAACATAGCTCCGCCTACGGCGGCACCCCGTAAACACATCTATGATCATATACTGGATTGCTAGCAGCACGTAGGGATCCTTCACCGAGGGGACCCGAAGCTGGGTACGTCGTGTGCCTAATCTCGCTCCCGGAATCTCCATCGTCGCTCTCTCCCGAAACCCTAGTCTACAATACGTAGGCATTGCCGAGGTGATCCCTCGTCAATTGGCGCCGACCGTGGGGATCGCGACGACTGGATTTCGTTATCCGGGCGGGATCCCTCATCTGCATCGACAATTTAATCGCATCTATTAAGATTCGCCATCAACAAGTTTCGCCATCATTGTGGCCTACTCTTGTCGAGTCGTCAGGATCGGCGCATATCTTTCGAGTGGTGGACTAGCCGCGCGTGACTCAATTTCCTGGTGGCCGATTGGCGCGGCAAGTCGCAACAATTCCCGGCGTGATTAATCGATCCTGGGGTGATACGGGAGGCACGGTTTCAGTCGGTGTCCCATGCGCTTCGTCTAAAGATCCATTGGGAGGCATCTCAGCATCAGCAGATCAAGTCCCAAACACCGTGGGCAGGAAATACGAAAGGTGAAGACGCGCGCAGAAAAGATTTGATGTACTGATCGTCGGCCAGGCTGATTAGCGTGGCCTCGACATTGAAGTAGAGTTGATCATCCAACGCGCCTGGTCCGGGTCTCCTCCTACCACACGTCAAAGAGTTGGACCAAATCCCATGTAGGGAATATCTCAGCTGAACCCAAGTTGCCTGACATAGCGATGATTTCAAGGAAGCCAAGGTGCAACACTGCGCATAAGGAAATTTGAAGACAAATTCACGTATTGCACCTTGTGATGTTTTCAAGTGCCATGACACGTGAAAGAAAAAAAAAAGATTGATCAAAGAGCTAGCCAGTGCTCAGTATAGTACACCACTGATTCGCCAGGCTGTCCAAAAAAGAAAAAACATGGACTTTGTCCGGTCCACCTTCAATTTCGCATGAGCTGCCAATGACTTCAATCCCGAACAACTCCACGGCCATCGATTCGGAAGGAGTTGACATCGCCGTCAGTTCCGGAGAAGTGACAGCGCTATCAAGTCTGGAACAGCCAACATCGCCATCGTCTTCATCACTGCGACTTCGTTGACTCCATCCGATGTCATGATCCATTACATTGGCTGCATCGCTGGATCGAACTTCAACAATAATCATAAATTCATGAACCTATCGGTAACAGTTTTTTTTTCACGTATTTTTTAAATTTTTATGCAATAACCCAGTCGATTGAGTATTTAAGGACTTGACTATCAAGTGCGTGAGCATGCACAGGCTTCTTATTCTCTCATTAGAATATTCAACAATAACTAGTCTGGGATACTAATATTTTTCTTTCATTCATCTTTGAACGAGTAAATCTTTCTGCTACACGAGAATTTGTTGGTTATTTCGGCATGATCATTAATTTCGACTGCAACTATAATTTCGGAAGAAGTTGTGTACTTACGCGATGAGGCCAAGCATTACTACATTGATTGAAAAAAAGTTATTAGTAAATTGATCTTCTTCGGCTCAGTGGATCTATCTTGTTCGGTTCTGGTTCTATCTTCCCCGGCTCAGTGGATTTATTTTCTTCGGTTCAGTGGATCAGTGGGTTCATTTATATGGTTATCATTGGTTTCTTCTTATATTATATAATACTACCCGGTGTACTTCTGGGTGACTGGATTCATCTTATAAGGTTATCATTGTTTTCCTCTAATATAATATTACCCGACGCGTTTCCGGGTCAATGGATTCATCTTCTATGGTTATTACTAGAACTATTTTCTCCGGCTCAATGGATTCATCCTCTATGATATCAACGGATTCATCTTTTATGGTTATTACTGGATTCTTCGGGTCAATGGATTCATCATTTATGATATCAACGGATTCATCTTTTATGGTTATTACTGGATTCTTCGGGTCAATGGATTCATCATTTATGATATCGGCGGATTCATCTTCAATATATGATGGTGTAATCTTTAATATGGATTCATCTCAAGTACTTCATCTCGGACTTCATCTTCAGTATTTCATCCTTAATGGCCTTCTTTCGGCGACACGGATAATACTCGGGGGCTCGACAACGACTTCGCCCCGAGTAACAACGGTGACACGGCGTCTAAGCAACAATCATGACATCACCCCAGCAGTGCTCGGGGTTTCGGCTATTTCTTCATCAATAATTTGGCGGCATCTATTTTCGCTATTTGGTGGTTTCTACTTCAGCTCGATTTCTTCTCTACACTCGAAGACTTAATCGCGTGTCGATTCCGTCATACCCAATAAGATAAGTGATCCTTTATTCTACATAAAGTTGATTAATATTTATTTTCGCCGCACACGACACTCGGGGGCTGTGCGGCATAAATTCACTTTACATATCATCGAATCTGAGCATCTGACACCGCATGCGAAAAAGAGAGTCAAGGAAAAGATAGAAAAAGTTTGTTTATTTGTGCAGGAAATAGCAAATTTCAAAGTATATAAGAGAGAACCCGACGAATCTTCTTCAGGGAGGAACCCGACGAAATCAAGAGAGAACTCGACGAATCTTCTTCAGGGAGGAACCCGACGAAATCAAGAGAGAACCCGATGAATCTTCTTCAGGGAGGAACCCGACGAAATCAAGAGAGAACCCGACGAATCTTCTTCAGGGAGGAACCCGACGAAATCTTGAGAGAACCCGACGAAATTGTCTTGAAGACAGAACTCGGTGAAATCTTATTCAAGGAGGACCCGAAAAATTACCTTCAAGGAGGTCCCGAAGAATTATCTTCAAGGAGGTCTCGAAGAATTATCTTCAAGGAGGTCCCGAAAAATTACCTTCAAGGAGGTCCCGAAGAATTATCTTCAAGGAGGTCTCGAAAAATTATCTTCAAGGAGGTCCCGGAAAATTACCTTCAAGGAGGTCCCGAAGAATTATCTTCAAGGAGGTCTCGAAGAATTATCTTCAAGGAGGTCCCGAAAAATTATCTTCAGGGAGGACCCGAAGAATTGTCCTCAGGGAGGACCCAAAGAATTGTCCTCAGGAAGGACCCGAAGAATTTGCCTCAAGAAGGGACCCGAAGAATTGTCCTCAGGGAGGACCCGAAGAATTGTCCTTAGGGAGGACCCGAAGAATTGTCCTCAAAAGAGGACCCGAAGAAATTTTCCTGAAGGAGGAACTCGACGAAATTTTCATCAAGGAGGAACCAAAAAAAAAAAAGAACAAAAAAAAAGGTGGACAAATCTTCGGGTTCATTGACTCGATCATATTGTTCCGAGCAAGAGCATCGGTGATGTACCCGACAATATAGAAGAACCAATATATTCGGCTGTCTCATCAAGCTCGAGAGAAAAATAGAAGAACCCGCAAAATGGGTCATCGCATCAGCCGAACAATGCACTTGACAAAATATTCTCAGAGCGCCAAAGTCGCGAATAATCTCTGAATGCCGCAAAACTCTGCGAAGGTAAGACCCCGGGTCCGTCCCGTGTGGCGTGGCATCGCCAAAGACTGCGCTCGCTACTTTTTTCCACATCAACAGATGTGAAGAAATATCCCAGCGGACGCGCTGTGGACCCGTTAAAACATGACTGGGGCTCGACAGATGGTAAGACCTTAAGCGGCACCTGTCGAGTTAGCACCAGTGTCCCGAGATCATGTCCAGGGACGTGATCTTGAAGTAGGTTTTTGCGGATTGCCACTAGAGCAGTTAACTAGTACCTGATCCGTCAGATGAACTAGCCCCAATTACCATTATCCCTGTACAATATAGATATGGATGTCAAATAAAAATAGCAACGCCCTGGAGTCGATAAAAAGAGGGGCTGCGCCAAGTTCTTTATCGATAAGTACAACTTGAGCCTATGTCTAGGTGCAAGCACCTGCCCATAGGCTCGGGGGCTACTCTTATCGAGAGTATTGTTCACCCTCTCGATAAGATACAAGAAAGAGGAAAAATTGTGGTGTCGATTAAAAGCAAGTTGAGCCTACACCCAAGTGCAAACACTTGGCTGTAGCCTCGGGGCTACTCCCATCGGGAGCGCTGGCCGCGCACCCGATAGAAAAATAACTTCGACAACATCTATGACAATCAAGGTTTGTAGACTCAACTCGATTCTACGACTCGAGTGGAGCCTACTCCCATCGGGAGCACATGGATTTCATCAAGTCCTCCAGAAATATAGTTAAGTTCTTCATCGAGTAGTACAACTTGAGTCTATGCCTAAGTGCAAGCACTTACCCATAGACTCGGGGGCTACTCCCATCGGGAGCGCTGTCGCGCACCCGATAGAAAAATAACTTCGAGAAACGTCGACATCATTTATGCTACACATGATCTACGACATGGACCTCGCCTTTGGAGATGATTATGCTTGGAGTCTCTACGCAAGTCTTCGACTTCCCTAGACACTCGGGGGCTACTGACATGGGTATACCCTTCGGGTACCCATTATTGGTATACCTGGATCGGCTCGGCCCAATATGGAGAAGGCCCAACAAGGCAACCCGAAGAAGTAGTTGACTAGGACTCTTGTAAAACCCTAGGCTGGTTGCATATATAAAGCTAGCCAGGGCACCCGAAATAAGGAGGATAGAGAGACAACATAGCTCCGCCTACGGCGGCACCCTGTAAACACATCTATGATCATATACTGGATTGCTAGCAGCACGTAGGGATCCTTCACCGAGGGGACCCGAAGCTGGGTACGTCGTGTGCCTAATCTCGCTCCCGGAATCTCCATCGTCGCTCTCTCCCGAAACCCTAGTCTACAATACGTAGGCATTGCCGAGGTGATCCCTCGTCAATCAGTATCTGAGATCTTAATATGCTGAAATCATCTCAAGCATAAGCCAGAATTAATAATTCAGTGGTACCCAATAAATTTAAACCCATTACCGACCCATCCAAGCATTGAGTGGTGATGAAAAAATGGCAGTCCAGTCCATCAACAACGAAAATGGCGTTTCCAGATCACCATGCATTAGGTGCATTAAGAATGTACTTGTATTTATTTTCATAATAAGCACATATTGTTGAACAACACTGCAACATTGCAGACCACTGCAATAAATAAATCAGGGCATTGTCATTTTATTAACGACAAAAAAAAGAGCTATCTACCTAATTGGTTACTGTACAAGTTAAAGAAATCCTGCACATACAAAGCATCTCATGATTTAAGTGTTTGATTGTAGAGAACTATGGTTCACAAAATGAAGGTGATGATAATTCGGTGGACTCAGTCTGTTGCAATCCTAATACCAAAGAAACGAACGAACTAACTTCTACATTTTTCTTGCCTAACCATTAGCAAAGTAACAAAGCAGAAGCAAAAACAATTTATTTTCCTCCACAAGTGAGTGCTAGCTAGAAGCAGCTCCTCTTTGCCCTGGATCATTGTTCTGAGCCTAGTACCTAGGTGCCCAACGATATAGTCTGGAGAAAGAAGAATTACAGAGAGCACCAGGGCTCAGACATAAGAAAAGATGATGAGCTACGATTAGAGTTACCTTACCGATCTGAGTTGTCAATCACACGCCAGACGCCATGAAGGATCCGAGCGTAGCAATCCCCTACGCGGCCCCGCCTCGTTCCCTTGCACCAGCGCGACGCCGCGGCATCCGCTTGTGTCAGCGAGCTGCAGCTAGGTATCTCCTCTTCTTTCTCCTATATATGTACTTGAACCGTTGATGTTGCTGAACCAACATCCTGACCCACGCCACGGCCACCGGCCGCTCGACCACTGGGAGCTCGTGGCAGAGGAGACTTTAGGCGAAGAAGAATTTGTGCCGGCCACTCCAACGATCGCCGCTCCATGTTGCTCTCCGAGTCTTCAATCGTCGCGGTGTAGCTCCACCTGAACGGCTGAACCTGCCGCCTCCTCTCGCCACGACGCCCCTCCCCTGCTGCCCTCCTCTGATTCTAGTAGTACCTCCCTCTGCTTGCGCAGCAGCCACAGCTTGACGCAGACATCCGTGACAGCACCTCGCGAGCATCTTGTACCGTCCAGGCCCCGGCCGACCTCGACCCTGGCCGTCGTTTCCCGCCACCTCTACCTCGTTGCCCATGCAGCGCTGCCTGCTGTGCTGCCGCATACCACCGTCCCGCGCTATACATCGGCCACTTGCAGAGCATCTCGGCGGCAGGATGTAGCGCATCTCGACGCCTGCTGGATATGTGCTCTATATCCGGTCGCCGACGGCTTCCTCTATTTCCGCCGCCGATCACCAACGGCTTCCTCTATTTCCGCCGGCAGCCACTCCCCATGTCGCCGGTCTTCACCTCCTTTCTTCTGCCGACCACCGCAAAATCTCTGTCATCGGTAGTGTGGATATGGATTATTGCCTCTCTCTTGCTACAATGATTATGGTGGAGAAAGGCAATTGGGGAGGCACGGGTTTTCCAGAGAGGCCCAGACGCGAGGAGATCAGGAATGAATCGGGAGAAAAAATATCCGCTCAAAGTGTCGATGGATCAAAACGCTCGAGAACCGACCAACAACACAGAAATCGAAGCAGCGACAAAGTCAATGTGCCAGCTACGGCCACACAAGGGGAAGATCCACCATTGATGCGTAGCCTTGGTAGTAAAACATAACTAACTTTTTCCAAAACGCTACACAACCCCAGACTGCACACAAGAGAACTCTACCTCAGTAAATTCAGAAGAAGCCCAAAATTATGAGAAAAATCGAAGTTGATCATCTTTAATATAGTAGTTATTTGCTTACATGGGTCTGCAAAAACACCCATCAGATGAACAAAGCAGTAGCCCTAAGCAAGCTTGCTGAGCCTTATCCTAAGTCAGGTCTTCCTCTCTTATGGTTGCAACCCACGATATTCAACCCACTAACTTTGTTGTAAACAATGAAGTTAAGTATCTTGATAAGCAAGTGTGGCTGGTAGAGCTGCTCCTTGGTGACAAGCCTGGGCGTGAATATTGTTTTCATCTAAGCATAGTTGACGATCGGACTGTTTAGCATATCAACATGCACGAAAAAATCATGTCTAGATTCCTTTCAAAAGGAAACATGTAAATACACACACGTAGAGAAACACGTCCAGCGTCAATCATGTCCAAATTGCTTTTACAAGGAAACAGACCTGTCCAGCTTCAATCAAGAAAACAATCGCGTCCATCATCAAGGAAAAAATATCACCTCCAACATCAATCGTTTTACTATCATCCCTCAGACAAAATGTTCCCAGATCGCTCAGAAAAAATAGACTTATTGATTCTGTATCAAATCCAAATGCACAATCAAGAAAATAGATACGTCCAACAATTATGGAAGTATATAAGATATCAACAATCTTGGAATGACCGCAATGAGGAGAATTTTTAAATAGATGGAAAGCAAATAACAGAACCAAATAACAAGCGCTGGATCTCTCCTTACTTGGGTAAGACCTAAAAAACATATGATATCTATATTTATCTTGATCTTTATCTTGATCTCTCGCGAGTGTGATGGTTTGAGACGATGTGGCGATGTTCGAGACTTATAAATACTGGGAGTCCGGCGTGTTGGTCCATGTCAATCCATGACCTACCCCATATGAGGTATTCGTCGTTGAGAAAGTGTGCTCATGGGGACATGCCGCACGTACACGATGAGCCTCCATTCTTGGTCTTTCTCGACCTCTCCATCAAATGCACTTACTGAATTAACTAACATATCTCCAATCCTTCAGTTTTTATTATTTTTATTATTTTGATTTGTAGCTTATGCTTAGGTTGATAGTTGAACAGACAGTTTCCTTCAGGCTGGACTATATGCCAATAGTCCTTGAGCCTAGGCTATAGGTTGATTCTTGGTAAGTTGGAGATAATGTCGTCACATATTTGTTCAGAAATTTATCTTTAAATCAATTTATTTTCATAACAAGTGATTCAATGTTGACGATATCCGTATTATAATATATTAATATAACATCTTTACTGCTAAGTTTGGATTAGTTATGGTGATCATTCATTCTACTTTTTATCACGTTCACATGATTAGAGTCATGGTTTGAGCTTTACTGATTCTGCAGAAGCATAAAAAGAGGGACATAAAATGTGAGCTCATAAGCAGCGTCATGGATTCGATTTAAATGGTAGATATTATGCCCTATGCATTTACCTCTTTAGTGAGTGGTGTGCCTTCATGACGGATACAATTTTAATGCTTACACTGGTTTCAAAAACTTTAGTATTTAGCTCCTTCATACAGTATTGCTCATCATTTACAAGTGACGGGTCTGTAGAAACACCTATTTACATCGAGTTGAGTGATGCCTTTGACGAATAGAGACTTGATGAGGAACATGATTGGAGATGAATAGGAAACAAATTGGGCAGGATGGATACCAGGCTGGGGATGGAACGGGAGACGACACACGTGGGTGCGTGTCGGCGTGGTCGGAGTGATATGGGGTGGCCCGATCTTCTCAGTAAGCAACGGAGGTGATGATGATCACGGGGTGATGGCAGCGGAGAAACACGACGATGTAGTGGATGATAACTTGTATGACGCAACGAGATCTCTCGATTGGTCCCTGTCGCCAATGCAACAGCTCTCAACCCTGCAAGATATTCGCAACTCCACATACTTGTGCACGTAGCCGCCGACCACGAAGCGGTAAGTGAAACATCTAATTCCCAATGGAACAACAGATCACACAAGACTTTTTCAGGATCTACACAATATCAAGCAATATGGTGTAGGGATTCAATAGTTTTGCTAGAGCAAACAACTAAGAACTAGGGTTTATCTTAAACGTGGTCTAAAGCAGCTAGGGGGCGTCCTGGGCACTTATATAGGCGTCCGGGACGACTCCTGGTCGAAAAGATACAAAAATAACCGACCCAGAATAGATCTGGTCGAGACAGACTCGGACGAATCCGGTCTGGAGTCCGATCAACCGGGCCAGGGACCGGATCGGCCGGTCTGGCGTCCGGTCAACCGGGCGGCAACCGGAAACTTCGCAACTTTCCGATTTTAGCCCGGTACGATGCATCCCATCCGGTTGGCGCCCGGTCAACCGGGCCAGGGACCGGACTGGCCGGTCTGGAGGCCGGTCTAACCGGGTGCTGGACCGGCCTAGACGTCTTCTTCTCCTCTCGCGCATGCCTCCCGCTCCTCCCTCGCGCGTCCATGAGATATCTTCATGTCCAGCTCCATGTCCAGCTTCATGTCCATCTTGACGTCCGTCTTCATGTCCAGCTGCTCCTCTCCTCCTCGTGCGATGCTCGTCTCCTCTTGATACCTGATGATACATAAGTAATAGGACTTAGGTAGTATAAAGTTCTCATCAATCAAAGTACCGTTTAGAAACAAGTTCACCTGTTGTTTAAGTAGCTTCGCACGAGCCCTTGTAATTGGTCCAATCCGAACTTCATTGGACTTGAGCTTCACAGCAGGTTCATCTTCATTTATCAGTGACGGAGGTAATGGTGTAGTAGGGATGTCCTCATCATCTCCCCCCCTTCAAAAGGCGTCGACCCCGACGCTTCAAGGTCTTCTCCATCATATGGTGTCAAATCAGCAACATTGAAAGAATTACTGACACCAAACTCATCAACTGGAAGATCTATCGAGTATGCATTATCATTGATCTTGGCAAGCACTTTGTAAGGACCAGCACCACGAGGCTTCAACTTAGACTTCCGCAACTTCGGGAACCTATCCTTGCGAAAATGTACCCAGACCATATCACCAGGCTTGAACAACATCTCTTTGCGCTTCTTATTCATCCTTGCAGCATTGCTCTTGCCTTTCTTCTCTATCAACTCTTTAGTCTTCACATGGATTTTTCGCACAAAATCTGCCCTCTTGGATGCCTCCATATTAACTCTCTCATGTATGGGCAAAGGTAACAAGTCAAGTGGGGTAATTGAAAGGATCGTATGCCGCACCTAGAGGGGTGGGGGGTGAATAGGTGCTAACCAATTTTTAGTTATTTTTCAATTTAGGCTTGACACAAAAGGTAAATTCTCTAGATATGCAACTAAGTGAATTTACCTATATGACAAGGCTAACAACTAAGCAAGATATAGCTAAGCAATATAGAGATAGAATAGGATAGAGATAACCGAGAGTGGAGCACGCGATGACACGGAGATGATTCCCGTAGTTCTCTTCCTTTGCAAGAAGGTACGTCTACGTTTGGAGGAGTGTGGTTGCTACGAAAGCCAAACCAACAGCCACGAAGGCTTCACTCAGATCTCCGGTGAGCAACGCCACGAAGGCCTAGCCCACTTCCACTAAGGGATTTCCTCGAGGCGGAAACCGGGACTTTACAAGGTTCTTGGGGCACACATCCACAACCAAATTGGAGGCTCCCAAATCAGTTACAACACAACAATCAACAACAATACATCAACACAAATCTACTAGGGAACCAAATAGGAACACTAGCATGAGATCCCTCAAACAAGAGAGGGGGAAATGAAGAACGCTTCGGTGAGGATGTAGATCGGTGTCTTCTCCTTCGAATCCCCAAAGATCAAGAGCTTTGGTTGGGGGAGGAAGGAGATCTTGCAAATCTTGTGTTCTTGAGGTGGCTCTAATGGTGGTGAAGCTTGGCAGATTTTTCTTGCAATGATTGAGGAACTTCCGCCAGACACAGAAAACCTGCAGAACTTCAGAACAGCTAAACCAATACACCGATCCAACATAATTTTTGATGGCTTGTACCTGTCTACATCAACACACATAAAAATATACATAGTGTTGACATCAAACACACAAAACCCAAAAGGGCTGGAAATGTTCTTTCAATCTCCCCCTTTTTGGTGTTTGATGACAACACAAGTATTTGCAAGGAATGGATAATGTAAACAACAATGTGAGAGATATAGAGGAGCTCCCCCTAGATATGAGCAATGGTACATAAGAAGCTCCCCCTTGTGATTTTGCATCCGTCTTCCAAGGGTTAGCAATACAACATAGTGATAAGCATATGGATAATAAGATCATGCACACAAAGATAACCAAGGAAGACTCACATACGGAGTTTACCATACACAAATATAAG
This sequence comes from Lolium rigidum, assembly GCF_022539505.1. NCBI lineage: Eukaryota > Viridiplantae > Streptophyta > Magnoliopsida > Poales > Poaceae > Lolium > Lolium rigidum. Next base: position 101,639,943 of record NC_061510.1, on the reverse strand, counting down.
GTTCCAAGCACATAGATAGAGTTTACAAACCAAATAGCTAAGGACATAGTTCGACACCATAAAGATAACTAGAATCACAAGCAATAAAAATCAAAGCCAACACGAGCTTGTGACTCCCCCATGCAAATACCCACCGAAGAGCAACCTAATAAGGTCTCACTCTCCCCCTTTGGCACCAAAGCACCAAAAAGGAAAAGGAGAAACTACGCGCCCCAAGGGTCGGCGTTAGCCCAGCCGGGAGGGAGGTTCGATGGAGCGCCGGGGTAGGGAGGAGTGTGAGGAGGAGACTCGATCTCAAGGCCATCCGGAGGAAGAGGGACACCATAACGAGAGACCCACTCAGCTTCCGGAGTGACATTCTCCTCGGATCCGGGGGGAGACACTTCCACCTCAAGGGCCCTCATGATGCTCTTCTGACGCACCCTTGACTTCTTGGCTTCAACATGCCGCCGATACTCGATGGTGGTTGACTCGCAGAGGTGAGGCAAAAGATCTGTCTCATGCGGCGTGCTAGCTTGGAGGCCCAGCTAGGTGGCTTCTCATCCATGGGGTTAACATCTTCAAGAGGAGAGTTGTGGCGCTTGGCCCTCAATGACTTCACTTCATGGGATGTGAGAGTGAGTGGAATGGATTGAACGAGTCTAGCCTGACAAGTATCCATCCAAGTGTCCTCAATGAGCTTCATAATGTACTGGAGCAAAGGCGGGAAGCTTCTTCTCCATCACACATGACCACATCTCATGATAGATGTAGTCCATCACATCAAGCTTCTCACCGGTGCCCTTCTTAGCAAAAGAGTTGGCCATAAGATCCACTTCATAAAGATGTAGCTCATCAAGGTTTCCACCCTTCGGTCCAATAGTTTCCCGGTAGACTCTAAGCATAATATCCCAAGTGGGGAGAAGATCCGCACTCTTGCCCGGAACACCCCAACCGGGGATGTAGAGGTGCTCCAAGACTTCCCTTGTTTGAGCCCATGAGCTATCATGGCACCTCCAACCATTTGCATCAACGCCCGGGTAGCGAGGATATCCAAGGGCGGCTCCAAACTTTGCCAAGTTAGACTCAAGGAGCCTCTCATGAGTCATCCACCGAAATGTTCTTGCTTCATCTTGCTCAAAGTGGACGGTGGCATAGAATTGTTGAATCAACCCAACATCATAGTCCTTGTTGAGCTCCATAATGGGATAGAGCCCAAACTCTCCACACATAGCATAGGCTTCTTCAAAGTACTTATTAGCGGCCATCTTCCCGGTGTCAATAGCATGTTGAGGGGCTACCCCTTCTTGAATGGAATGTAGATCTCATAGAATATCTCCTCTTGGGTCTTGTTGTGGAACCGCTTATCCCCAACCCTATTGTTCCGAGGGGTGAGGTAAGGGTTCATGTCACGGAGCTCCTTGTACTCAAGATATTGCATGCCCTTCACGGATACATGGATGTTCTTCCCACGAACAGCCGGTGACTTGAGCCTCTGAGCAGCTGCAGCTTGCTGGCGAGTGGTGAGCTTGGATGGTCGGGTTTGCTCTAGTTCTTCCTCAACCTCATCCACATGATCCTTGCCTCTCTTCTTGGAACCACCTGGTAAAGGAATCAATATGATAGGAATGATGAATGAGCGCACATAAGCAAGGAGGCCAAAAACCAGAGCATGCACAGGATATTGGGTAACTGCAGAAAAAATCGCCAGGCCGGAAGTTCCGGTGAGAACCGGCGGAAGTTCCGCCCCGGGGCGGAAGTTCCGGCGTGAGGGGCCGGAACTTCCGGCTGTTCGAAAATAGCGGCAGTTTCTCACCAGATCTGAGCCAATGGCTAAGTGAACCGCATTACCACGACATCCTAAGCACGATCTAGTAGAGGAAAGGCATCTAGAGGATTTCTACCATAGCTTTGCCTAGAGTATGCCCTATATTTCATCTAGTGAGGTCTACCCACACATAGAGAGGGAGAGGGCACAAACCGGGGGAGCCATGGAGGAGAAGAGGGAGAGGATGCCGATCCACGGAGACGATCCGGCGGGGAACGCCGGAGGAGGGAGATCCGGCCGGAGGAGCAGCAGCCGTCACAGGGGAGGAGCACCACCAAATAGATCTTGGAAAGGGGAAAAGTGAGGAAGATGGAACTGCTCACCCGTTCGGCCCAGTTATATAGTGGCCACTTAAGGCCGGAAGTTCCGCTCGTTGGAGCCGGAACTTCCGGTCTCGCAGGAACCACCCAGCTGGACGCGAACAGGGCTGAACTGGCGAAAAGATACCAGCCGGAAGTACCGGTCGAAACGACCGGAACTTCCGGTGGAACAGGAAACTGTGCCCAAAAACAGGATTTTGACACGAACAAAGGTGCACTTGGAGAAGGTGAAGGATATGTCTTAGATGAGATAGGCTTAGGACAGATACGCCAAACTGTGAGATGGTACATGATCACTCATTTTTGCAAATAATGCAAATGAAGGCCAAAAATGAGTGATTTCCCATAAACAAGGAGATGTCAATAAAATCCAATGAAGATCCAAACAACTCCAACTCTTCACGAAGAAGAGTGCGGTGGCCTAGGCCACCATATATGAGTGTTATGATATGGCACCGCGAAGATATATCTTGGGTCCAAACCAATACTCATCATTTAAGCTCACATATCAACATATGATATAACGAGAATGAAATCTTTAATGTTGGCATTATGGGGGAGGGATAGCTCAATAATTTAAACCGCACTCCCCTATTTCCATGCCCACATCTAAACCAAATAAAGTTTTGAGACGAAGGTGTGTTTGCAAGATGGTCAAGCTATACTCCTTGAATCAATGATATTTAGCTCATTCCTCAAATAAGTGAACCTTGCTTCATCAAGAGGCTTCGTGAATATATCGGCAAGTTGATCTTTGGTAGGAACATAGATGAGCTCAATATCACCACGGGCAACATGATCCCTAATGAAATGATTCCGGATCTCAATATGCTTCGTTCTTGAATGTTGCACCGGATTATAGGCAATCTTGATAGCACTTTCATTGTCACATAATAGAGGCACTTTGTCACAAATGACACCGTATTCCTTTAAAGTTTGCCTCATCCATAACAATTGAGTGCATCCACTTGCGGCGGCAACATATTCGGCTTCGGCGGTGGAGAGAGATATACAATTTTGCTTCTTAGATGACCAACACACCAAGGACCTACCAAGAAATTGGCAAGCCCCGGAGGTTGATTTCCTATCATCCTTGTCTCCCGCCCAATCCGCATCGGTGTACCCATTGAGAATAAAACTTGAGCCTTTGGGGTACCAAATACCATATCTTGGGGTATCAACCAAATATCGAAAGATTCTCTTGAGAGCTATCATGTGGCTCTCCTTAGGAGAAGCTTGATACCTTGCACACACACCAACACTCAACACTATGTCCGGTCTAGATGCACAAAGGTAAAGCAAGGATCCAATCATGGAGCGATATACCTTTTGATCCACCTCTTTACCATTGGGATCAAGTGCAAGATGACATTTGGTAACCATAGGAGTGGCAACACCTTTCATCTCGGTCATCTTGAACCTCTTGAGCATGTCTTGGAGATATTTTGCTTGGTTGATGAAGGTTCCTCCTCTCAATTGCTTGATCTCAAAACCAAGGAAGAACTTCATCTCTCCCATCATAGACATCTCAAACCTATCGGTCATAAGCTTTGAGAATTCATCATTGAAAGCTTTGTTAGTAGAGCCAAAGATAATATCATCAACATATAATTGGCAAACGAAAAGCTCCCCATTGACCCTCTTAGTAAAAAGAGTGGGATCGATTAGCCCAACATCAAACCCACGGTCTACCAATAATTCCTTAAGGTGCTCATACCAAGCTCTAGGAGCTTGTTTGAGACCATAAAGAGCTTTATCGAGCTTGTAGACATGGTTAGGGAAGTTGAGATCCTCGAACCCCGGGGTTGCTTAACATAAACCTCTTCATGCAAAGGACCATTAAGAAATGCACTTTTCACATCCATTTGTTGTAACTTAAAGTTATGATGCGATGCATAAGCAAGAAGGATACGGATGGACTCAAGGCGAGCCACGGGAGCATAGGTTTCTCCAAAGTCAATTCCCTCAACTTGAGAGAACCCTTGAGCCACCAATCTTGCCTTGTTCCTCACAACATTGCCAAACTCATCTTGCTTGTTCTTGAATATCCATTTAGTGCCAATAACATTGCGGCACTCCTTTGGCTTCTCTACTAAGGTCCACACTTTGTTGCGCTTGAAGTTGTTGAGTTCTTCATGCATAGCTTCCATCCAATCCGAATCTTCAAGGGCTTCAAATACTTTCTTGGGTTCCACTAAGGAGATATAAGCATGATGGTTGCTAAAATTAGCCAATTGCCTTCTTGTGGAAACCTTTGCCCTTATATCACCAAGAACCTTATCATGAGTGTGATCACGAAGCTCAAGGTTCCTTTCTCTTCTTGCTAGACGATGGGCCTCGATCTGCTCCTTGGTTCTTCTTGGCCTTGGAGGTATCACTTGATCAACTTGATCTTTTGGGTCCCCGTCTTGACCTTCAACTTGAGCAACTACAATTTCTTGTGAGTGCTCAACATCATGTGCTTGATCTTGGACATCATTTGGTGCGGAGCAAATATCAAATGGATACTCGTCGGAACCATCATGAATTCTTGGTTGATCTTGACCTTGATCTTGTCCTTGATCTTGTCCTTGATCTTGCACACTAGAGGGAGGGTTTTGTTCTTGTTCTTGGGTTGGTGCATCATTTGCTTCACTTGATGGGGTTTGTTGATGTTGAGAAGATGAGGGCTCCACCGTGGTAGAGCATAGTCCTTCCCGAGACGCCACACCGTGTCCCTCAATGGGGCGGAAAAATCCCACACCCATTCTTACTATGGCATCTTGAGGTATTTCATCACCTGCACAAACATCAACTTGCCCCACTTGGGAGCCATCATTTTCTTCGAACCTCACACTACAAGATTCAATGATAATCCCGGAGGCTATATCAAAGATTCTATAAGTGTGAGACTCGACACCGTAACCAACAAATATACCCTCCAAAGCTTTAGGAGCGAATTTAGATAAACGAACTCCTTTGATTTTGTAGAAACACTTACACCCGAACACCTTGAAGTATGAGATATTAGGCTTGTTCCCGGTGAGTATTTCATATGGAGTCTTGTTCAAGCCCTTGCGGAGATAGAGCCGGTTGGAGGAGTGACAAGCGGTGGAGATGGCTTCGGCCCAAAAGTTATAGCGGGATTTATACTCCGCCATCATAGACCTTGCCATATCCATAAGAGTCCGGTTCTTCCTCTCCGCAACACCATTTTGTTGAGGGGTGTAAGCAGTGGAATATTGATGTCGAATCCCCTCATCACTAAGAAAATCATTGAGTGTGTAGTTCTTGAACTCGGAGCCGTTGTCACTTCTTATTGCCATAATGAGAAGGTTGTGTTGGCGTTGCACCTCGGTAGCAAAGTCAATGAATATTTGTTGAGTCTCATCTTTCGTCTTGAGAAAGTAGACCCAAGTGTATCTTGAGTAGTCATCAACAATCACCAAGCAATGTTTCTTCGCACCAAGACTTGCATGAGTAACGGGACCAAAGAGATCCACATGAAGGAGCTCCAAGATCCTCCGATACGTCTCAAACGTATCTATAATTTCTTATGTTCCATGCTTGTTTTATGACAATACCTACATGTTTTGCTTGCACTTTATATCATATTATGGCATTTATTGGACTAACCTATTAACAAGATGCCACGAGTGCCGGTTTACGTTTATTATGTCCGTTTATTGCGGAAAAGGCCCAAAAACCAAAGTGCTCGGAAAAATCCAGAAAAATTACAGAAATTCTATTTCGCTGGAAGACTCACGGAGCCAGAAGGGCAAGCCAGGGGGAGGCCCAGGGCTTCCTCACCATAGGCCGGCGCGGCCTGGAGGGTGGTCACCCCACCCTATGGTGTCGTCGCCTCGGGACTCTTCCGACTCCGACTCTTCGCCTATTTAAGCCGTCGTGACCTAAAACTTCGACACCAATTGACGAAACTCCAGAAAGACTCCAGGGGCGCCGCCACCGTCGCGAAACTCCAATTCGGGGGACAGAACTCTCTGTTCCGACACCCTGCCGGGACGGGGAATTGCCCCTGGAGCCATCTCCACCGCCGTCTCCACCGCCATCTTCACCGCCATCGCTGCCTCCATGATGAGGAGGGAGTAATTCACCCCCGGGGCTGAGGGCTCCGCTGTAGCTATGTGGTTCATCTCTCTCTCTATGTGATCTAGTTGAATATCATCTATGTGCTACTCTAGTGATGTTATTAAAGTAGTCTATTCTTCCTCCATGATGTAATGTTGGCAGTGTGTGCATCATGAAGTACTTGGTTTATGCTATGATTGTGATCTCTTGTAGATTATGAAGTTAACTATTACTATGATGGTATTGATGCGATCTATTCCTCCTTTCATAGTGTGAAGGTTACGGTGTGCATGCTATGTTAGTACTTGGTTTGGTTGTGTTGATCTATCTTGCACTCTAAGGTTATTTAAATATGAACATTGAATATTGTGGAGCTTGTTAACTCCGGCATTGAGGGTTCTTGTAATCCTACACAATTAGTGGTGTTCATCATCCAACAAGAGGGTGTAGAGTAGTCCTATTATGTGATCATTGTTGAGAGTGTCCACTAGTGAAAGCAGGATCCCTGGGCCTTGCTTCCAAGCATCGAATCTCCGTTTGTTTACTGTTTTGTTGAATGTTTACTAGCTGCCATATTTCATTCAGATTGCTATTATCACTCATACTCATCCATATTACTTGTACCTCACTATCTCTTCGCCGAACTAGTGCACCTATTGTATTAGGTGTGTTGGGGACACAAGAGACTTCTTGCTTTGTGGTTGCAGGGTTGCTTGAGAGGGATATCTTTGACCTCTTCCTCCCTGAGATCGATAAACCTTGGGTGATCCACTTAAGGGAAACTTGTCTGCTGTTCTACAAACGTCTGCTCTTGGAGGCCCAACACTGTCTACAAGAATAGAAGCTCCCGTAGACATCAAGCACTTTTCTGGCGCCGTTGCCGAGGAGGAAAGGTAAAAGGCACTCATACTTCGGTTCCAGGTTAAGTACTTTTCTGGCGCCGTTGTGTTTGAGCTCGAAGCTATTTCCTTTAGATCCTGCAATTGCATCTTTTTGTTTCTTGTTTACACTAGTTAGGCATAATGGAAAACAACAAAAATATGAGAGATCTTTATGAACTTTATCTTGAATTAGGACATGATGTGTTTGAAGAGAGAATTAAAAAACCCATGGAACTTTATATGCATGCTAATGGGAATGTTATTAATATGAATGCTTTGAACACTATTGTTGCTAATGCTATGGAAAATTCTAAGCTTGGGGAAGAGATGTTTGAAAATCCTTTTGCTACTGGTCATTATGTTCTTGATACATCTCCTTCTAATAACAATGATGGTATGGTCATAGATAAACCAACTGTGAAAGATAACTATTTTATTTCTTATGATGACACTGTGCCTCCGATCTTTGATGATTATTATAAAGAATGCTATGATATAGGTTATAACTATCCTTATGAAACTTGTCATAGCCATGATTGGATTACCAAAAACAATTCCCTTAATATGCAACTTGTTTACCATGTTCAAATTCTTGATAATAATCTTGCTCCAATTACTATTAATGAGAAGAACTCTTCTTATGCCAAAATTAATGATACTTCTATGCATATGAACCATGATAAGAATGTTTTAAGTGATGGGTATATTGTGGATTTCATCAATGATGCTACTGAAAGTTATTATGAGAGAGGGAAATATGGTTATACGCATTTCAATAATATTAAGTTTCCCCTCTTTATGGTGAAAATCTTGAAGTTACTCGTGTTTTATCCTCTTATGCTTGTCACTTTGTTCTTCATGAATTCATTTGTGTACAAGATTCCTCTTCATAGGAAGCATGTTAGACTTAAATTTGTTTTGAATTTGCCTCTTGAAGCTCTCTTTTGCTTCGAATACTATTTCCTGCGAGTGGATCATTAAAACTGCTGAGCCCATCTTAATGGCTATAAAGAAAGAACTTCTTGGGAGATAACCCATGTGTTATTTTACTACAGTACTTTGTTTTATATTTGTGTCTTGGAAGTTGTTTACTACTGTAGCAACCTCTCCTTATCTTAGTTTTGTGTTTTGTTGTGCCAAGTAAAGTCGTTGATAGTAAGGTTCATACTAGATTTGGATTACTGCGCAGAAACAGATTTCTTTGCTGTCACGAATCTGGGCAAAATTCTCTGTAAGTAACTCAGAAAATTATACCAATTTACGTGAGTGATCCTCAGATATGTACGCAACTTTCATTCAATTTGAGAATTTTCATTTGAGCAAGTCTGGTGCCTCAATAAAATTCGTCTTTACGGACTGTTCTGTTTTGACAGATTCTGCCTTTTATTTCGCATTGCTTCTTTTGCTATGTGGGATGGATTTCTTTGTTCCATTGACTTTCAGTAGCTTTGGGCAATGTCCAGAAGTGTTAAGAATGATTGTGTCACCTCTGAACATGTGAATTTTTGATTATGCACTAACCCTCTAATGAGTTGTTTTGAGTTTGGTGTGAAGGAAGTTTTCAAGGGTCAAGAGAGGAGGATGATACAATGTGATCAAGAAGAGTGAAAAGTCTAAGCTTGGGGATGCCCCGGTGGTTCATCCCCGCATATTTCAAGAAGACTCAAGCATCTAAGCTTGGGGATGCCCAAGGCATCCCCTTCTTCATCGACAAATTATCGAGTTCCTTCTCTTGAAACTATATTTTTATTCGGTCACATCTTATGTACTTTACTTGGAGCGTCTGTATGTTTCTTGTTTTTGTTCTTGTTTGAATAAATGCTTGTGTGGGAGAGAGACACGCTCCGCTGGTTCATATGAACACATGTGTTCTTAGCTTTTAATGTTTATGGCGAAGGTTGAAACTGCTTCGTTAATTGTTATATGGTTGGAAACAGAAAATGCTACATGTAGTAATTGGTATGATGTCTTGAATAACTTGATACTTGGCAATTGTTGTGCTCTTGTTTAAGCTCTTGCATCATATACTTTGCACCTATTAGTGAAGAAATACATAGAGCTTGTTAAAATTTGGTTTGCATGAGTGGTTTCTCTAGAGTCTAGATATTTTCTAGTGAGGTGTTTGAACAACAAGGAAGACGATGTATAGTCTTATAATGCTTGTAATATGTCATTTATGTAAGTTTTGATGTACTAGTTTATGCTTGTGTTTGCTTCAAACAACCTTGCTAGCCTAAGCCTTGTATCGAGAGGGAATACTTCTCATGCATCCAAAATACTTGAGCCAACCACTATGCCATTTGTGCCCACCATACCTACCTACTACATGGTATTTCTCCGCCATTCCAAAGTAAATTGCTTGAAGTGCTACCTTTAAATTTCTATCCTCTACCTTTGCAATATATAGCTCATGGGACAAATAGCTTAAAAACTATTGTGGTATTGAATATGTACTTATGCACTTTATCTCTTATTAAGTTGCTTGTTGTGCGATAACCATGTTCCTGGGGACGCCATCAACTACTCTTTGTTGAATATCATGTGAGTTGCTATGCATGTTCGTCTTGTCTGAAGTAAGGGCGATCTACCACATTATGGTTAGAGCGTGCATATTGTTAGAGAAGAACATTGGGCCGCTAACTAAAGCCATGATCCATGGTGGAAGTTTCAGTTTTGGACATATATCCTCAATCTCATATGAGAAAATTAATTGTTGCTACATGCTTATGCATAAAAGAGGAGTCCATTATCTGTTGTCTATGTTGTCCCGGTATGGATGTCTAAGTTGAGAATAATCAATAGCGAGAAATCCAATGCGAGCTTTCTCCTTAGACCTTTGTATAGGCGGCATAGAGGTACCCCTTTGTGACACTTGGTTAAAACATGTGCATTGCGATAATTCCGGTAGTCCAAGCTAATTAGGACAAGGTGCGGGCACTATTAGTATACTATGCATGAGGCTTGCAACTTGTAAGATATAATTTACATGATACATATGCTTTATTACTACCGTTGACAAAATTGTTTCTTGTTTTCAAAATAAAAGCTCTAGCACAAATATAGCAATCAATGCTTCCTCTGCGAAGGGCCTTTCTTCTACTTTTATGTTGAGTTAGTTTACCCATTTCTCTCTATCTTAGAAGCAAACACTTGTATTAATCAGTGCATTGATTCTTACATACTTGCTTATTGCACTTGTTATATCGCTTTGCATTGACAACTATCCATAAGATATACATGTTACAAGTTGAAAGCAACCGCTGAAACTTAATCTTCCATTGTGTTGCTTCAATGTCTTTACTAAGAATTTATTGCTTTATGAGTAACTCTTATGCAAGACTCATTGATGCTTATCTTGAAAGTACTATTCATGAAAAGTCTTTGCTATATGATTAACTGTTTACTCATTGCATTAACATTGCTTCGAATCGCTGCATTCATCTCATATGATTTACATTAGTATGATCAAGATTATGTTGGTAGCATGTCACTTCAGAAATTATCTTTTTATCGTTTACCTACTCGAGGACGAGTAGGAACTAAGCTTGGGGATGCTGATACGTCTCCAACGTATCTATAATTTCTGATGTTCCATGCTTGTTTTATGACAATACCTACATGTTTTGCTTGCACTTTATATCATATTATGGCATTTATTGGACTAACCTATTAACAAGATGCCACAGTGCCGGTTTCTGTTTATTATGTCTGTTTATTGCGTAAAAGGCCCAAAAACCAAAGTGCTCGGAAAAATCCGAAAAATTACAGAAATTCTATTTCGCCGGAAGACTCACGGAGCAGAAGGGCAAGCCGGGGGAGGCCCAGGGCCTCCTCACCATAGGCCGGCGCGGCCTGGAGGGTGGTCACCCCACCCTATGGTGTCGTCGCCTCGGGACTCTTCCGACTCGACTCTTCGCCTATTTAAGCCGTCGTGACCTAAAACTTCGACACCAATTGACGAAACTCCGGAAAGACTCCGTGGGCGCCGCCACCGTCGCGAAACTCCAATCCGGGGGACAGAACTCTGCTCCCGGCACCTCGCCGGACGGGGAATTGCCCCCGGAGCCATCTCCACCGCCGTCTCCACCGCCATCTTCACCGCCATCGCTGCCTCCATGATAAGGAGGGAGTAATTCACCCCCGGGGCTGAGGGCTCCGCTGTAGCTATGTGGTTCATCTCTCTCTCTCTATGTGATCTAGTTGAATATCATCTATGTGCTACTCTAGTGATGTTATTAAAGTAGTCTATTCTTCCTCCATGATGTAATGTTGGCAGTGTGTGCATCATGAAGTACTTGGTTTATGCTATGATTGTGATCTCTTGTAGATTATGAAGTTAACTATTACTATGATGGTATTGATGCGATCTATTCCTCCTTTCATAGTGTGAAGGTTACGGTGTGCATGCTATGTTAGTACTTGGTTTGGTTGTGTTGATCTATCTTGCACTCTAAGGTTATTTAAATATGAACATTGAATATTGTGGAGCTTGTTAACTCCGGCATTGAGGGTTCTTGTAATCCTACACAATTAGTGGTGTTCATCATCCAACAAGAGGGTGTAGAGTAGTCCTATTATGTGATCATTGTTGAGAGTGTCCACTAGTGAAAGCAGGATCCCTGGGCCTTGCTTCCAAGCATCGAATCTCCGTTTGTTTACTGTTTTGTTGAATGTTTACTCGCTGCCATATTTCATTCAGATTGCTATTATCACTCATACTCATCCATATTACTTGTACCTCACTATCTCTTCGCCGAACTAGTGCACCTATTGTATTAGGTGTGTTGGGGACACAAGAGACTTCTTGCTTTGTGGTTGCAGGGTTGCTTGAGAGGGATATCTTTGACCTCTTCCTCCCTGAGATCGATAAACCTTGGGTGATCCACTTAAGGGAAACTTGCTGCTGTTCTACAAACCTCTGCTCTTGGAGGCCCAACACTGTCTACAAGAATAGAAGCTCCCGTAGACATCATCCTCTTGGAAGAGATAATGGTCTTGCTTGGATGCGGAGAGTCATGCATTTTGCCTTCAACACAAGCCCTACAAACACGATCTTTGGCAAAAGACACATTTTCCATTAGTCCCACAATATGGTTCCCCTTGTGAAGACTTTGCAAAGTTCTCATGTTGACATGGGCTAGGCGGCGATGCCACAACCAACCCACGTCCGCCTTTCCGAATAGGCACATCGCACTTGTCGTGGTGGTCCCCGAAAAGTCCACCACATACAAGTTGTGTTCGCGATACCCAACGAATGCGACTTTTAGAGTCTTGCTCCACAAGAGAACCACAATATCTTTATCAATAAAGACGGCGAAACCCATCTTGCCAAGGGCGGAAACAGAAAGCAAATTGTAACCAAGGGTTTTGACAAGCATGACATCCACAAGAGTAATGTTGTGTGCAACCACAACCTTGCCAAAACCCAATACCTCGGATGTAGAATTATCGCCAAAGGAGACGGTGATATTATTTATGTTAGGCCTCAACTCCTTGACGAGGTTCTTGCCGCCGGTCATATGACTTGTACATCCACTATCAAGTACCCATTTTGAACCTCCAGCATGCATAGTCCTACATGAGATCAATTCTTGGATTTAGGTACCCATTTTTCAATGGGTCCTCTTTTGTTAGCAACAAGGGTCTTTGGAACCCAAATAGACCAAGCAACATAACCATCATATGGACCAACATATTTAGCATAGACATCACCATAATAATCTTTAAAGAGAACATAGTGAGGGTTATCTATTCCCGCACCATCATCATTAATGGTATTGCCCTTTCGGGTTTCACCATTAGCTTTTTCATGTGCGGGCTTGGTCTTTTTCTTGTTTGCCTTTTTAGCCTTGGTATTATAACCAAGTCCCTCCTTCCCATTGTTTGACCTTTGCTTACTCAAAAGATCATCCAAGGAAAGTTTACTTTGGGGAGAGGAGGTCCTAGCAAGTTCATCTTTCAACCTAGCATTTTCCTCAATTATATTTGCATGATCACATGAAGGAGTAGAGGTACTAGGTATGTCATATGAAGCAAGCCTAATTTGAAGTTGCTCATAAGACTCGGAGAGGAGAGAGTATTCACTCTTCAAAGCTTTGTGAGCCTTGTCTAGTTCATCTAGATCCTTCACAAGTTTCTCATGATCAACACCAAATTTGGCCTTTTCCTTTATAAGCACTTTAGTCTTAGCTCTAGCAAGATCTCTAGCTTTAGTGAGCTTGTTAAGTTTATCTTGAGGTTCTTCAAGACTTTCTAGCTTCTCTTCAAGAGATGCTATAGTTTCTTGACATTCCTCAAGAGTATTTTTAAGAGCATGTATTTCTAGAGAGTCTTCTCTCTCTATTTGGCACTTTTTCTCAAGAGTAGCATTTAGTTGAGCCATACGAACCATGAGACTTGAAACATGCTTCTTAGTGTTACCTTGTAGGCTACTAATGAACTCATAAAACTCTAGCATCTCTTGTTTCACTTTTAGGCTAGCGGGGTCAACCCCTAGATCATTAGCAATGTTAGGCATAGAGGGGTTAGGAGATGATACCTCGGAAGATTTAGCCATGAGGCAACTTTCTTCTTCCACATGAATGACCTCATTGGGAGATTCACTCGTTGATGAAGAGTTAGTAGCGAGGGAGGCAAGGGCAACCAATCCATTTGAGGTTGCATCTTCTTCATCATCAACATCTTCATCTCCGGAGGTGTACTCTTCTTGAGTTGATAGCACAATAGATGTGTCCAAGGTGGTCCTTGCCATGAAGCAATGTGCATTCTTGCGTTGAGGGTTCTCATTGGGTGAATCAAAGAGAGAGGAAGAGGGAATGTTGGTGGTGACAATGGCGGCCACTTCTCTTGAGCTTTCCTCTTCATCATCATCACTAGCACTTGCAATCTCATCGGAAGAGTATTCTTCATTAGCCACTAGCACAATCCTTGAGGGCCTCTTGCCCTTCTTGTTCTTGTTGTAGAATTTCTTGTTGAGGGGCTTTGAATATTTGCCCTTTGAGTCTTTGCTCTTGTCCTTGGGGATGAGCCTTTGATGGCGTGTAACTCACACGTTCGTTGGGAACCCCAAGAGGAAGGTATGATGCGCACAGCAGCAAGTTTTCCCTCAGAAAGAAACCAAGGTTTATCGAACCAGGAGGAGCCAAGAAGCACGTTGAAGGTTGATGGCGGCGGGATGTAGTGCGGCGCAACACCGGAGATTCCGGCGCCAACGTGGAACCCGCACAACACAACCAAAGTACTTTGCCCCAACGAAACGAGTGAGGTTGTCAATCTCACCGGCTTGCTGTAACAAAGGATTAACCGTATTGTGTGGAAGATGATTGTTTGCGAGAAAACAGTAGAACAGTATTGCAGTAGATTGTATTTCGAGTATAGAGAATTGGACCGGGGTCCACAGTTCACTAGAGGTGTCTCTCCCATAAGATAAACAAGCATGTTGGGTGAACAAATTACAGTTGGGCAATTGACAAATAAAGAGGGCATGACCATGCACATACATATTATGATGAGTATTGTGAGATTTAATTGGGCATTACGACAAAGTACATAGACCGCTATCCAGCATGCATCTATGCCTAAAAAGTCCACCTTCAGGTTATCATCCGAACCCCCTCCAGTATTAAGTTGCTAACAACAGACAATTGCATTAAGTATTGCGCGTAATGTAATCAGTGACTATATCCTTGAACATAGCACTAATGTTTTATCCCTAGTGGCAACAGCACATCCATAATCTTAGAGATTTCTGTCACTTCCCCCATTCACGGAGACATGAACCCACTATCGAGCATAAATACTCCCTCTTGGAGTTACAAGCATCTACTTGGCCGAGAGCATCTACGAGTAACGGAGAGCATGCAAGATCATAAACAACACATAGACATAACTTTGATAATCAACATAACAAGTATTCTCTATTCATCGGATCCCAACAAACGCAACATATAGAATTACAGATAGATGATCTTGATCATGTTAGGCAGCTCACAAGATCCGATAATGAAGCACAATGGGGAGAAGACAACCATCTAGCTACTGCTATGGACCCATAGTCCAGGGGTAGACTACTCACACATCACTCCGGAGGCGACCATGGCGGCGTAGAGTCCTCCGGGAGATGATTCCCCTCTCCGGCAGGGTGCAGGAGGCGATCTCCTGAATCCCCCGAGATGGGATCGGCGGCGGCGGCGTCTCTGGAAGGTTTTCCGTATCGTGGCTCTCGGTACTGGGGGTTTCGCGACGGAGGCTTTAAGTAGGCGGAAGGGCAGGTCAGGAGGCGGCACGAGGGGCCCACACCATAGGGCCGCGCGGCCAAGGGCCAGACCGCGCCGCCCTAGGGTGTCGCCACCTCGTGGCCCCACTTCGTCTCCTCTTCGGTCTTCTGGAAGCTTCGTGGCAAAATAGGACCCTGGGCGTTGATTTCGTCCAATTCCGAGAATATTTCGTTACTAGGATTTCGAAACCAAAAACAGCGAGAACAAAGAATCGGCACTTCGGCATCTTGTTAATAGGTTAGTTCCAGAAAATGCACGAATATGACATAAAGTGTGCATAAAACATGTAGATAACATCAATAATGTGGCATGGAACATAAGAAATTATCTATACGTTGGAGAAGTATCAGCATCCCCAAGCTTAGTTCTGCTCGTCCCGAGCAGGTAAAATGATAACAAAGATAATTTCTGGAGTGACATGCCATCATAACCTTGATCATACTATTTGTAAAGCATATGTAGTGAATGCAGCGATCAAAACAATGTATATGACATGAGTAAACAAGTGAATCATATAGCAAAGACTTTTCATGAATAGTACTTCAAGACAAGCATCAATAAGTCATGCATAAGAGTTAACTCATAAAGCAATAATTCAAAGTAAAAGCATTGAAGCAACACAAAGGAAGATTAAGTTTCAGCGGTTGCTTTCAACTTGTAACATGTATATCTCATGGATATTGTCAACATAGAGTAATATAATAAGTGCAATAAGCAAGTATGTAGGAATCAATGCACAGTTCACACACGTGTTTGCTTCTTGAGGTGGAGAGAAATAGGTGAACTGACTCAACAATGAAAGTAAAAGAATGGTCCTCCATAGAGGAAAAGCATCGATTGCTATATTTGTGCTAGAGCTTTGATTTTGAAAACATGAAACAATTTTGTCAACGGTAGTAATAAAGCATATGTATCATGTAAATTATATCTTACAAGTTGCAAGCCTCATGCATAGTATACTAATAGTGCCCGCACCTTGTCCTAATTAGCTTGGACTACCGGATCATCACAATGCACACGTTTTAACCAAGTGTCACAAAGGGGTACCTCTATGCCGCTCGTACAAAGGTCTAAGGAGAAAGCTCGCATTGGATTTCTCGCTATTGATTATTCTCAACTTAGACATCCATACCGGGACAACATAGACAACGAGATAATGGACTCCTCTTTTATGCATAAGCATGTAACAACAATTAATAATTTTCTCATATGAGATTGAGGATATTGTCCAAAACTGAAACTTCCACCATGGATCATGGCTTTAGTTAGCGGCCCAATGTTCTTCTCTAACAATATGCATGCTTAACCATAAGGTGGTAGATCTCTCTTACTTCAGACAAGACGAACATGCATAGCAACTCACATGAAATTCAACAAAGAGTAGTTGATGGCGTCCCCAGTGAACATGGTTATCGCACAACAAGCAACTTAATAAGAGATAAAGTGCATAAGTACATATTCAATACCACAATAGTTTTAAGCTATTTGTCCCATGAGCTATATATTGCAAAGGTGAATGATGGAATTTTAAAGGTAGCACTCAAGCAATTTACTTTGGAATGGCGGAAAATACCATGTAGTAGGTAGGTATGGTGGACACAAATGACATAGTGGTTGGCTCAAGTATTTTGGATGCATGAAAGGTATTCCCTCTCGATACAAGGTTTAGGCTAGCAAGGCTTATTTGAAACAAACACAAGGATGAACCGGTGCAGCAAAACTCACATAAAAGACATATTGTAAACATTATAAGACTCTACACCGTCTTCCTTGTTGTTCAAACTCAATACTAGAAATTATCTAGACCTTAGAGAAACCAAATATGCAAACCAAATTTTAGCATGCTCTATGTATTTCTTCATTAATGGGTGCAAAGTATATGATGCAAGAGCTTAAACATGAGCACAACAATTGCCAAGTATCACATTACCCAAGACATTATAGCAATTTACTACATGTATCATTTTCCAATTCCAACCATATAACAATTTAACGAAGAAGAAACTTCGCCATGAATACTATGAGTAGAAACTAAGGACATACTTGTCCATATGCTACAGCGGAGCGTGTCTCTCTCCCACAAAGTGAATGCTAGGATCCATTTTATTCAAACAAAACAAAAAACAAAAACAAACCGACGCTCCAAGCAAAGCACATAAGATGTGATGGAATAAAAATATAGTTTCAGGGGAGGAACCTGATAGTGTTGTCGATGAAGAAGGGGATGCCTTGGGCATCCCCAAAATTAGACGCTTGAGTCTTCTTAGAATATGCAGGGGTGAACCACCGGGGCATCCCCAAGCTTAGAGCTTTCACTCTCCTTGATCATGTTGCATCATACTCCTCTCTTGATCCTTGAAAACTTCCTCCACACCAAACTTAGAACAACTCATTAGAGGGTTAGCGACAATAAAAATTAACATGTTCAGAGGTGACACAATCATTCTTAATACTTCTGGATATTGCATAAAGCTACTGGACATTAATGGATCAAAGAAATTCATCCAACATAGCAAAAGAGGCAATGCGAAATAAAAGGCAGAATCTGTCAAAAACAGAACAGTTCGTATTGACGAATTTTATCGAGGCAACAGACTTGCTCAAATGAAAATGCTCAAATTTAATGAAAGTTGCGTACATATCTGAGGATCACTCACGTAAATTGGCATAATTTTCCGAGTTACCTACAGAGAAAACAGCCCAGATTCGTGACAGCAAAGAAATCTGTTTCTGCGCAGTAATCCAAATCTAGTATGAACTTTTCTATCAACGACTTTACTTGGCACAATAAAACACTAAACTAAGATAAGGAGAGGTTGCTACAGTAGTAAACAACTTCCAAGACACAAAATAAAAACAAAGTACTGTAGGTAAAAACCATGGGTTGTCTCCCATAAGCGCTTTTCTTTAACGCCTTTCAGCTAGGCGCAGAAAGTGTGTATCAAGTATTATCGGAGGGTGGTGCATCATCCTTACCTTGGGCTTTACCCTTACCTTTCTTGTTGTTTTTCTTTCTCTTTGATTTAGGAAATGTATGATTCCCCCCCGGTATAGAGGTGAAATCCAGGATGCCTTCTCCCACATCTATGACTGCTCCCAATAGTTTTAGCAGGGATCTTCCGAGTGTGATTTTTCATGTCCCTACACATTCAATAACAAGATAATCAATGGATATTGTTCTTCAAAGAATGGTTGTATGCACACCTGCGGCTATTCCCTTAGGAATTATAATAGAGTTATCAATGAGAGTTATTTCTTCTCCTCCTTCATCAACTCCCCAAAGTTTTAAAGATTTATAAATGCTCTCAGGTATAAGGCAAAATTCAGACATAATATCACAGTTGGCACGAAGAGTTTGATCACCGATAACAATTTTAACAGTAGGATCCCATAATGAAGGTTTAGAGTTCACTAAAACTTGTTCAAGACGATTACGAACATGGTGATAGTTGTCATCCAAGCGAGATGTACTTATCTCGAGATTGTTTAATCTATTATAAATGCTAATAAGGGCTGAATCAAAGTTATTAGCTGAATCATGTGATGCAACCAACTTCTTTATGGCATTAAAAGCTTGATCCCCATTGCAATGAAGGAAATCTCCTCCCACTAAAGTATCCAAAGCATATCTATAGCGAATCATAAGACCAAAATAAAAATTACTAAGGAGCAAACTTAGAGTCATTTGAGGTTCAGCTTTACGATAAGAAGTAAAAATTCTAGACCAAGCATCCTTAAAACTCTCCTCATCCCCTTGTTTAAAAGTGAAGACTAATTCTTCAGGCGAAGAAGTAACAGGTTCGGAGCTAGACATGGTAACAAAAGTAACTAATTTTTTTGTATTTTTAATATAGAGTGCAAGACAATAAATAAAGCAAACTAGATAAAGTAAATGCAAGTAACTAATTTTTTTGTGTTTTTGATATAGCAAACAAGATAGCAAATAAAGTAAAACTAGCAACTAATTTTTTTTGTATTTTGATTTAGTGCAGCAAACAAAGTAGTAAATAAAACTAAGCAAGACAAAAACAAAGTAAAGAGATTGGGAAGTGGAGACTCCCCTTGCGGCGTGTCTTGATCTCCCTGGCAACGGCGCCGAAAAAGAGCTTGATGGCGTGTAACTCACACGTTCGTTGGGAACCCCAAGAGGAAGGTATGATGCGCACATCAGCAAGTTTTCCCTCGAAAGAAACCAAGGTTTATCGAACCAGGAGGAGCCAAGAAGCACGTTGAAGGTTGATGGCGGCGGGATGTAGTGCGGCGCAACACCGGAGATTCCGGCGCCAACGTGGAACCCGCACAACACAACCAAAGTACTTTGCCCCAACGAAACAGATGAGGTTGTCAATCTCACCGGCTTGCTGTAACAAAGGATTAACCGTATTGTGTGGAAGATGATTGTTTGCAGAAAACGAGTAGAACAAGTATTGCAATGAGATTGTATTTCAAGTATAGAGAATTGGACCGGGGTCCACAGTTCACTAGAGGTGTCTCTCCCATAAGATAAACAAGCATGTTGGGTGAACAAATTACGGTTGGGCAATTGACAAATAAAGAGGGCATGACCATGCACATACATATTATGATGAGTATTGTGAGATTTAATTGGGCATTACAACAAAGTACATAGACCGCTATCCAAACATGCATCTATGCCTAAAAAGTCCACCTTCGAGTTATCATCCGAACCCCTCCAGCATTAAGTTGCTAACAACGAGACAATTGCATTAAGTATTGCGCGTAATGTAATCAGTGACTATATCCTTGAACATAGCACTAATGATTTATCCCTAGTGGCAACAAGACATCCATAATCTTAGAGATTTCGTCACTTCCCCGCATTCACGGAGACATGAACCCACTATCGAGCATAAATACTCCCTCTTGGAGTTACAAGCATCTACTTGGCCAGAGCATCTACGAGTAACGGAGAGCATGCAAGATCATAAACAACACATAGACATAACTTTGATAATCAACATAACAAGTATTCTCTATTCATCGGATCCCAACAAACGCAACATATAGAATTACGGATAGATGATCTTGATCATGTTAGGCAGCTCACAAGATCCGATAATGAAGCACAATGGGGAGAAGACAACCATCTAGCTACTGCTATGGACCCATAGTCCAGGGGTAGACTACTCACACATCACTCCGGAGGCGACCATGGCGGCGTAGAGTCCTCCGGGAGATGATTCCCCTCTCCGGCAGGGGTGCCGGAGGTGATCTCCTGAATCCCCCGAGATGGGATCGGCGGCGGCGGCGTCTCTGGAAGGTTTTCCGTATCGTGGCTCTCGGTACTGGGGGTTTCGCGATGGAGGCTTTAAGTAGGCGGAAGGGCAGGTCAGGAGGCGGCACAAGGGGCCCACACCATAGGGCCGCGCGGCCAAGGGCCAGGCCGCGCCGCCCTAGGGTGTCGCCACCTCGTGGCCCCACTTCGTCTCCTCTTCGGTCTTCTGGAAGCTTCGTGGCAAAATAGGACCCTGGGCGTTGATTTCGTCCAATTCCGAGAATATTTCATTACTAGGATTTCTGAAACCAAAAACAACGAGAAAACGACAGCGGCACTTCGGCATCTTGTTAATAGGTTAGTTCCAGAAAATGCACGAATATGACATAAAGTGTGCATAAAACATGTAGATAACATCAATAATGTGGCATGGAACATAAGAAATTATCGATACGTTGGAGACGTATCAGCCTTCCACCATGAGTCTCCCTATTCTCATAGGGACATTCGGCAATGAAATGGCGCTTGTCATTGCAATTGTAGCAAGATCTTGTTCTTGGGCCCGAGCTTGAGGGACCCCTTGAGTTGTTTCTCTTGATGTTGTCCTCCTTGGCCTTGGAAGGATCAATCCAAAAGGTGTTTGCATGGAATGCCATGTGGTCATGGTAGTGGTGTTCCAAGTCTTCGGATAGGTCATGCTCCAAGATGCCCTATAAGATTCTTGAGGAATCACTTCTTGCACGGGGTTGACTACCAAGGCAAGGTTGGACCCTTTTGTCATCCCAATGGCACGATTGCGAGAATCATGAGAGTTTTGCTCAAGCACCTTGAGAGCTTGCATCTCGTGCACGGCTAGTTGAGAGGTGAGAGAGGCATAGCATTCTCTTCCGACAAGAGTCTTGACATCAATAGGCTCGAACGGCATCATGCACTCAATGTACTTCTCCTTGATCCAAGAGTCATTAATGTGAGAGGCACCAACAATTCGTAAGGCATCGGCAACGGTGAGAAGTCTTCCATACATGTCTTCATGATCTTCATCTGGAAGCCTCATGAATCCTTCGGCTTTATTCCGAAGAGCATTATACTTGTTCCTTCTTGTGCTCTCACTTCCAATGCAACCCGTGGCCAAAGCATCCCAAGCATCCTTGGCGGTGGTGAAATGCCGAACACGAGACAACTCCTTTGTCCCCACGGCGGTTTGGATCATGTGCAAGGCGGTATTGTTGAGTTGACTATCAACCGCTTCTCTTCTAGTCAACTTCTTGGGGTCGTAAGGATTGAAGCCTTCCTCGATGATTCTCCAAAGTTCATTGGAGGCACTGCGAACATGAGAGCTAAACTCAAATTGCCAAGTATCGTAATCATTAGCGGAAAACTTAGGTGGGTCGCCCCAGATGTTTATATGAGGATGGGGAACCGGTATATTGGGTGATTGGAAAGGTGGAGGTACTCGATTGTAGCTCTCACTTCCACTAGTTCCCTTGGGAGATGCAATGGGGGGTTTGATAGTGTTTGAGTTATCACCATCCATGGGTGTGGTAGCGGAAGGTAATACCGAAGTATCACCCTCTACAACTGCATCCGTGATATTAACCTCTATGGTGGGAGCCACGGGACGGGGAGGGGTCAAAAGCTCGGAAATCATTTTTCTCATGCTTTCCGTTTGAGCATCCATGTATGACTTCAACGAGTTGATATCATCCATGGTGACCGGCCTAGTCTCCCCTTCCGATGGTCCATCGTCCGGCATACTCTTAGGCGGTTAAGCCCGAAATAAGAGCCGAGGCTCTGATACCAATTGAAAGGATCGTATGCCGCACCTAGAGGGGGGTGAATAGGTGCTAACCAATTTTTAGTTCTTTTTCAATTTAGGCTTGACACAAAAGGTAAATTCTCTAGATATGCAACTAAGTGAATTTACCTATATGACAAGGCTAACAACTAAGCAAGATATAGCTAAGCAATATAGAGATAGAATAGGATAGAGGTAACCGAGAGTGGAGCACGCGATGACATGGAGATGATTCCCGTAGTTCCCTTCCTTTGCAAGAAGGTACGTCTATGTTTGGAGGAGTGTGGTTGCTACGAAAGCCAAACCAACAGCCACGAAGGCTTCACTCAGATCTCCGGTGAGCAACGCCACGAAGGCCTAGCCCACTTCCACTAAGGGATTTCCTCGAGGCGGAAACCGGGCCTTTACAAGGTTCTTGGGGCACACATCCACAACCAAATTGGAGGCTCCCAAATCTGTTACAACACAACAATCAACAACAATACATCAACAAAAATCTACTAGGGAACCAAATAGGAACACTAGCATGAGATCCCTCAAACAAGAGAGGGGGAACTGAAGAACGCTTCGGTGAGGATGTAGATCGGTGTCTTCTCCTTTGAATCCCCAAAGATCAAGAGCTTTGGTTGGGGGAGGAAGGAGATCTTGCAAATCTTGTGTTCTTGAGGTGGCTCTAATGGTGGTGAAGCTTGGCAGATTTTTCTTGCAACGATTGAGCAGCTTATCCCTTTGGAGAAGAAAGCTATTTATATGGGTGGAGCTTTCAGATCTGACCGTTGGGGACGAATTTCACTTACACCGGAAGTTCCGGCCAGGATGGCCGGAAGTTCCGGCTTCCACCGGAAGTACCGGCCATTCGGGCCGGAACTTCCGCCTCGGATAAAATACCTGCAAAGCAAAAGAAGGGGCGGAACTTGGGCGGAACTTCCGGTGGCCGGAAGTTCCGGCCAAGTTCCGGAAACTTGCGAAAACCTTACTGGACTATACTGAGCCACAAACTCGGAATTCCGGAACTTGCCCGGAAGTTGGGCGGAAGTTCCGCTGACCGGAACTTCCGGCCAACTCCACCGGAACTTCCGGTCCTGAAGAGAAAACCTGAGCACAGACGGCGCTGAGAAGCTTCTGCTGAAAAAGTCAGGCCGGAACTTCCGCCAGATTAGGCCGGAACTTCCGCCAGATACAGAAAACCTGCAGAACTTCAGAACAGCTAAACCAATACACCGATCCAACATAATTTTTGATGGCTTGTACCTGTCTACATCAACACACATAAAAATATACATAGTGTTGACGTCAAACACACAAAACCCAAAAGGGCGGGAAATGTTCTTTCAGTAATGGGTTTAAAACCATACACCACCTCAAAAGGACAGAGCTCCGTGGTAGAATGTACCGCCCTGTTGTAAGCAAACTCGACATGCGGCAAACACTCTTCCCACTCCTTCAGGTTCTTCTTGATCATGGATCTCAACAGTTGTGACAAGGTTCGATTCACCACCTCAGTTTGTCCATCAGTTTGGGGATGACAAGTAGTACTGAACAGTAGCTTTGTCCCTAGCTTTCCCCAAAGTGTCTTCCAGAAGTAGCTCATGAAATTCACATCACGATCAGAAACAATAGTCTTCGGGACTCCATAGAGTCGAACAATCTCCCTAAAAAACAGTTTAGCAATATGCGATGCATCGTCGCTTTTGTGGCAGGCAATAAAGTATGACATTTTAGAAAATCTGTCCACTACCACAAATATAGAATCATGGCCTCTTTTAGTACGCGGCAAACCCAACACAAAATCCATACTAATATCTTCCCAAGGTGTAGTAGGTGCCGGTAATGGAGTATACAAACCGTGAGGCTTCAACTTGGACTTGGACTTGTTGCAAGTAATGCACCTCTTCACATACATGTCCACATCCCGCCTCATCTTTGGCCAATAAAAGTGATCAGCGAGCATGAGTAGCGTCTTCTCACGCCCAAAGTGACTCATCAAATCTCCAGCATGTGATTCCTGCAATAAGAGCAAACGCACAGACGATTCTGGAACACATAGTTTGTTAGCTCGAAACAAGAACCCATCATGTATGTGATATTTTTCCCATGCTTTACTAAGAGCACATAAGCGATATGGTTCAGAAAAATCATGATCCGTAGCATACAAATCACATAGCACTTCTAATCCAGGAATTTTAACATCAAGTTGAGTTAATAGCATATTCTTCCTAGATAGAGCATCAGCAACAATGTTATCTTTTCCCTTTTTATGCTTAATAATGTATGGAAAAGCCTCAGTGAACTCAACCCACTTAGCAAGACGCCTATGCAAAGTAGATTGGGCTTTCAGATATTTCAAAGCTTCATGATCAGAATGTATGATAAATTCTTTTGGCCACAAGTAATGTTGCCAAACCTCAAGAACTCTAATTAAAGCATACAATTCTTTATCATATATTGGATAGTTCAACTTAGCACCAGAAAGTTTCTCAGAAAAATATGCAATGGGGCGACCCTCTTGCATCAATACACCACCAATTCCAATACCACTAGCATCACATTCAATCTCAAATTGTTTATTGAAATCAGGAAGTGCAAGCAATGGTGCAGAAGTTAACAATCGTTTCAGTTCATCAAAAGCATGATCTTGGGCAACGCCCCACTCAAATGCATCACCCTTTTTAGTCAATTCATTCAAAGGTGCAGCAATAGTAGAAAAATTGGGCACAAAACGGCGATAAAACCCAGCTAGACCATGAAAACTTCTTACTTGACTCACATTCATGGGAGTAGGCCAATTTTGAATAGCTTCAATTTTAGACACATCTACTTCTACTCCATGCTTAGAGACAACATAACCCGGAAATATGACCTTATCTTTGCAAAATGTGCACTTCTCAAGATTACCATAGAGTTTACTATCACGCAACACTTGCAAAACATGTCGAATATGTATAATATGATTAGATTCATTGCGGCTGTAAATTAATATGTCATCAAAATACGCAACCACAAACTTGCCAATAAAATCACGCAAAACATGGTTCATCAGTCTCATGAAAGTACTAGGTGCATTAGTCAAACCAAAAGGCATTACTAACCACTCATATAAACCAAATTTTGTTTTAAAGGCGGTTTTCCACTCATCCCCTTCTTTCATCCTAATTTGATGATAACCACTACGCAAATCAATTTTAGAGAAAACAACAGCACCACTCAATTCATCTAGCATATCCTCTAAACGGGGAATAGGGTGACGATATCGAATAGTGATATTGTTTATAGCTCTACAATCTACGCACATACGCCATGTACCATCTTTCTTAGGAACAAGAATAACAGGAACAACACAAGGACTAAGGCTTATGCGGATATAACCTTTGTCGAGTAGCGCTTGTACTTGCTTCTGTATCTCCTTCGTCTCTTCGGGGTTCGTTCTATATGGTGCCCGATTGGGTAGCGAAGCTCAGGGAATCAAGTCGATTTGATGCTCAATACCTCGCAATGGTGGAAGTCCTGTGGGTACCTCAGCCGGAAACACGTCGCCAAATTCCTGCAAAACATTGGAAACACCAAGAGGAAGGGTCATGTCGTTAGAAACCAAAACCATACCCATGTACAAGAGCACGAGAGGCATGGCTGTAGGATCCTCACTAAATTCTCTCATGTCTTCTTTTGTGGCTAATGAGACTAAGGAATTCACTCTCTCACTTTTCGTTATATCACTCACAACATTACAATTCTCTCGCCTATCTAAAGAAGCATCCTCCAAATTGACTTCAACTTTCTGACGAGACTCATTGAAAATTTGATGTGGTGTCATAGGTTGCAAATTAATTTTCTTGCCCTTGAACTCCAAGTGATATGTATTGGCACGGCCATTGTGTTGCACAGAACGGTCATAGAGCCAAGGCCGACCCAATAGTAGGTGACACACCGTCATAGGAACGACATCAAAATCAATGCAATCCTTATACGGTCCAATAGCAAACTCAACACACACCATGTGGTTTACCTTCATCTCACCATTGTCGCTCAACCACTGAATATAGTATGGATGCGGGTGCGGTAGATACTTCAACTTCAGCTTGGTACACAACTCCTTGCTTGCTAAATTGTGGCAACTCCCGCCATCAACAATGACCTTGCAAGCTTTGTCAGGACCAACTAAAGCCTTTGTTTGGAACAAATTGCAGCGCTGAGTAGATGCACTAGGCAACACATTAAGAGCACGCTGCGACACAAGAATGGTGCGAGCATCAGACGGATATGCATCTTCACCATCAGTGTCATAGTCATCATCTTCTGGAGTATTAGGATCAACATCATCTCCAGTCTCGTATTCATTGTCCTCATTGATAATCATAACTTTGCGGTTAGGACAATCTCTCTTGAAGTGACCCTTGCCACCACATGTATGACAAGCCATATCACGGTTACGCGCAGTAGACACATTAGAGCCACTCGTACTTGCAGCAGATTCGGACTTCTTTGTGTTAGACACATTGGAGACCGGCTTACTAGGCGTAGTAGAGTAAGGTGCGGAGCGCGTCGAAGGCGCCGGCGCCGTAGATGGGGCCGCGCGGGGTGTGAAACGCCCAGCTCCTGTAGCTCGACTTTTGATCTTTGCTTCGTCAGCCAACTGTGATTCAGCTTCTCTTGCATGATGTAACAATTGATTCATATTGGTGTAGCTGTAGTGACGAATAATGCCTTTGATATCATACTTCAAACCGTTGAGGAAACGCTGCATTGTCATCTCGAGAGACTCACGGACACGGCCACGCTGCATAAGCATCTCCATCTCCATGTAGTATTCATCCATAGTCTTCACACCTTGTCTCAATAGAGTCAGCTTATCATATATATTTCGCAAGTAATTTGTAGGCACAAAGCGAGAAGTCATCGCCTCCTTCATGGCACGCCATGTGCGTATAGGTTGCTCACGATCCTCTTCGCGGTTACGAACAAAAGCATCCCACCAACGCAAAGCATAGCCATCAAATTCGGAAGAAACAAGCTTGATCTTCCGATCGTCAGTATAATGTGGATGTAAGCTCCACAACTTCTCAATCTTGAGCTCCCAAGTGAGGTATTCTTCAACATCAGCTCCTCCTTCAAACTTGGGTATAGTAAACTTGGGCTTACCCAAACCATCTTCCTCATCTTGTCCACGACCATTGCGGCCAAGTGGAACCCAACCGCGAGGACGATTACCACGTGGCGCATCACGAGCATTGTGTGCGTCATCTTGAAGCTCAGGATCATCGTCATCTTCTTGTTGTTGTTGCGCGGTCAAATTCTCAACAGCTAAGCGCAAATCAGCAAGACTGCGTTGTACATCCGTCATTTGATCTTGCATGGTAGTGACGGTCACATGAGTAGCATCCAGCTTTTGGGAGATCTCGTCAATATTCCCATTAAGCACCTCGTCCTGAGCGCGGAATTCACGTCGCATCTCATTATGAAGAGCCTCATACTCCCTCCATGTGATGATATCTGCAACACTCTTGTTTTCCTGGTTAACAATTTTATGATCACTAGCAGACATCGTTAGTAGATTAGTGCACTAAATCAAAAATATATGGTGGTACTCTCACAACTTACTCAAAACTGATAAGAAAAGGAGATCTTACCGTTCCAAAGTAAATTAGTGTTGCTTACCACTTGTAGTAATAACTAGTGAACGGATGTAGCGAAGCGAATATCAAGGGTATAAGAACAAATCACACGGCAAAGCAGGATATATATGGGGCTGTAGGTGGGCTACCTATTTGCACCAATAACAAGCTCTAGCGCTGACCGTAGACAACCAATGATACTCACACAAGGCGATATAATGGGGCAATGCAACTATATGTGGGAAAAGGTTGCAATGCACAAGAGAGACGCTAGCAAAGCTCAAGGAGACAGGCACAAGATTGCTCAACTACGGGTGCAGTAAAGTAAACTTATACCTTCACTTGATTCAACTAGCACGTCACTTTTTATTTTTGGACTTTTCTTTTTGTATAACACACGCAGCTATGTAGCTCTTTTTGCTTCTTTTCAATTTTTATCCTCTTTTTTTTGATATATGACACAACTCCTTGATAACACGGCCAACAGAAATATGCAAAGCACCGATAACCTAACGAGCAGCCTGTCGAGCGGTAAAACTAGTCTCTTATGGGGAAGTTCCTAGTCACTTTATATCGAAAGGCTGTGTCTATGGTTGGGAACAAGCACACTGTACGCTATGTGGACTCGGAGTAACAAAAAAACTGACACTAGACGACAAAGATAATAGAGTAAACTCAAACCCTAAAAGACTAGATGGAAAGAAAAGATACACAAAAACAATTACGAAAAGCAACTAAAACTTGAAATTAGTGCAATCTAAAGCTATGGCAAACCCTAACCCTAACTTTTTATGGCTTTTTCTGGATAGGATAACACTCACAACTCAACTATGGGGTGGATTGTGGATGGCTTACCGAGGAAAACTGGAAATCTGATACCAAGATGATATGGGGTGGCCCGATCTTCTCAGTAAGCAATGGAGGTGATGATGATCACGGGGTGATGGCAGCGGAGAAACACGACGATGTAGTGGATGCTAACTTGTATGACGCAACGAGATCTCTCGATTGGTCCCTGTCGCCAATGCAACAGCTCTCAACCCTGCTAGATATTCGCAACTCCACACACTTGCGCACATAGCCGCCGACCACGAAGCGGTAAGTTGCAACCGTCTAATTCCCAATGGAACAACGATCCGGCGACCACCGAGATCTACACAATATCAAGCAATATGGTGTAGGGATTCAATAGTTTTGCTAGAGCAAACAACTAAGAACTAGGGTTTATCTTAAACGTGGTCTAAAACAGCTAGGGGGGCGTCCTGGGCACTTATATAGGCGTCCGAGACGACTCCTGGTCGAAAAGATACAAAAATAACCGACCCAGAATAGATCTGGTCGAGACAGACTCGGACGAATCCGGTCTGGAGTCCGGTCAACCGGGCCAGGGACCGGATCGGCCGGTCTGGCGTCCGGTCAACCGGGCGGCAACCGGAAACTTCGCAACTTTCCGGTTTTAGCCCAGTACGATGCATCCCATCCGGTTGGCGCCCGGTCAACCGGGCCAGGGACCGGACTGGCCGGTCTAACCGGGTGCTGGACCGGCCTGGACGTCTTCTTCTCCTTTCGCGCATGCCTCCCGCTCCTCCCTCGCGCGTCCATGAGATATCTTCATGTCCAGCTCCATGTCCAGCTTCATGTCCATCTTGACGTCCGTCTTCATGTCCAGCTGCTCCTCTCCTCCTCGTGCGATGCTCGTCTCCTCTTGATACCTGATGATACATAAGTAATAGGACTTAGGTAGTATAAAGTTCTCATCAATCAAAGTACCGTTTAGAAACAAGTTCACCTGTTGTTTAAGTAGCTTCGCACGAGCCCTTGTAATTAGTCCAATCCGAACTTCATTGGACTTGAGCTTCACAGCAGGTTCATCTTCATTTATCAGTGACGGAGGTAATGGTGTAGTAGGGATGTCCTCATCACGGAGGAGTCGCCGGCGTCCCCTGCGCTAGCCAGGATTCACGAAGCTTGACGCCGAGGCCGTGCCCACATAACGAGCTGGTCGAGGTCGCTGTTGGCCATTGCGATGGCGATGGTCTCCTCCTCGCTGATGACCGGCGGCTGGATCTCTGGATCACAGGCCGGGCCACCGCCATCGTCGTCGTTGCGATTGGCTCTGAGGACCTAAACGTCGTCGTCCTCGTCATCGCTGTCCTCAACCTCGTCATCGTACTCGTCCTCGTACAGGCCCTCGTTGGCGTACTCACCCTCATCGTACTCGTCGTCGAGCTCGTGGGTGAAGAAGTCGACTTCGCCGAGATATCCCGCTCGGCGTCGCGCGTCGAACTCCCGCACCCCGAACGAAATCCACATGTAGGAGGTCATCGCGAATGTCGAATCGTCGCGCAGATCCGGCGGCAAGATGGCTCGGCGGCGCAGGACCTCCTGGCCACGCTCTCGTCCCTCACGGGGCACGGGAGGGACTGGTACGCGTACCAACCCCCTCCTGGCAGGCCCGCATCCGGCCATGGGACCGACCGTTTCTCCTCCCGACGTACTGGTGCGCGTAGTTGACGTATGTCTTTCCGTTCAACACGCGTCCGTTGGGAACCCCAAGAGGAAGGTGTGATGCGTACAACAGTAAGTTTCCCTCAGTAAGAAACCAAGGTTTATCGAACCAGTAGGAGCCAAGAAGCACGTCGAAGGTTTATGGCGGCGAGATGTAGTGCGGCGCAACACCAGGGATTCCGGCGCCAACGTGGAACCTACACAACACAACCAAAGTACTTTGCCCCAACGAAACAGTGAGGTTGTCAATCTCACCGGCTTGCTGTAACAAAGGATTAGATGTATAGTGTGGATGATGATGTTTGCAGAAAACAGTAGAACACGTATTGCAGTAGATTGTATTCGATGTAAAAGAATGGACCGGGGTCCACAGTTCACTAGAGGAGTCTCTCCGATAAGAATAAGCATGTTGGGTGAACAAATTACAATTGGGCAATCGACAAATAGAGAGGACATGACCATGCACATACATGATATGATGAGTATAGTGATATTTAATTGGGCATTACGACAAAGTACATAGACCGCTATCCAGCATGCATCTAAGCCTAAAAAGTCCACCTTCAGGTTATCATCCGAACCCCTTCCAGTATTAAGTTGAAAACAACAGACAATTGCATTAAGTATGGTGCGTAATATAATCAATAACTACATCCTCGAACATAGCATCATTGTTTTATCCCTAGTGGCAACAGCACATCCACAACCTTAGAACTTTTCGTCATCGTCCCAGATTTAATGGAGGCATGAACCCACTATCGAGCATAAATACTCTCTCTTGGAGTTAAGAGTAAAAACTTGGCTAGAGCCTCTACTAATAACGGAGAGCATGCAAGATCATAAACAACACATAGGTATAAATTGATAATCAACATAACATAGTATTCTCTATCCATCGGATCCCAACAAACACAACATGTAGCATTACAGATAGATGATCTTGATCATGTTAGGCAGCTCACAAGACCCGACAATGAAGCATAATTAGGAGAAGACGACCATCTAGCTACAGCTATGGACCCATAGTCCAGGGGTGAACTACTCACTCATCACTCCGGAGGCGACCATGGCGGTGAAGAGTCCTCTGGGAGATGATTCCCCTCTCCGGCAGGGTGCCGGAGGCGATCTCCTGAATCCCCCGAGATGGGATTGGCGGCGGCGGCGTCTCTGGAAGGTTTTCCGTATCGTGGCTCTCGGTACTGGGGGTTTCGCGACGAATACTATATGTAGGCGGAAGGGCAGGTTAGGGGGCCGCACGGGGGCCCCACACACTAGGGCCACCCGGGCCCCCCTTGGGCCGCGCCGCCCTACTATGGCGGCGCCCCGTGGCCCCACTTCGTCTCCTCTTCGGTCTTCTGGAAGCTTCGTGGCAAAATAGGCCCCTGGGCGTTGATTTCGTCCAATTCCGAGAATATTTCCTTACTAGGATTTCTGAAACCAAAAATGGCAGAAAACAACAACTGGCTCTTCGGCATCTCGTTAATAGGTTAGTGCCGGAAAATGCATAAATATGACATAAAGTATGCATAAAACATGTAGGTATCATCAATAATGTGGCATGGAACATAAGAAATTATCGATACGTCGGAGACGTATCACGTACCGCTTCTGCCGCGCCTTCTTGCCGGAACCCGAGTCACTGGCCCCGTGGTCGTTCTTCCCCTTGCGGTACGTCCAACCCTTCCCCATGGCCTCGGTTCTCTGTGTGCGTGGAAAGGTGGAGGGCTTTGGTAATGGCGTGGCGAGGAAATGGGCGCCGCCAACGGCCCTTAAAAAGGATGGGATGACCCCAACGACTTCAATGCTCTGCCATTGTAGCCGCTGCGACACCGCCCACAAGCGCATGCACGCCGAAGGCGAGGCACGCCATTTACGCGGCGCAGAAAAGCTGTGACGCGCCACCTGTCAGTTCTGCCTCACTGAAGGCGAAGCATCAGGGTCGCTGCCAAGCGGGCCATGAGAGGCGGCCGTGGAAGTGGAGGGGAAGAGGCGGGCGCAACCGCGATTTAAGTGTCGCTGGCAACGACACACACATGCCTTCCAGCGCCATTGGCATCAATGCCGGTGTAGGAATTGAGGCGATGGGCGCAGTGGTCAGCGACGACCTTGATGGGAAACACTACCGCCGGTTAGCCTTCTGTCGTCCAGTCGCTTCCAAGTGGACCCGGGCACGCGTGGTCGGACACGCGCTGTCCGCGTAACGTCCTCGACGATGCAGGTCGCCGCGACCCATCTGCGCCTCAAAATTTGGGAAACCGATACGTAGTTAATCAGTTCCTTCTCTAGTGACCAGTGTGCTTAACCCCAACTTTAGAGCATCCCCATCCGTCTCCCCGACAAGGCCCCCAGGATACCTTTTTTCATCCGGATGGACGAAAATGGCCCAGTCGCGGCCCCGGCTCCTCGATTTCATCCGGATTAGGCCTTTCATCCGTCCGGAGAGCCCAGGCCATCCCCGGGTTCCCAAGGCCCGGCCGGGGACTCCGGACGAAACAAAAACGCGCGAAACGTCGAGCGGGCCCACGTTGTCGGCGTCACAACTGGTAGTTCCCTCCATTAATTTCGTTTTCCCTCCAAATTGCGCCGCATAGAACCATTTTCCCCGCCAAAATTCAGAGCTACCGCCATTCTCCCCCACAGTTGCAGCTCCTCCTCTTCCCTTCCACCACCATGCCACTGAAGAAGCTCGCCGCCGATGGGCGCCGAAGGCGAGGAAGCCGCGGGCGCCCAAGACGAGGCCGCCGGGCATCTCAAACGCGGAGTGGGCGGCGGATGTGGAGCGGCGGCGGAACGAAACTCGCGGCCGAGTGGATAGGGTGAAGAAGTGCAACACGAAGAGGGTGGCGGCGGCGGCGGAGGACCTGGCGAGGCCGATCTCCATCAACTTTGCCAGCCGCGCACCGCCCAATTCCCCGAGCCATGGCCTACCCAAGGTATGGTCGGTTCTCCTTCCTTCTCGCCGGCGTCGCCGGCCACTGCCATGTTCCATGGCACCTACGTCGCCGCCGGCATGGCCGGGTTTACGCCGTCACCGCCGGCGTACGACGGTGCGATGTACGAGGGCATCTCGCCTGGCCTGAGACGTGGGCCGCTGTAATAACCCAGAACATAGGAACAACGAAGGATAGATTTAGAAATGGGATGTGAATTTCATCGCAAAACGGGGGAAATTTTCGTGACTTATTGCAACTAAACCTAAGAGGGATCGAGGTTCTCTCTCATTTTGCATTTAGGGTTAGGCAATGTGAGTTAGGGAAATTTCGACATGTTCTCTCTTGTATCTTATTGATTTGGGAAGTGATTGCATTTGACAAGTATTAACACATTTAATAATAAGTATCACACAACATAAATAATGAATTCATAATTCAAACACCACTTATAAATTCAAATGATTTTGAATTTCAAATTGAATACCAAATACAATATTTAATCAAGAATATAAACATTACATAAGACCAAAAGCTCATAAACAAAACTTGAGCTTCATTGATATAAACACAAATTACAAAGTCTTTACAATATTCTTGATACAAGAATTGAGGCATAATGAACAGAAATTAAAAAAAAGGAAAATTACAAGTTTGTTTTGAACTAAAACCTAGACTAAGTGGCTTGAGGATGATCTTCTGGTCATAATTCAAACCTGCAAAACAAATAACAAGTACTAGACCAGAATGTAAGTGTTAGCAAATTTCAGTTTGGACAGTTAGCACAAATCACAGAAATTCAGTTTGGACAGTAAAACTGTCACTGCACACTTGTGCTTGTCCAAATTCCTGGACAGCACAAGATAGGCACAGGCAGACCAGAACTGAGCAGCCACAGAGGCTCAAGTTTCAGCATATGAGGGCTATTGCTAACCAAGCAATAGCAAGGCAATGCAAGGGATGAGTCACAAAGTAACCAGACCTTGTGTGTCATGGCCAGAGTAGAAGTAGGGAGCATATAAATAGAACACAAACCCTAGAACCCTGACAGTCGACAGATAGGATAATTCATCAGGTAAGGGTGAAGCTTGAGCCAACACAAGTTCATCCAGTTCATACTAAAGAACAGTACCAACACACAACCACTTAGCCACTAGGAATCATGGTGACCTGAGAAGATCAACCAGAGCCTGGAGGTGAAGGGCTGTGCACAAAACCCCAAGTCTGCAACAACCAAAACATCTCATACTAGGAGCTGGAACAAGGTATACCAAGTTCCTGGACAGATCCAATGGATCTGATCCATAATATATGCATGACATAATTATGGGATTGAGCAGATGCTCAAGTGGGTAGATCATCACTTGGTTTTCACCAAGGATTACTGCCAGTCTAAAAGCCACTAAAAATGGAAATCATCTAGATACAGATCTTGTACACAGAAGCTAGCAATCATGCATAGATGCACTCACTAGCAAGATCATATGCACAAATAGCACAAGTAGATGTGTTGCAAGGATTAGCAGCTAATACAGACTACACAGTAAATCCTAAGCTAGTAACCATCAGTAAACCCTAGATTTCATCAGGCAAGCATATTGGCATTCATATCTAGTATGATCCCCAAATATGCAAGCAAAGGTTGAGTAGCCACAAGATTCAATCAAATAGGTGAGCAACCAATCAGTAGCAAGGCTACTGAGGTCACATCACACTTAGCACCATTTAAAAGAAAGCCAACTATAACACATCATTATCCATAAATGGATTTAGATTCATTTGCTTGCTAAACAATCATGAATAGCCAATTCATATACAAGCAAGACATATAAATCATCACTGCATAAGCAGTTCATTATGAATCAATTTAACTCAAGCATGAATTTATCACAGATCCATACTAATTATTGACAGTAGCACACTGTGGAGCAACATGGCACCAATCACTGCATCACAGCCACTGGATCTAGTCCAGTAAGCTAGAGCAAGCAATAGCACAAGTAAGCAGTAGCATAGTGATGCTTGAGCATCAGCATCAACAAGGAAAATGAATCACTTAGCCACGAATTAATCAGTAAGCCATCACTGACATTTAATTGATCAAATGGATCAATTGAATCAAGTCAAGCCACACAGATAAGCTAGCCAACAAGCAATTGATGATCCAATGGATCATTAGCTTACACAGGAAGCACAAAAGCATTTCACAAGCACCACTGGCATTCACAAGTGTCACTGATGCACCACAGTACACCTAGACAAGCAAGCATATCATGCCAGTAAGCACAAACAAGCTCTTAAGCAAGCGCAGCAGAGCATAGCAAGATTAGAGCAGGCTAGGAGCAACAGATAAGCAAGCAGAGCATGTACAGCAAGCAAGGCAACACTGGCCAGTACCAGAAATGGGTGCTTTGGCCATGAGCTTGCAGCAAATGGAAGTATAGGCAGATTAAGCAGCCATGGCAGAGCTCTGTGTGATCACAGGATCACCAGAGAGCAACAGAACATGAGGAGGAAGAAGTACAGTAGCAAGGGAGGCGCACATGCATGGAGAAGAGAAGGAGGAGGTGAAGAAACTTAAACGCGCCTGGAAGCAGAAGCTAGGGCATGGCGAGGCAGTGCTCGCGCGGCCATAGCAGCTGCGAGTCCATGGTAGGCGCCGACGTTACGCCGGCGAACACGAACACACCACCGTAGCAGAGCACCTGAGACGACGGCACGAGTACTGCGAGCAGCACCCGCGCCAGGTCAATCTCAGGGGCGCACACGTCGTCGGCGAGGACGAGGGCTCGCCGGAGATCGTCAATTGTAACGGCCCAGGGTATACCCCTATTCGATTTTGCTTGTTCTTTTTCTTTTGTGCATAATCATCAGCATCATGCATAATCATCCACATATTTTTGAAAAAACAAAATTATTTAAAAGTAAACCTCTTTTCCTTTCTTCTTGTAAGGTTTATAAAACCCCCACTCTTTTCTTACTTTGAAATAAACCCAAAACAACAATAATAATAATAATAAAAAAATGTTCTGGATGTTTTATAAAACCTATTTTAAATCTTTGTTTTCATCCAATTGTTTTGAAACCCCTTTTCTTCCCAAACCCTTCTCCTCTTTTCTTGTTTTCTTGGAAGAATCAGCGAGGAGAAGAATTACAACAGCAACAGCAGATCAACGTGAAGAAGAAGAGCAAAAATCAGTTCAGCTGGGCCACCTAATACCCCTTCCGAGTTCCGAACCTGTAAACCATCTTTTTCCTGGCCCATTTTTCTTCTCTCTTTACCCGGACATCTCCTGGCCCAGCTACGTCTCCTAGCGAGAGGGTCTTCTTCAACCTGTACGGCGAGAATCTGAGCGGTGCCACGTACCCAGGAGTTCGATGGGACGGATAGGAGCAGCACCATTCCTCCTTAAAACATTCCCTGCAACCCTAGTGCTGCTTCTCCCTCCCTGCCGCCGCCACTCCTTTCTTCTTCTCGTCGCTCGCTCTTCTCCTCCCGATTTCCAAGAGAAAACAGCAGCCGCTGCTTCCGTCCGTACGTCGCCAGCGTGCTCGCCCAAGCTCGCGCCGCGCCGCCGCCTCTTCGCGTCTCCGTCGACCTCTGCGTCATCGTGCTCCTCGCGCGCGAGCTCATCTCTGAAACGTTGTGCGTCTTCCTCTGCTCCAACCACGTCCCCGCCACCAGAACGCCCGGGTCCTCCTTCTTGTGTACGTTCTCCGCTGCACCCGGGCCTCCCCTGACTCGGCAGGTCATCCTCGATTTTCTCCGTCAAGCACGCCGCCACGTTCCTGGACGCAGTGCGTCCAGTCGACGTCTGCGACTCTGCATCCAAGCTCGCCTCCGGCCGCCGCCTTGGCCATGCTCGGCAAGCTGACCGGCGCCTCTTCAACTACCACTGTTGCTCGCGTCTTCCGTCCTCCGTCCTCCGTCACCAGCGACCTCGTCTGCAAGTCCGTCCACGTCCGCAGCGCCACAGGTCGCGACTTCTAAACATCCATGCGGAGGGTAAATGCCTCTCTTCATACGTTGTACATGCAAGTCTTTGACAGCACCTTCGTCATTTATCTGGCCGCCCTCGTATCTGCAGCTACGGCTCCCTGCATCGCTGTTCGTCTTCCCCGACGCCTCCGGGTTCTTCTCAAGGTCCGTCTCGCCAGCGCACTCAAGCGCGTCCGCGGCACCGCGCTGCTCACGTCTTGGTCGCTACTTCTGCGTCTTCCTCGTCGGACACGTCCGTCACGGCGTCACCGGCGTTGTGCATGCCAATCTCTGGCTTCGTATGGTTTAAAACAACGCGTGATGTATCCTGGGAAGGTCGATGCTAGCTCAGCTCCAGCTGGTTTGTTCCGTGTGCATGCGTGCAATCTCCTGAATCCTGATCCATCCCCAGGACATGCAAAGCCTCTCCTTTTTAATCATTGTTTTTCTTTGCTCTGCTGACAGTTGGGTTCTGCCCGTCAGTGTCTTGGGTTATCTCTTCACCAGTGAGAAAAGGATCAGCATTCAGCGCCAATCAGCTTCTTACCTGGCCCATGGGTCAGCCTCTCAGCCTCGTATCTTCCTGGGTGAGAAAAAGTCTCAGCGTTTCTCTGTTTTTTTTTTCTGGAAAATTGCTGCAAATATTCAAAACTTGTAAAATTCATATCTCCTAAACTATAACTCAAAATGAAATGTTTTATATATGAAAATTGATCAGAAAAACATGAGGATCATGAATATGCCATCCATTCATCTGTTTGCATCTTGCATCATATCGCGCGTTGCTAGTTCATGCATTCACCTCACATATATGCGGAGTATTTCGGATTTCCAACTAGGGATTACCCCGCTCCGTTTAATATTGAAGTAGAGCACCCCTGCCATGTCTTTCCATGCTAATCAACACTTAACTTTGCCGGTAGAAATGCAACTCCAACCTAATTTGTTTGTCCGGGGTTCCGACTCCGATTAATCGGATAAGTTGCATCGCATCATAATTGCCATGTCATGCATATCATCTTGATCATGCTGGTTCTTCTTTCGTAGTAGTAAGACTTGCATCCGTTGCTTGTTCCAGCATTTGCTTCTTCCCGGATAGGATCACGAAGTGGTGTGGTGAGATACGACAAGTTCTCCGGATGTCCCTCGAGCAAGCTTTAACGAGCAAGCATTTCCCCTATACTCCCGCCCTCGCGAAGTCGCTTACCTATTTTATTTTGCCTTCTTCCTCATGCTAGCTTTAAGTTGCGTTCTTGTCACGTGTCCCTTCCACTTGTTACCTCAAGCAGCCTATATTGCCTCCACCAACCACCTACAGCTATTGTTTGGTTATCGAGTCTGCCTTGCGAGTCGTAGTGCATGCTAGTGTCGTTATATCTCGTTACCGATTATCTGCTATCTTATCGGTTATCTCGTTGGGAATCATGACACATGCTACATGGTTATATCCGTTGA
Source organism: Lolium rigidum (assembly GCF_022539505.1). Classification (NCBI taxonomy): domain Eukaryota; kingdom Viridiplantae; phylum Streptophyta; class Magnoliopsida; order Poales; family Poaceae; genus Lolium; species Lolium rigidum. The sequence goes on along the minus strand of NC_061510.1, from coordinate 101,601,079 downwards.
GGGAATCATGGTTACTTGTTAATAGTTGTTAGCGGAGGCATCGGTGGGTCGATCGATCGTTTTGTGACGGCTCACTTGTGTTTCCTAAATATCTTAGGACCCCGAGTTCTTGTTATCCGTTCCGAGATCGAGCGCTCTAACCACACGTGGGTATGTTTCCGAGTCTCCCTCGACCACTGCCGGAATCTACAGACTTTGTCCGAGTGGCCACAACTAGTTTCGTAATGTTTTACTATTTGTTGTTTGCGTGCATGCTAGCTCGTTACTTATTTACTTTGGGAAGCCCCCGGGTGCCTTGTATCCCTTGTTTCGGTATGCACGTATAGGTTTGCGGCTCGAGCGTTTATCGCATGCTCGAAGCGGGTCATTCGCCCTCGTGTGTGTTCCGACCCTCGAGCCGTGCACGCAATAGCTAGGTCCGTTTCGGAGATACGGCCGGACTTCGATTCGGGTTCAACTTAGTTAGGTGGCTTCCTGGATATTGTTGTCGTGAAGGAGAGTGCGAGCCGTGATATCCACCTGTCGTAAGTGGGTCGAGCGGTGCGTGTGGGTACATTTGGGCAACCCCTGCAGGGTGTACATCTTATCGATAAGCCGTGTCCGCGGTTATGGACGACTTGGAGTTGTATGACTCGACCATAGACAACTTACACTCGATGCTTCAATCATAATAACTTGCGTAGTAAGTCAAGCACAACTCTAATAATAATGGTTAAAACTTGACAACCGTGTGAGTGCCTTTGTAAGTACTTCCTTGCGAGGGGAACGCATCGGCCGTGTTATGTTTGCGAGTATAGAACTCGTTAGTTTATGCGCTCTCTCATCTTCTCTCGATTAGACGACCGTTGTAGAGTGTCTCTATAGGTTTTTAGTGCTTGCGCGCTGCCGCTTAACCCCACCATATTGCTTATGACGTTCCTCTTGCGTCCTCTAAGTCCCCGCGTGCCTCAAGTACAAAGGACGACCGGTTGACGAATGCTTATACGTCTTGAAGTCTTGTTAAGTACGAACCCGTACTTATTGCCGCTTCTACGGGACATAACCTAGGCAGGTATGAAGATCGGTACGACGAAGAACGACGCTAGCAAGGTTACCCTTCCGGCTTGGCCTGGGCAGGGTTATGGACGCCACTTGGTTATCTTCAGGACTCTTAGTCCAAATTTGTATCTTGTCCGTACTCGGATGTATTTGATCTTCTGTATGATTTGGATCTTTGTATGTATATTTGTATCTTGACTCGTTGGAGTCGTTGTTGTAATATATCTGTATCTTGTGGGCTCTATTGTAATCCTGTTGTAATGTTATCGCTCGTGATTGATTCCACCCGCATCGCGTGCATGCTTCGGCGTGTACGAGGCGCTTGGTGGTGCGTCTCCTAAAATTGATATCGTGCGGATTTCGGCGAATTCGCTGGGATCTTCATGGTACCGGTTTTGGGGCGTCACAAGTTGGTATCAGAGCCTCAGGTTGACGGTACCCCACTAGTCCAGCCTGTAGGATAACCTTGCCAACGGTCGTTGAGTTTAGAGTGTCAAAAACTATTTTCTGAAAATTCGTTGGATAGTTCTGAATAGCTCTGATTTTCTCCTTACCTCTATTCTTTCTCATCTTACCTTTGCGAGTTTTGAGTCTTCTCTCTTATCTGAGTTTTCCGAGTCATAGGTTCCGACGTGGGTTGGACGATCTTTGCCCCTCACCTATTAGGACCGATCTTCGTAGGATCCCGACGGAAGTGCATCATCAACAGCGGAACAACAACTCTTGTTAGTGGTGTCGAGAAGATCAACACCTCGACAGAAGAAGGTTCCACACCAAGGTCGGGTGTTTGTCAACATGGTACAAGAAGACTCGATAGTTTAACCAACTCCCCTTGGCTTGACGTGGGATCTCGGGGCGCGATCCCTTGTTAGTGGTGTCGTTTGTAACGGCCCAGGGTATACCCCTATTCGATTTTGCTTGTTCTTTTTCTTTTGTGCATAATCATCAGCATCATGCATAATCATCCACATATTTTTGAAAAAACAAAATTATTTAAAAGTAAACCTCTTTTCCTTTCTTCTTGTAAGGTTTATAAAACCCCCACTCTTTTCTTACTTTGAAATAAACCCAAAACAACAATAATAATAATAATAAAAAAATGTTCTGGATGTTTTATAAAACCTATTTTAAATCTTTGTTTTCATCCAATTGTTTTGAAACCCCTTTTCTTCCCAAACCCTTCTCCTCTTTTCTTGTTTTCTTGGAAGAATCAGCGAGGAGAAGAATTACAACAGCAACAGCAGATCAACGTGAAGAAGAAGAGCAAAAATCAGTTCAGCTGGGCCACCTAATACCCCTTCCGAGTTCCGAACCTGTAAACCATCTTTTTCCTGGCCCATTTTTCTTCTCTCTTTACCCGGACATCTCCTGGCCCAGCTACGTCTCCTAGCGAGAGGGTCTTCTTCAACCTGTACGGCGAGAATCTGAGCGGTGCCACGTACCCAGGAGTTCGATGGGACGGATAGGAGCAGCACCATTCCTCCTTAAAACATTCCCTGCAACCCTAGTGCTGCTTCTCCCTCCCTGCCGCCGCCACTCCTTTCTTCTTCTCGTCGCTCGCTCTTCTCCTCCCGATTTCCAAGAGAAAACAGCAGCCGCTGCTTCCGTCCGTACGTCGCCAGCGTGCTCGCCCAAGCTCGCGCCGCGCCGCCGCCTCTTCGCGTCTCCGTCGACCTCTGCGTCATCGTGCTCCTCGCGCGCGAGCTCATCTCTGAAACGTTGTGCGTCTTCCTCTGCTCCAACCACGTCCCCGCCACCAGAACGCCCGGGTCCTCCTTCTTGTGTACGTTCTCCGCTGCACCCGGGCCTCCCCTGACTCGGCAGGTCATCCTCGATTTTCTCCGTCAAGCACGCCGCCACGTTCCTGGACGCAGTGCGTCCAGTCGACGTCTGCGACTCTGCATCCAAGCTCGCCTCCGGCCGCCGCCTTGGCCATGCTCGGCAAGCTGACCGGCGCCTCTTCAACTACCACTGTTGCTCGCGTCTTCCGTCCTCCGTCCTCCGTCACCAGCGACCTCGTCTGCAAGTCCGTCCACGTCCGCAGCGCCACAGGTCGCGACTTCTAAACATCCATGCGGAGGGTAAATGCCTCTCTTCATACGTTGTACATGCAAGTCTTTGACAGCACCTTCGTCATTTATCTGGCCGCCCTCGTATCTGCAGCTACGGCTCCCTGCATCGCTGTTCGTCTTCCCCGACGCCTCCGGGTTCTTCTCAAGGTCCGTCTCGCCAGCGCACTCAAGCGCGTCCGCGGCACCGCGCTGCTCACGTCTTGGTCGCTACTTCTGCGTCTTCCTCGTCGGACACGTCCGTCACGGCGTCACCGGCGTTGTGCATGCCAATCTCTGGCTTCGTATGGTTTAAAACAACGCGTGATGTATCCTGGGAAGGTCGATGCTAGCTCAGCTCCAGCTGGTTTGTTCCGTGTGCATGCGTGCAATCTCCTGAATCCTGATCCATCCCCAGGACATGCAAAGCCTCTCCTTTTTAATCATTGTTTTTCTTTGCTCTGCTGACAGTTGGGTTCTGCCCGTCAGTGTCTTGGGTTATCTCTTCACCAGTGAGAAAAGGATCAGCATTCAGCGCCAATCAGCTTCTTACCTGGCCCATGGGTCAGCCTCTCAGCCTCGTATCTTCCTGGGTGAGAAAAAGTCTCAGCGTTTCTCTGTTTTTTTTTTCTGGAAAATTGCTGCAAATATTCAAAACTTGTAAAATTCATATCTCCTAAACTATAACTCAAAATGAAATGTTTTATATATGAAAATTGATCAGAAAAACATGAGGATCATGAATATGCCATCCATTCATCTCGTTTGCATCTTGCATCATATCGCGCGTTGCTAGTTCATGCATTCACCTCACATATATGCGGAGTATTTCGGATTTCCAACTAGGGATTACCCCGCTCCGTTTAATATTGAAGTAGAGCACCCCTGCCATGTCTTTCCATGCTAATCAACACTTAACTTTGCTCGGTAGAAATGCAACTCCAACCTAATTTGTTTGTCCGGGTTCCGTCTCCAATTAATATGGATAAGTTGCATCGCATCATAATTGCCATGTCATGCATATCATCTTGATCATGCTGGTTCTTCTTTCGTAGTAGTAAGACTTGCATCCGTTGCTTGTTCCAGCATTTGCTTCTTCCCGGATAGGATCACGAAGTGGTGTGGTGAGATACGACAAGTTCTCCGGATGTCCCTCGGCAAGCTTTAACAGGCAAGCATTTCCCCTATACTCCTGCCCCTGCAGAAGTCGCTTACCTATTTTATTTTGCCTTCTTCCTCATGCTAGCTTTAAGTTGCGTTCTTGTCACGTGTCCCTTCCACTTGTTACCTCAAGCAGCCTATATTGCCTCCACCAACCACCTACAGCTATTGTTTGGTTATCGAGTCTGCCTTGCGAGTCGTAGTGCATGCTAGTGCTGTTATATCTCGTTACCGATTACTGCTATCTTATCGGTTATCCGTTGGGAATCATGACACATGCTACATGGTTATATCTCGTTGAGGGAATCATGGTTACTTGTTAATAGTTGTTAGCGGAGGCATCGGTGGGTCGACTCGATCGTTTTGTGACGGCTCACTTGTGTTTCCTAAATATCTTAGGACCCCGAGTTCTTGTTATCCGTTCCGAGATCGAGCGCTCTAACCACACGTGGGTATGTTTCGGGTCTCCTCGACCACCGCCGGAATCTACAGCTTTGTCCAGATGGCCACAACTAGTTTCGTAATGTTTTACTATTTGTTGTTTGCGTGCATGCTAGCTTCGTTACTTATTTACTTTGGGAAGCCCCTGGGTGCCTTGTATCCCTTGTTTCTGGTATGCACGTATAGGTTTGCGGCCTGAGCGTTTATCGCATGCTGAAGCGGGTCATTCGCCCCTGTGTGTGTTCTGACCCTCGGAAGCCGTGCACGCAATAGCTAGGTCCGTTTCGGAGATACGGCCGGACTTCGATTCGGGTTCAACTTAGTTAGGTGGCTTCCTGGATATTGTTGTCGTGAAGGAGAGTGCGAGCCGTGATATCCACTCGTCGTAAGTGGGTCGAGCGGTGCGTGTGGGTACATTTGGGCAACCCCTGCAGGGTGTACATCTTATCGATAAGCCGTGTCCGCGGTTATGGACGACTTGGAGCTGTATGACTCGACCATAGACAACTTACACCTGATGCTTCAATCATAATAACTTGCGTAGTAAGTCAGCACAACTCTAATAATAATGGTTAAAACTTGACAACCGTGTGAGTGCCTTTGTAAGTACTTCCTTGCGAGGGGGGAACGCATCGGCTGTGTTATGTTTGCAGAGTATAGAACTGTTAGTTTATGCGCTCTCTCATCTTCTCTGATTAGACGACTGTTGTAGAGTGTCTCTATAGGTTTTTAGTGCTTGCGCGCTGCCGCTTAACCCCACCATATTGCTTATGACGTTCCTCTTGCGTCCTCTAAGTCCCCTGCGTGCCTCAAGTACAAAGGACGACTGGTTGACGAATGCTTATACGTCTTGAAGTCTTGTTAAGTACGAACCCGTACTTATTGCTGCTTCTACGGGACATAACCGGGCAGGTATGAAGATCGGTACGACGAAGAACGACGCTAGCAAGGTTACCCTTCCGGCTTGGCCCGGGCGGTGGTTATGGACGCCACTTGGTTATCTTCAGGACTCTTAGTCCAAATTTGTATCTTGTCCGTACTCGGATGTATTTGATCTTCTGTATGATTTGGATCTTTGTATGTATATTTGTATCTTGACTCGTTGGAGTCGTTGTTGTAATATATCTGTATCTTGTGGGCTCTATTGTAATCCTGTTGTAATGTTATCGCTCGTGATTGATTCCACCCGCATCGCGTGCATGCTTCGGCGTGTACGAGGCGCTTGGTGGTGCGTCTCCTAAAATTGATATCGTGCGGATTTCGGCGAATTCGCTGGGATCTTCATGGTACCGGTTTTGGGGCGTCACATCAATCGCCAGGGGCGATTCTCCACGAGATCCAGAGAGGGGCGATTCGCCATGAGAGGAAGAGATGGGGGAAACCACGCGGACAGATCGGTAGATCTTCTCGCGGCGGTCCCGATTTGGTAAGAGCCCGCACCGCGCGCCCGCAAACAACCCTTGCCGCCGACGCTGCGCTCCAGTTCGTGCCCATGTCACTGCGCAGGTCCATCCTGCGACCATCCCCCGCATGTTTTCTTTTCCTTTTTGCAAAACTTGTAAAATTAATATCTTCCAAACTATAACTCGAAATAAAGAGTGTTATATATGAAAAATAATCAGAAAACATATGAAACATGAATATGCCATCCATACGCCTCGTCGTTTGCATCTCGCATCATGTCGTGTGTTGATAGTCGTAAGCATGTTCACCTAACATAACATGCGAGTAATTGGGATTGCCGGATACGGTTTCCCGCTCTCGTTTAAATTGAGTAGATCACCCTTGCCATGCTATGCCATGCTAATCAACATTTAACTTTGTCGGTAGAAAATGCAACCCAACCTAATTTGCTTGTCCGGGTTCCGACTCCGACATAATATGGATAAGTTGCATCGATCATATCTCGCTATGTCATGCATGTCCGCATCTTGCTCTGCCGGTTCTTTATCCGTAGTAGTAAGACTTGCATGCGCTGTGTGTTCCAGCAGTTGCTTCTTCCCCGGATAGGATCACCAAGTGGTGTGGTGAGATACTTGATAAGTCCTCCGGTTGTTCCTCGTATGAAGCTTTAATAGGCAAGCATTTCCTTATACTCCCGCCCCGCAAGTAGTCGCTTACCTATTTTATTTTGCCTTCTCCCTCATGCTATCCTTGAGTTGCGTTCTCTGTCACGTGTCCCTTCCACTTGTTATCTCAAGCAGCCTGTATTGCCTCCACCAACCTCATACAGCCTATTGTTTGGTCATCGGGTCTCGCCTTACGAAATCGTAGGTGCATGCTAGTGTTGTTTATATCGTGTTACCGTTATCGCTATCTTATCTGGTTTAACTGTTGGGGAATCATGACACATGGTTTATGGTTATATCTCGTTAAGGGTATCATGGTTACTTGTTAATAATTGTTAAGCTGGAGGCATCGGTGAGTCACCTGGATCGCTTTGTGACCCGGGCTCACTTGTGTTTCTTTTAAAGCTTAGGGACCCCGAGTTCTTGTTATCTCGCTCCGAGACCGAGCGCGCCTAACCACACGTGAGTATGTTTTGCCTGCCTCGACCACCGGCCGGAATCTACAGCTTTGTCCAAGGGCCACAACTAGCTTGCAATGTCTCACCATTTGTTGTTGCGTGCATGCCAGCCTTGTTACTTATTTATTTTGGGATGCCCCCGGGTGCCTTGTATCCCTTGTGTTCCTCGGTATGCACGCATCGGGTTTGCGGCCTCGAGCGCTATCGCAAGTCGGGCGGGTCATTCGGCCCTCGTGTGTGTTCGCACCTCGCAAGCCGTGCACGCAATAGCTAGGTCCGCTTCGAGATCTCGCACTGGGTTCGATACGGGTTCAACTTAGTTAGGTGGCTTCCCCGGACATTGTTGTCGTGGAAGGAGAGTGCGAGTCGTGATATCCACCTCGTCGCAAGTGGGTTGATCGTGTGTGTGGGCACATTTGGGCACCCCCATAGGTTACATCTTATCGATAAGCCGGTGGTCCGTGGTTATGGACGACTTGGAGCCGTATGACTCGACCATAGACAACTTACACATGTTGTTTCAATCATAATAACTTGCGTAGTAAGTTGGCACAACTCCTAATAATAAATGGTTAAAACTTGACAACCGTGTGAGTGCCTTTTGTGGGTACTTCTTGGCGAAGGGGGAACGTGAGATCGGGTCGTGTTATGTTTGCAGATAGTATAGAACTATTAGTTTGTGCGCTCTCTCACCTTCTCTCGATAGACGACCGTTGTAGAGTGTCTTCGAGTAGGTTTTTAGTGCTTGCAAGCGTGCACCTAACCGTGCACGGGTAAAACTCTAACTCCTAACCGACACGCATCCTACTATGGTACAGATACACGGGCAATTAGCCCAAACTTGGTACACAAGGCCGATTCACGTATTTCTTCCATGTATATTCTTCAAACCCATCTTGATCGCGGCCCACCTCTGACTCGGTCAAATTCTGGTGATAACAACGTTCTAGGTGATCTACCGCATCTCCCCGACCCCTTCCCTCTCATCCTCCTGCTCTGGTTTGTTCCCACGACGGTGACCTCCATTTTTTTCTCCGCAGCAGCTCGTCGCCGGTGATGCTCCGGTGCTTCCCCGGCTTGAACTCCATCGAGATCTCGCATCCCCGCGAAGCTCCGCATCCAACGCGACCCCTCCCACGTCCTGGTTTGGCCGGAGTGGCTAGATCCATGTCCGACCTGCTCCTCCGCCATGGATGCAGTGCACAAGGTCGTCCTCGCCTTTTGTCTATTCCTTGTGACGTGTACAGTAACTCGACAAGAACTGCAGTGTACTGTAGCAGTTCGTTCCTTGCTCTTCACTCTGGGCAACCTGAGTTCAATTCCCGTCCTACGCAAATGGACAAACTTTTTGCTCATCTGTTTTGTTTCTCTTGCTCGGTGACAGCCGGGTCCATCCATCAGTGACCTTAGGCGCCACATCTGCTTCAGATCCCAGTCAGCGTCCTTGGGCCCCGTTCGTCAGCCGCCCCGGCTGCGTACCCTCTCGGTAATAAAAGTCTTCTCTGTTTTCTTTCTCCAATTTCAGAAAATGGTTCAAACTTGTATAATTCATATCTCTCAATCCGTAACTCGGATTAAAATGTTTTATATATGAAAATTGATCAGAAAAATATAAGGAACATGAATATGCCATCCATATGCTTGTTTGCATCCCGCATCATGTCGTGACGTGATATTTTGTGCAATTCACCTCACATATATGCGGAGTATTTCGGAACACCGACTAGGTTTCCCCGCTCCGTTTAATATTGATGTAGCTCACCCATGCCTTGTTATGCCATGCTAATCAACACCTAACTTTGCCGGTAAAAATGCAACTCCAACCTAATTGTTTGTCCGGGGTTCCGATCCCGCTTAATTTGGATAAGATGCATTGCACCATCTATGCCATGTCATGCATATCATAATGAACATGCTTGGATCTTCTTTATCCGTAGTAGTAAGACTTGCATACGTTGTGTGTTCCAGCATTTGCTTCTTCCCGGATAGGATCGCGAAGTGGTGTGGTGAGATACGACAAGGTCTCCGGATGTTCCTCGGCAAGCTTTAACAGGCAAGCATTTTCCCTTATACTTCTGCCTCTGCAGGAGTCGCTCACCTATTTTATTTTGCCTTCTCCCTTATGCTATCCTTAAGTTGCGTTCTTGTCACGTGCCCCTTCCACTTGTTACCTCAAGCAGCCTATATTGCCTCCACCAACCACCTACAACTATTGTTTGGTTACTGGGTCTGCCTTGCGAGTCGTAGTGCATGCCAGTGCTGTTTATATCGTGTTACCGTTATCGCCATCTTATCGGGTTATCTGTTGGGGAAACATGATACATGGTCTATGGATATATTGTTGGAGATAATCATGCTTTACTTATTGTTAACAACTAAAATTGTAAGCAGAGGCATCTGTGAGCCTCTTTGCGAAAGCATCGGAACTTTGACTCACTAGTGTCCCTAGGACCCGAGTTCTTGTTATCTGATCCGAGACTGAGCGCTCTAACCACACGTGGGTATGTTTATTGGGTCTCCCCTCGACCACTGCCGGAATCTACACCTTTGTCCAGTGGCCACAACTAGTTTGCTATGTTTTACCATTTGTTGTTTGCGTTTATGCCAGCCTGTTACTTATTTACTTTGGGAAGCTCATGGGTGCCTTGTATCCCTTGTTTCTGGTATGCACGTATAGGTTTGCGGCCTGAGCGTTTATCGCATGCTGAAGCGGGTCATTCGCCCCTGTGTGTGTTCTGACCCTCGAAAGCCGTGCACGCAATAGCTAGGTCTGTTTCGGAGATACGGCCGGACTTCGATTCGGGTTCAACTTGGTTAGGTGGCTTCCTGGACATTGTTGTCGTGAAGGAGAGTGCGTGTCGTGATATCCACCTGTCGCAAGTGGGTTGATCGTGCGTGTGGGCACATTTGGGCACCCCTGCAGGGTTACATCTTATCGATAAGCCGTGTCCGCGGTTATGGACGACTTGGAGCTGTATGACTCGACCATAGACAACTTACACCTGTTGTTTCAATACTAATAACTTGCATAGTAAGATAGAACAACTTAAATAATAACTGGTTAAAACTTGTCAACCGTGTGAGTGCCTTTGTAAGTACTTCCTTGCGAGGGGGAACACATTGGCTGTGCTATGTTTGTAGAGTATAGAACTGTTAGCTTATGCGCTCTCCCACCTTCTCTGTTTAGACGAATGTTGTAGAGTGTCTCTATAGGTTTTTAGTGCTTGCGCGCTGCCGCTTAACCCCACCATATTGCCTATGACGTTCCTCTTGCGTCCTCTAAGTCCCCTGCGTGCCTCAAGTACAAAGGACGACTGGTTGACGAATGCTTATACGTCTTGAAGTCTTGTTAAGTACGAACCCGTACTTATTGCTGCTTTTACGGGATATAACCGGGCAGGTATGAAGACCGGTACGATGAAGGCGATGTTAGCAAGGTTACCCTTCCGGCTTGGCCTGGGCAGGGTTATGGACGCCACTGGTTATCTTCAGGACTCTTAGTCCAAATTTGTATCTTATCCGTACACGGACGTATTTGATCTTCTGTATGATTTGGATCTTTGTATTATATCTATTTGTATCTTGACTCGTTGGAGTCATTGTTGTAATATATATTTCTTGTGGGCTCTATTGTAATCATGTTGTAATGTTACCGCTCGTGTTAATTCCTCCGGCATCACGTGTGTGATCCGTCGCGCACGTCGAGTCGGAGGGCGTCTCTGAATCGATATCGTGCGGATTTCGGCGGGTTCGCTGGGATCCTCATGGTACCGGTTTTGGGGCTTCACAAGTTGGTATCAGAGCATCAGGTTGACGGTACCCCACTAGTCCAGCCTGTAGGATAACCTTGCCAACAGTCGTTGAGTTTAGAGAGTCCAAACTATTTTCTAAAATTCGTTTGATAGTTCTGATTAGCTCTGATTTTTGCCCTTACCTCTATTCTTTCTCTCCTTACCTATGCGAGTTTTGAGTCCTCTTTCTTATCTGAGTTCTCTGAGTCTTAGATTTCGATGCGGGTTGGACGATCTTTGCCTTTATCCTAATAGGTCCAATCATCGGAGGTTCCACCAGAAGCACTTCATCATCAACAGCGGAGCAACTACTCTTGTTGGTGGTGTCGACCGTTCTACATGGAGCAACAATTCTTGTTAGTGGTGTCGAGGAGATCGACACGTCGCTAGAAGATCCGATAGTTTAACCAACTCCCCCTTAGGTTGACGTGGAACCTCGGGGCGAGGTTCTTTGTTAGTGGTGTCGATTGTAGCGGCCCAGGAAAATAACCCTATTAGATTTTGTTTGCTCTTTTTCTTTTATGCATCATCATGGCATATGCATCATATCATTCATGTTTTATCTAATAAAATAAAATTATTTTATAAACTCTAGCTATTTTCCCCCTCTCATATGGTTTTTATAATAAACCTCCCTTGTCCCTTTTTATTTCAACAAAACCCTAACCTCTATCATGGGCCCTCCTCTCTCTTCATGCCCATTTTCTTCCATCTCTTCTATCCACCTCAGCAGCCCGGTGGCCCAACTTCTTTCCCTCCCGGCGGCCCATCCTCTTTCTCTCCTCCCTGGCCCGATACCTCTTCACTCACGAGAAATATCTCTCTCGTCCTCGTCACGCAGCACGCAGACGGCGTGGGTGTCGTGGTCCTCCAAACGCCAACCACCGTGCCCCTTTTTCCTCCTTCACCACGTGAAGCCCTCTCCCTCCTCTCAAATTTTATCCACTGGACCGCACCTCCTCCACCAGGTCTCCCCCATCTCCTCTATTCTTTATCTCCACGAAAGGAACACAGGAAAAACCCAAGACCACCACGTTCTGTCACCATACTACACCGCCTCGCCGGTGTTCTAGGCCACCCCTCGTCGGGCCGAAGCCACCAACAGATGCGCCTCGTCGTCCTCTTCTTCCGTGTGCAAGGAATCGAGCTAGAGTTTCCCGAATCGAGCACAAGGTCGCCGATTCCCTGCGCGGGTCGCCGCCTTTCGTCTCCAATTCCGGCAACCACCGACCTCCCCCGTTCCCTCCGACCTCTTCTACACGTTCTAGGTGATCTACCGCATCTCCCCGACCCCTTCCCTCTCATCCTCCTGCTCTGGTTTGTTCCCACGACGGTGACCTCCATTTTTTTCTCCGCAGCAGCTCGTCGCCGGTGATGCTCCGGTGCTTCCCCGGCTTGAACTCCATGAGATCTCGCATCCCCGCGAAGCTCCGCATCCAACGCGACCCCTCCCACGTCCTGGTTTGGCCGGAGTGGCTAGATCCATGTCCGACCTGCTCCTCCGCCATGGATGCAGTGCACAAGGTCGTCCTCGCCTTTTGTCTATTCCTTGTGACGTGTACAGTAACTCGACAAGAACTGCAGTGTACTGTAGCAGTTCGTTCCTTGCTCTTCACTCTGGGCAACCTGAGTTCAATTCCCGTCCTACGCAAATGGACAACCTTTTTGCTCATTTGTTTTGTTCTCTTGCTCGGTGACAGCCGGGTCCATCCATCAATGACCTTAGGCGCCACATCTGCTTCAGATCCCAGTCAGCATCCTTGGGCCCCGTTCGTCAGCCGCCCCGGCTGCGTACCCTCTCGGTAATAAAAGTCTTCTCTGTTTTCTTTCTCCAATTTCAGAAAATGGTTCAAACTTGTATAATTCATATCTCTCAATCCGTAACTCGGATTAAAATGTTTTATATATGAAAATTGATCAGAAAAATATAAGGCACATGAATATGCCATCCATATGCTTGTTTGCATCCCGCATCATGTCGTGACGTGATATTTTGTGCAATTCACCTCACATATATGCGGAGTATTTCGGAACACCGACTAGGTTTCCCCGCTCCGTTTAATATTGATGTAGCTCACCCATGCCTTGTTATGCCATGCTAATCAACACCTAACTTTGCCGGTAAAAATGCAACTCCAACCTAATTGTTTGTCCGGGGTTCCGATCCCGCTTAATTTGGATAAGATGCATTGCACCATCTATGCCATGTCATGCATATCATAATGAACATGCTGGATCTTCTTTATCCGTAGTAGTAAGACTTGCATACGTTGTGTGTTCCAGCATTTGCTTCTTCCCGGATAGGATCGCGAAGTGGTGTGGTGAGATACGACAAGGTCTCCGGATGTTCCTCGGCAAGCTTTAACAGGCAAGCATTTTCCCTTATACTTCTGCCTCTGCAGGAGTCGCTCACCTATTTTATTTTGCCTTCTCCCTTATGCTATCCTTAAGTTGCGTTCTTGTCACGTGCCCCTTCCACTTGTTACCTCAAGCAGCCTATATTGCCTCCACCAACCACCTACAGCTATTGTTTTGTTACTGGGTCTGCCTTGCGAGTCGTAGTGCATGCCAGTGCTGTTTATATCGTGTTACCGTTATCGCCATCTTATCGGGTTATCTGTTGGGGAAACATGATACATGGTCTATGGATATATTGTTGGAGATAATCATGCTTTACTTATTGTTAACAACTAAAATTGTAAGCAGAGACATCTGTGAGCCCCTTTGCGAAAGCATCGGAACTTTGACTCACTAGTGTCCCCTAGGACCCGAGTTCTTGTTATCTGATCCGAGACTGAGCGCTCTAACCACACGTGGGTATGTTTATTGGGTCTCCCCTCGACCACTGCCGGAATCTACAGCTTTGTCCAGTGGCCACAACTAGTTTGCTATGTTTTACCATTTGTTGTTTGCGTGCATGCCAGCCTGTTACTTATTTACTTTGGGAAGCCCATGGGTGCCTTGTATCCCTTGTTTCTGGTATGCACATATAGGTTTGCAGCCTGTGCATTTATCGCATGCTGAAGCGGGTCATTCGCCCCTGTGTGTGTTCTGACCCTCGAAAGCCGTGCACGCAATAGCTAGGTCTGTTTCGGAGATACGGCCGGACTTCGATTCGGGTTCAACTTGGTTAGGTGGCTTCCTGGACATTGTTGTCGTGAAGGAGAGTGCGTGTCGTGATATCCACCTGTCGCAAGTGGGTTGATCGTGCGTGTGGGCACATTTGGGTACCCCTGCAGGGTTACATCTTATCGATAAGCCGTGTCCGCGGTTATGGACGACTTGGAGCTGTATGACTCGACCATAGACAACTTACACCTGTTGTTTCAATACTAATAACTTGCATAGTAAGATAGAACAACTTAAATAATAACTGGTTAAAACTTGTCAACCGTGTGAGTGCCTTTGTAAGTACTTCCTTGCGAGGGGGGAACACATCGGCTGTGTTATGTTTTCAGAGTATAGAACTGTTAGTTTATGCGCTCTCTCACCTTCTCTGTTTAGACGAATGTTGTAGAGTGTCTCTATAGGTTTTTAGTGCTTGCGCGCTGCCGCTTAACCCCACCATATTGCCTATGACGTTCCTCTTGCGTCCTCTAAGTCCCCTGCGTGCCTCAAGTACAAAGGACGACTGGTTGACGAATGCTTATACGTCTTGAAGTCTTGTTAAGTACGAACCCGTACTTATTGCTGCTTCTACGGGATATAACCGGGCAGGTATGAAGACCGGTACGATGAAGGCGACGTTAGCAAGGTTACCCTTCCGGCTTGGCCTGGGTAGGGTTATCGACGCCACTGGTTATCTTCAGGACTCTTAGTCCAAATTTGTATCTTGTCCGTACTCGGACGTATTTGATCTTCTGTACGATTTGGATCTTTGTATTATATCTATTTGTATCTTGACTCGTTGGAGTCGTTGTTGTAATATATATTTCTTGTGGGCTCTATTGTAATCCTGTTGTAATGTTACCGCTCGTGTTAATTCCTCCGGCATCACGTGTGTGATCCGTCGCGCACGTCGAGTCGGAGGGCGTCTCTGAATCGATATCGTGCGGATTTCGGCGGGTTCGCTGGGATCCTCATGGTACCGGTTTTGGGGCGTCACAGAGACTAAAGTACCAATACCTATTAAGCTCATAGGAATGCATGAGGCATTAGAAAAGAATTTTGATTGGATTGTTCCTGAAAATTTATTTGAGGAGGATAGTAAGCCTAAAAGTAATGAAAGGGGAGCCTCTTAAACTTACATAGATAAGATACAATGCATCGTTGTGAAAACCCCCAACTCTGATAATGATGATGTTACTTGTTACACTTTCTGCGCCTAGCTGAAAGGCGTTAAAGAAAAGCGCTTATGGGAGACAACCCATTATTTCATTTCTGCAACTTTTGTTTTATATTTGTGTCTTGGAAGTTGTTATTACTGTAGCAACCTATCCTTATCTTTATTTTATTGCATTGTTGTGTCAAGTAAAGTCTTTGATAGTAAGGTTGATACTAGATTTGGATTTCTGCGCAGAAACAGATTTCTAGCTGTCACGAATTTCAGTAGATCTCTCTGTAGGAGACTCTTAAAACTTGCCAAAATTCATGAGTAATCCTCAGATATGTACGCAACTTTCATTCAATTTGAGCTTCTTCATCTGAGCATGTTAAGTCCCTCAAAAAAAATTCGTCTTTACGGACTGTTCTGTTTTGACAGATTCTGCCTTTTATTTCACGTTGCCTCTTTTACTATGTTGAATGGATTTCTTTGTTCCATTAACTTTCAGTAGCTTTGGCTAATATCCAGAGGTGTTAAGAATGATTGTGTCCTCTCTAAACATGTGAATTTTTGATTATGCACTAACCCTCTAATGAGTTTGTTTTGAGTTTGGTGTGGAGGAAGTTTTCAAGGGTCAAGAGAGGAGGATGATATAATATGATCAAGAAGAGTGAAAAGTCTAAGCTTGGGGATGCCCCCGTGGTTCATCCCTGCATATTTCAAGAAGACTCAAGCATCTAAGCTTGGGGATGCCCAAGGCACCCCCTTCTTCATCGACAACTTATCAGGTCACTGATGCGTCTCCGACGTATCGATAATTTCTTATGTTCCATGCCACATTATTGATGATATCTACATGTTTTATACACATTATATGTCGTATTTATGCATTTTCCGGCACTAACCTATTAACGAGATGCCGAAGAGCCAGTTGCTGTTTTCTGCTGTTTTTGGTTTCAGAAATCCTACAAAGGAAATATTCTTGGAATTGGACGAAATCAACGCCCAGGGTTCTATTTTTGCACGAAGCTTCCAGAAGACCGAGGGGGAAAGGAAGTGGGGCCACGAGGCACCGACACCATAGGGCGGCGCGGCCTGGCCCTTGGCCGCGCCGGCCTGGTGTGTGGGGCCCTCGTGTGGCCCCCGCGTTGCCCTTCCGCCTACAAATAGCCTTCGTCGCGAAACCCCCGCACCGAGAGCCACGATACGGAAAACCTCACCGAGACGCCGCCGCCGCCAATCCCATCTCGGGGATTCTGGAGATCACCTCCGGCACCCTGCCGGAGAGGGGATTCATCTCCCGGAGGACTCTTCACCGCCATGGTCGCCTCCGGAGTGATGAGTGAGTAGTTCACCCCTGGACTATGGGTCCATAGCAGTAGCTAGATGGTTGTTTTCTCCTCATGTGCTTCATTGTCGGATCTTGTGAGCTGCCTAACATGATCAAGATCATCTATCTGTAATTCTATATGTTGTGTTTGTCGGGATCCGATGGATAGAGAATACGATGTTATGTTGATTATCAATCTATTACCTATGTGTTGTTTATGATCTTGCATGCTCTCCGTTATTAGTAGAGGCTCTGGCCAAGTTTTTGCTCTTAACTCCAAGAGGGAGTATTTATGCTCGATAGTGGGTTCATGCCTCCATTAAATCTGGACAGTGACAGAAAGTTCTAAGGTTGTGGATGTGCTGTTGCCACTAGGGATAAAACATTGATGCAATTGTCTGTTGCTTTGCAACTTAATACTGGAAGGGGTTCGGATGATAACCTGAAGGTGGACTTTTTAGGCATAGATGCATGCTGGATAGCGGTCTATGTACTTTGTCGTAATGCCCAATTAAATCTCACAATATTCATCATGTCATGTATGTGCATTGTTATGCCCTCTCTATTTGTCAATTGCCCGATGATAACCCACAAGTATAGGGGATCGCGGCAGTCTTCGAGGGAAGTAAAACCCAAATTTATTGATTCGACACAAGGGGAGGTAAAGAATACTTATAAGCCTTAACAAGTGAGTTGTCAATTCAGCTGCACTGGAAAAGCACTAGCAACAGGGGTGATGTGAAAGCAGCAGTAGTATGAGAGCAATAGTAACAGTAACACAGCAGCAGTAGCAATAACACATGAGCAATGGCACCGGAAAATAGTTGATACTACTTCCAATGACATGTAGAACGAGTATATGATGCTGAAAGATGGACCGGGGTTCCCAGCGATCTACACTAGTGGCAACTCTCCAATAACAAGTGTTGGGTGAACAAATTACAGTCGGGCAATTGATAGGATTGAAATAGCATTAAGACAGAATATCAAGATCATTAATCATGTAGGCATGTTTTCCATATATAGTCATACGTGCTCGCAATGAGAAACTTGTACAACATCTTTTGTCCTACCAGCCGGTGGCAGCCGGGCCTCTAGGGAATCTACCGGAAATTAAGGCACTCCTTTTAATAGAGCACCGGAGCAAAGCATTAACACTCCGTGAAAACATGTGATCCTCATATCTAAGCCTTTCCCTCCAGCTTGTCCCAATTTCGTCACTTTGGGGCCTTTGGTTCCGGACATAGACATGTGCATACAACTTGTAGATACAATCTAAGCAATAAGTATAGAGCTTAAATCTAAGATCATGCCACTCGGGCCCTAGTGACAAGCATTAAACACAACAAGATTGCAGCAATAATAACTTCATAAACTTTGTAGATAGACAATCATAACGTAACAATCCATCGATCCCGACAAACACAACACCATTACATCGATGAATCTAATCATGAAGGCAGCTCATGAGATCATTGTATTGAAGCATGGGGAGAATACCAACTAGCTACGCTAGAACCCGTAGTCCATGGGGGAACTACTCACGGAGCATGATGGAGGGGATGGCGTTGATGGAGATGGCTTCCGGGGGCACTTCCCCGTCCCGGCAGGGTGCCGGAACAGAGACTTCTGTCCCCCGAATTGGAGTTTCGCGATGGCGGCGGCGCCCCTGGAGTCTTTCTGGAGTTTCGTCAAAAGGTACTGCGTTTTTAGGTCGAAAGGGCTTAAATAGGCGAAGAGGCGGCGCAGGAGAGGCGACAGGGTGCCCTCCCCATAGGCCGGCGCGGCCAGGGGCTGGCCCGCGCGGCCCTATGGTGTGGGGGCCCCAGGCCTCCCCTCTGACTCCCCTTCGGTGTCCTGGTCCATCTCGGTGAATTATGATGTTTGGTCTTCGTTTCGTCGAATTCCGAGAATATTGCCCGAACAGCCTTTCCGGAACCAAAAACAGCAGTAAAACAGAACCGGCACCGTGGCATCTTGTTAATAGGTTAGTTCCGGAAAACGCATAAAATCATCATAAAGTGCAAGCAAAACATGTAAGTATTGTCATAAAATAAGCATGGAACATCGAAATTATGGATACGTTGGAGACGTATCAGCATCCCCAAGCTTAGTTCCTACTCGTCCTCGAGTAGGTAAACGATAAAAAGAATAATTTCTGTAGTGACATGCTACTTACATAACCTTGATCATACTATTACAAAGCATATGAGATGAATGAAGTGACTCAAGGCAATGATCTATAGTTGCTAACAAATAGATAACATATAGCAAAACTTTTCATGAAGAGTACTTTCAAGACAAGCATCAAAAGCCTTGCACAAGAGTTAACTCATAAAGCAATAGATTCAAAGTAAAGGCATCGAAGCAACACAAAGGAAGATTTAAGTTTCAGCAAGCTTGCTTTCAACTTTCAACATGCATATCTCATGGATAATTGTCAACATAAAGTAATATAATAAGTGCAAATAAGAAAGTATGTAAGAATCAATGCACGAGTTGACACAAGTGTTTGCTTCTAAGATGGAAGGAAGTAGGTAAACCGACTCAACATAAAGTAAAAGAATGGCCCTTCGCAGAGGGAAGCATTGATTGCTATATTTGTGCTAGAGCTTTGGTTTTGAAAACATAAAGAGAGCATAAAAGTAAAGTTTTGAGAGGTGTTTGTTGTTGTCAACGAATGGTAGTGGGCACTCTAACCCCCTTGCCGTACAAAACTTCAAAGAGCGGCTCCCATTTTATTTTTATTTTTGTGTGGAACTCCTTCCAACCTTTCTTTCACAAACCATGGCTAACCGAATCCTCGGGTGCCTGCCAACAATCTCATACCATGAAGGAGTGTCTATTTTTGTTAATTAATTTGGGACTGGGAATCCCATTGCCAGCTCTTTTTGCAAAGTTATTGGATAAGCGGATGAAGCCACTAGTCCATTGGTGAAAGTTGCCCAACAAGATTGAAAGATAAACACCACATACTTCCTCATGAGCATGTAGTAGGTAGGTATGGTGGACACAAATGGCATAGTGGTTGGCTCGAGGTTTTGGATGCACGAGAAGCATTCCCTCTCAGTACAAGGCTTTGGGCTAGCAAGGTTATTTGAAGCAAACACAAGTATGAACCGGTACAGCAAAACTTACATTAGAACATATTGCAAGCATTATAATACTCTACACTGTCTTCCTTGTTGCTCAAACACTTTTACCAAAAATATCTAGACCTTAAGAGAGACCAATCATGCAAACCAATTTCAACAAGCTCTACAGTAGTTCTCCACTAATAGGTTTAAACTACATGAAAAAACTTAATCATGATCTACTTGAGAGCTCAAAACAATTGCCAAGTGTCAAATTATTCAAGACAATATGAGGCATTTTCTCGTTTCCAACCAAATAACCATAAGGGATGTAGCTTCCAACTTTTATCATTGAACATTAAAAGTAAAACGAAGAACAAGTGTTCATATGAAAAAGCGGAGCGTGTCTCTCTCCCAAACAAGGATTGCTAGGATCCAATCTTATTCAAACATAAACAAAAATAAAACACACAGACGCTCCAAGTGAAGAACATAAGATGTGACCGAATAAAAATATAGTTTTAATAGAAGAAACCTGATAAGTTGATGAAGAAGGGGATGCCTTGGGCATCCCCAAGCTTAGACGCTTGAGTCTTCTTGAAATATGCAGGGATGAACCACGGGGGCATCCCCAAGCTTAGACTTTTCACTCTTCTTGATCATATATCATCCTCCTCTCTTGATCCTTGAAAACTTCCTTCACACCAAACTTCTCATAAACTTCATTAGAGGGGTTAGTACTCAAAAAACTTGAATCCACCTTGGTACTGTAGTGACACATTGCAAGAACTCAATAAAACATTAGCTACAGCTCTCCACGTGTAGAAAGCCTTGCTTAAAGTCCGCAAGAGACAATGCAAAAAACAGAGACAGAATCTGCCAAAACAGAACAGCCAGTAAAGACGAATTTAAAAGAGGTACTTCCGTTGCTCAAATCAGAAAACTCAAAACTAACGAAAGTTGCGTACATATCTGAGGAACACGGACGTAAATTGGCATAATTTTCTGAGTTACCTACAGAGAAAACAGCCCAGATTCGTGACAGATAGAAATCTGTTTCTGCGCAGAAATCCAAATCTAGTATCAACCTTCAATGAGAGGCTTCACTTGGCACAACATTGCAATAAAATAAAGATAAGGAGAGGTTGCTACAGTAGTAACAACTTCCAAGACACAAATATAAAATAGAGGTACTGTAGCAAAATAAACACATGGGTTATCTCCCAAGAAGTTCTTTCTTTATAGCCATTAAGATGGGCTCAGCAGTTTTAATGATGCACTCGCAAGAAATAAGAGTTGAAGCAAAAGAGAGTATCAATAAGCAAATTCAAAATACATTTAAGTCTACCCCATTTCCTATGCATAGGAATCTTGTACACAAATAAATTCATGAAGAACAAAGTGACAAGCATTGGAAGATACAATAAGAGTAACTTCAAAATTTTCAGCATATAGAGAGGTGTTTTAGTACCTTGCAAATTTCTACAACCATATTTTCCTCTCTCATAATAATTTTCAGTAGCTTCATGAACAAACTCAACAACATAACTATCACATATAGCATGCTTTTCATGATCCATAAACACATAATTTTTATCAAGCTCAAAAATAGTGCGATTAAAACTTTCAAACACACTTTTATCAATAATATAACAAGATGGTTGATCAATCTCAAGAGATATGGGACTCATAGATAATGTCAAGACCTCTCCAATCCCATTTTCATTAGTAGTACAATTAATATTATCAAGTAACATAGGACCATCATCAAGAGCTTTATCATAAACATTTGCTACGCAAAATTCTTTAGTACCATGCATTTCGACATCGAGCACAAACAAAGCATTATCATAAGATTTATCAAAGTAGCATGGATTATCATATATAACAAGTAGCATAATTATTCTCACAAGTTTTACTCATAGGGAATATTTCAAGAGAATCCACAGGAACATAACATTCAACCTCTTTCGGTAAGCATGGAGGACAATCAAATAGTGTAAGAGATAAAGAGTTACTCTCATTAGAAGGTTGGCATGGGTAGCTAATCCATTCTTCCTCCTTTTGTTCATCACTCTCCTCTTCTTTTTCATCCAATGAGCTTTCAGGTTCATCAATTTCCTCCTCTTTTTCATCCAATGAGCTTTCGAGTTCATCAATTTCTTCTTCCACAGTCCCCGCAAATTGTGAGTGCATTCTTGTGCATTAATGAGTCTCTCTTTATAATCAATGATATAAGGATTATCAGTGTAACTTTCTTTGCAAAAATTAAGGATAGAAGAGACATAATCTTTAAGGTCCTTACAAACAACACAAGTTTCATAATTTTTAGCTATGAAGGATTCTATCTCGGAGGCTCCCATAAATATGACAAATTGTTCTACCTCTTCAAACCCAAAATGAATATAGCTATTCCGATTATAGTTCTTAATTAAAAATTCCTCACTAAAGCCACATTGAAATTTAAGATGTTTAGTGTCCTGTTGAGAGCAACAGCTTATATCATGGCGTTTAAGCAAGATTTTAGCAATTGTATTCAATTTTTCTATCACAAAGCACTCATCACTTTTCCCGCTCTTGATTCTCTATAATTATTATAATATTCTATAAGCTCCAAGTAGGTTATGGATTCTCCCATAACAGCAGTTTTTAATTTTTCGGTTTTTCAAATTTTTATGGATTTTCGGGTATATGAGGAAAGTAAAACAAGACAAAAAGAAACTAGACAAAAGTAAACTAAGAAAAATAAAACAAGACAGAAATAAGCTAAGCACAAATAAACTAGATAAAAGTAAACTAAGCAAAACAAAATGAAATAAAATAAAAGCAGAGAGAGAGGTAGAGTGTACTCCCCAGGTGAACTTATGAGTAGAGCTATGCCTCCCCGGCAACGGCGCCAGAAAATAGTCTTGATAACCCACAAGTATAGGGGATCGCGGCAGTCTTCGAGGGAAGTAAAACCCAAATTTATTGATTCGACACAAGGGGAGGTAAAGAATACTTATAAGCCTTAACAAGTGAGTTGTCAATTCAGCCGCACTGGAAAAGCACTAATAACAGGGGTGATGTGAAAGCAGCAGTAGTATGAGAGCAATAGTAACAGTAACACAACAGCAGTAGCAATAACACAGGAGCAATGGCACCGGAAAATAGTTGATACTACTTCCAATGACATGTAGAACGAGTATATGACGATGAAAGATGGACCGAGGTTCCCAGCGATCTACACTAGTGGCAACTCTCCAATAACAAGTGTTGGGTGAACAAATTACAGTCGGGCAATTGATAGGATTGAAATAGCATTAAGACAGAATATCAAGATCATTAATCATGTAGGCATGTTTTCCATATATAGTCATACGTGCTCGCAATGAGAAACTTGTACAACATCTTTTGTCCTACCAGCCGGTGGCAGCCGGGCCTCTAGGGAATCTACTGGAAATTAAGGCACTCCTTTTAATAGAGCACCGGAGCAAAGCATTAACACTCCGTGAAAACATGTGATCCTCATATCTAAGCCTTTCCCTCCAGCTTGTCCCAATTTCGTCACTTTGGGGCCTTTGGTTCCGGACATAGACATGTGCATACAACTTGTAGATACAATCTAAGCAATAAGTATAGAGCTTAAATCTAAGATCATGCCACTCGGGCCCTAGTGACAAGCATTAAACACAACAAGATTGCAGCAACAATAACTTCATAAACTTTGTAGATAGACAATCATAACGTAACAATCCATCGGATCCCGACAAACACAACACCAATTACATCAGATGAATCTCAATCATGTAAGGCAGCTCATGAGATCATTGTATTGAAGTACATGGGGGAGAGAATACCAACTAGCTACAGCTAGAACCCGTAGTCCATGGGGGAACTACTCACGGAGCATGATGGAGGCGATGGCGTTGATGGAGATGGCTTCCGGGGCACTTCCCCGTCCCGGCAGGGTGCCGGAACGAGACTTCGTCCCCCGAATTGGAGTTTCGCGATGGCGGCGGCGCCCCTGGAGTCTTTCTGGAGTTTCGTCAAAAGGTACTGCGTTTTTAGGTCGAAAGGGCTTAAATAGGCGAAGAGGCGGCGCAGGAGAGGCGACAGGGTGCCCTCCCCATAGGCCGGCGCGGCCAGGGGCTGGCCCGCGCGGCCCTATGATGTGGGGGCCCCAGGCCTCCCCTCTGACTCCCCTTCGGTGTCCTGGTCCGTCTCGGTGAATTATGATGTTTGGTCTTCGTTTCGTCGAATTCTGAGAATATTGCCCGAACAGCCTTTCTGGAACCAAAAACAGCAGAAAACGAGAACCGGCACCGGGGCATCTTGTTAATAGGTTAGTTCCGGAAAACGCATAAAATCATCATAAAGTGCAAGCAAAACATGTAAGTATTGTCATAAAACAAGCATGGAACATCAGAAATTATGGATACGTTGGAGACGTATCACCCGACTGTAATTTGTTCACCCAACATGCTATCTTATGGGAGAGACACCTCTAGTGAACTGTGGACCCCGGTCCATTCTTTTATACTGAAATACAAATCTGCTGCAATACTTGTTCTTTACTGTTCTCTGCAAACAATCATCATCCACACTATACATCTAATCCTTTGTTACAGCAAGCCGGTGAGATTGATGATGTCTACGGGAGCTTCTATTCTTGTAGACAGTGTTGGGCCTCCAAGAGCAGAGGTTTGTAGAACAACAGCAAGTTTCCCTTAAGTGGATCACCCAAGGTTTATCGAACTCAGGGAGGAAGAGGTCAAAGATATCCCTCTCATGCAACCCTGCAACCACAAAGCAAGAAGTCTCTTGTGTCCCCAACACACCTAATAGGTGCACTAGTTTGGCGAAGAGATAGTGATATACAGGTGGTATGAATAAATGTGAGCAGTAGCAACGGCACCAGAAAAGTGCTTGCTGGCGTGTAGTTGATGGTGGTAATATTGCAGGAAGTAAAGATGCAGTAAAACAGTAAACAAGCAGCGATAGCAGTATTTAGGAACAAGGCCTAGGGATTAGACTTTCACTAGTGGACACTCTCAACTTTGATCACATAACAGAATAGATAAATGCATACTCTACACTCTCTTGTTGGATGATGAACACCACTAATTGCGTAGGATTACACGAACCCTCATTGCCGGAGTTAACAAGCTCCACAATATTCAATGTTCATATTTAAATAACCTTAGAGTGCATGACAGATCAACACAACTAAACCAAGTACTAACATAGCATGCACACTCGTCACCTTCACACTATGTAGGAGGAATAGATCACATCAATACCATCATAGCAATAGTTAACTTCATAATCTACAAGAGATCATAATCATAGCCTACGCCAAGTACTAACACGGATGCACACACTCGTCACCATTACACCGTGCGGGAGGAATAAAACTACTTTAATAACATCACTAGAGTAGCACATAGATAAATTGTGATACAAAACACATTGCAATCATAAAGAGATATAAATAAGCACTTCACTATGCCATTCATAACAGTGAATAAGTATTCCGTGAAATATAGCCTAAGAGACCCACACGGTGCACACACTCGTCACCTTTACACACGTGGGACAAGGAGTCTCCAGAGATCACATAAGTAAAACCCACTTGACTAGCATAATGACATCTAGATTACAAGCATCATCATATGAATCTCAATCATGTAAGGCAGCTCATGAGATTATTGTATTGAAGTACATAGGAGAGAGATGAACCACATAGCTACCGGTACAGCCCCTTAGCCTCGATGGGGAACTACTCCCTCCTCATGGGAGACAGCAGCGTTGATGAAGATGGCGGTGGTGTCGATGGAGGAGCCTTCCGGGGGCACTTCCCCGTCCCGGCGGCGTGCCGGAACAGAGAGTCCTGTCCCCCAGATCTTGGCTTCGCGATGGCGGCGGCTCTGGAAGGTTTCTCGTACCGTGGCTTTTTTCGTCTCGAGGTTTTAGGTCAGGGACCTTTTTATAGGCGAAGAGGCGGAGTCGGAGAGGCGACGAGGCGGTGACACACTAGGGGGCGCGGCCCAGGCCCTGGCCGCGCCACCCTGTCGTCCGGGGGCCCGAGTGGCCCCCTCCGGCGACTCTCGGGTGTTCCGGAAGCTTCGTGGAAAAATAGGATGCTGGGTCTTGATTTCGTCCGATTCCGAGAATATTTCCTTACTAGGATTTCTGGAACCAAAAACAGCAGAAAACAAGAACTGGCCCTTCGGCATCTCGTCAATAGGTTAGTTCCGGAAAACGCATAATAATGACATATAATGTGCATAAAACATGTAGATATCATCAATAATGTGGCATGGAACATAAGAAATTATCGATACGTCGGAGACGTATCAATTGACAACCTCACTGTTTCGTTGGGGCAAAGTACTTTGGTTGTGTTGTGCAGGTTCCACGTTGGCGCCGGAATCCCTGGTGTTGCGCCGCACTACATCCCGCCGCCATCAACCTTCAACGTGCTTCTTGGCTCCTCCTGGTTCGATAAACCTTGGTTTCTTTCTGAGGGAAAACTTGCTGCTCTCCGCATCATACCTTCCTCTTGGGGTTCCCAACGAACGTGTGAGTTACATGCCATCAAGCTCTTTTTCTGGCGCCGTTGCCGGGGAGATCAAGACACGCTGCAAGGGGAGTCTCCACAATCCAATCTCTTTACTTTGTTTTTGTCTTGCTTTATTTTATTTACTTATTTGTTTGCTGCACTTATATCAAAACACAAAAAAATTAGTTGCTAGTTTTACTTTATTTACTGTCTTGCACTCTATATTAAAAACACACAAAAAATAAGTTACTTGCATTTACTTTATCTAGTTTGCTTTATTTACTACTGCTAAAATGGCCACTCCTGAAAATACTAAGTTGTGTGACTTCACAACCACAAATAATAATGATTTCCTATGCACACCTATTGCTCCACCTGCTACTACAAGCAGAATTCTTTGAAATTAAACCTCGCTTTATCGAATCTTGTTATGCGAGAGCAATTTTCTCGGTGTTAGTTCCGATGATGCTGCTGCCCATCTCAATAATTTTGTTGAATTGTGTGAAATGCAAAAGTATAAAGATGTAGATGGTGACATTATAAAATTAAAATTGTTTCCTTTCTCATTAAGAGGAAGAGCTAAAGATTGGTTGCTATCTCTCGCCTAAGAATAGTATTGATTCATGGACTAAATGCAAGGATGCTTTTATTGGTAGATATTATCCCCCTGCTAAAATTATATCTTTGAGAAGTAGCATAATGAATTTCAAGCAATTAGATAATGAACATGTTGCTCAAGCTTGGGAAAGAATGAAATCTTTGGTTAAAAATTGCCCAACCCATGGATCGACTACTTGGATGATCATCCAAACCTTTTATGCAGGATTGAATTTTTCTTCGCGGAACCTATTGGATTCAGCTGCTGGAGGTACCTTTATGTCCATCACACTTGGTGAAGCAACAAAGCTCCTTGATAATATGATGATTAATTACTCTGAATGGCACACGGAAAGAGCTCCACAAGGTAAGAAGGTAAATTCTGTCGAAGAATCCTCTTCCTTGAGTGATAAGATTGATGCTATTATGTCTATGCTTGTGAATGGTAGGACTAATGTTGATCCTAATAATGTTCCGTTAGCTTCATTGGTTGCCCAAGAAGAACATGTTGATGTAAACTTCATTAAAAATAATAATTTCAACAACAATGCTTATCGGAACAATTCTAGTAATAACTATAAGCCATATCCTTATAATAATGGTAACGGTTATGCTAATTCTTATGGGAATTCTTACAACAATAATAGGAGTGTACCCCATGGTCTTGAAGCCATGCTTAAATAATTTATTAGTACCCAAACTGCTTTTAACAAATCTGTTGAGGAAAATCTCAATAAAATTGATATTCTCGCTTCTAAGGTTGATAGTCTTGCCTCTGATGTTGATCTTTTGAAATCGAAAGTTATGCCTAATAAGGATATTGAAAATAAAATTGTTACTACAGCAAATGCCATCCAAGTTAGAATTAATGAGAATATAAGATTGATGGCCGAATTGCATGCTAGGTGGGAAAGGGAAGAAAATGAAAAACTAGCTAAAGAGAACAATGTAGCTAAAGTTTGGACTATTACCACCACTAGTAATGTTAATGATTCACATGTTGCTGCACCTCCTACTATCAATAATAAAATAATTGGTGTTGGCGATGTTACTACTCCTAGTGCAAAGCCCGCAAAATTGCCGTAAACTGCTAAAACTGCTGAAACTGCCTGTGATAAAACTGCTGAAATTTTTTCCAACATTGGGGATGATGATCCCATTGCTTTAGATTGTAATGGTTTGGATTTTGATGATTGCCACATCTCTGAAGTCATAAAGTTCTTACAAAAGCTTGCTAAAAGTCCTAACGCTAGTGCTATAAATTTAGCCTTTACAAAACATATTACAAATGCTCTCATAAAAGCTAGAGAAGAGAAACTAAAACTTGAAACTTCTATTCCTAGAAAGCTAGAGGATGGTTGGGAGCCCATCATTAAGATGAAGGTCAATAACTTTGATTGTATTGCTTTATGTGATCTTGGTGCAAGTATTTCCGTTATGCCTAAGAAAATCTATAATATGCTTGACTTGCCACCATTAAAAAAATGTTATTTGGATGTTAATCTTGTTGATAATGCTATAAAGAAACCTTTGGGGAGAGTTGATAATGTTCGCATTACCGTTAACAATAACCTTGTCCCCGTTGATTTTGTTGTCTTGGATATTGAATGCAATGCATCTTGCCCCATCATATTGGGAAGACCTTTTCTTCGAACTGTTGGAGCTACCATTGATATGAAGGAAGGTAATATTAAATATCAATTTCCTCTCAAGAAAGGTATGGAACACTTCCCTAGAAAGAGAATGAAGTTACCTTTTGATTCTATCATTAGAACAAATTACGCTGTTGATGCTTCATCTCTTGATAATACTTGATACACACTTTCTGCGCCTAGCTGAAAGGCGTTAAAGAAAAGCGCTTATGGGAGACAACCCATGTTTTTACTACAGTATTTTTGTTTTATATTTGAGTCTTGGAAGTTGTTTACTAATTTAGAAACCTCTCATTATCTTAGTTTTGTGCTTTGTTGTGCCAAGTAAAGTCTTTGATAGTAAAGTGAATACTAGATTTGGATTGCTGCGCAGTAACAGATTTCTTTGCTGTCACGAATTCCGACCTGCCCCTCTGTAGGTAGCTCAGAAAAATATGCCAATTTACGTGCGTGATCCTCATATATGTACGCAACTTTCATTCAATTTGGGCATTTTCATTTGAGCAAGTCTGGTGCCTCAATAAAATCCATCTTTACGGACTGTTCTGTTTTGACAGATTCTGCCTTTTATTTCGCATTGCCTCTTTTGCTATGTTGGATGAATTTCTTTGATCCATTAATGTCCAGTAGCTTTATGCAATGTCCATAAGTGTTAAGAATGATTATGTCACCTCTGAACATGTTAATTTTTATTGTGCACTAACCCTCTAATGAGTTGTTTCGAGTTTGGTGTGGAGGAAGTTTTCAAGGATCAAGAGAGGAGAATGATGCAATATGATCAAGGAGAGTGAAAGCTCTAAGCTTGGGGATGCCCCGGTGGTTCACCCCTGCATATTCTAAGAAGACTCAAGCGTCTAAGCTTGGGGATGCCCAAGGCATTCCCTTCTTCATCGACAACATTATCAGGTTCCTCCCCTGAAACTATATTTTTATTCCGTCACATCTTATGTGCTTTGCTTGGAGCGTCGGTTTGTTTTTGTTTTTTGTTTTGTTTGAATAAAATGGATCCTAGCATTCATTGTGTGGGAGAGAGACACGCTCCGCTGTTTCATATGGACAAGTATGTCCTTAGGCTTTACTCATAGTATTCATGGCGAAGGTTGAATCTTCTTCGTTAAATTGTTATATGGTTGGAATCGGGAAATGCTACATGTAGTAACTCTAAAATGTCTTGAATAATTTGATACTTGGCAATTGTGTGCTCATGTTTAAGCTCTTGCATCATATACTTTGCACCCATTAATGAAGAAACACCTAGAGCTTGCTAAATTTGGTTTGCATATTTGGTCTCTCTAAAGTCTAGATAATATCTAGTATTGAGTTTTGAACAACAAGGAAGACGGTGTAGAGTCTTATAATGTTTACAATATGTCTTTTATGTGAGTTTTGCTGCACCGGTTCATCCTTGTGTTTGTTTCAAATAACCTTGCTAGCCTAAACCTTGTATCGAGAGGGAATACTTCTCATGCATCCAAAATCCTTGAGCCAACCACTATGCCATTTGTGTCCACCATACCTACCTACTACATGGTATTTCTCCGCCATTCCAAAGTAAATTGCTTGAGTGCTACCTTTAAAATTGCTATCCTTCACCTTTACAATATATAGCTCATGGTACAAATAGCTTAAAAACTATTGTGGTATTGAATATGTACTTATGCACTTTATCTCTTATTAAGTTGCTTGTTGTGCGATAACCATGTTCCTGGGGACGCCATCAACTACTTTGTTGAATATCATGTGAGTTGCTATGCATGTCCGTCTTGTCTGAAGTAAGAGAGATCTACCACCTTAATGGTTGGAGCATGCATATTGTTAGAAAAGAACATTGGGCCGCTAACTAAAGCCATGAATCATGGTGGAAGTTTCAGTTTTGGACATATATCCTCAATCTCATATGAGAACACTAATTGTTGCTACATGCTTATGCATTAAAGAGGAGTCCATTATCTGTTGTCCATGTTGTCCCGGTATGGATGTCTAAGTTGAGAATAATCAAAAGCGAGAAATCCAAAATGCGAGCTTTCTCCTTAGACCTTTGTACAGGCGGCATGGAGGTACCCCATTGTGACACTTGGTTAAAACATGTGTATTGCGATGATCCGGTAGTCCAAGCTAATTAGGACAAGGTGCGGGCACTATTAGTATACTATGCATGAGGCTTGCAACTTGTAAGATATAATTTACATGATACATATGCTTTATTACTACCGTTGACAAAATTGTTTCATGTTTTCAAAATAAAAGCTCTAGCACAAATATAGCAATCGATGCTTTCCTCTTTGAAGGACCTTTCTTTTACTTTTATTGTTGAGTCAGTTCACCTATCTCTCTCCACCTCAAGAAGCAAACACTTGTGTGAACTGTGCATTGATTCCTACATACTTGCATATTACACTTGTTATATTACTCTATGTTGACAATTATCCATGAGATATAAATGTTATAAGTTGAAAGCAACCGCTGAAACTTAATCTTCCTTTGTGTTGCTTCAATACCTTTACTTTGATTTATTGCTTTATGAGTTAACTCTTATGCAAGACTTATTGATGCTTGTCTTGAAGTGCTATTCATGAAAAGTCTTTGCTTTATGATTCATTTGTTTACTCATGTCATTACCATTGTTTTGATCGCTGCATTCATTACATATGTTTACAATAGTATGATCAAGGTTATGATGGCATGTCACTCCGAAATTATCCGTGTTATCGTTTACTCGCTCGGGACGAGCAGGAACTAAGCTTGGGGATGCCGATACGTCTCCGACGTATCGATAAATTCTTATGTTCCATGCCACATTATTGATGATATCTACATGTTTTATACACATTATATGTCGTATTTATGCATTTTCCGACACTAACCTATTAACGAGATGCCGATGAGCCACTTGCTGTTTTCTGCTGTTTTTGGTTTCAGAAATCCTACAAAGGAAATATTCTCGGAATTGGACGAAATCAACGCCCAGGGTCCTATTTTTGCACGAAGCTTCCGGAAGACCGAGGGGAAAGGAAGTGGGGCCACGAGGCACCGACACCATAGGGCGGCGCGGCCCGGCCCTTGGCCGCGCCGGCCTGGTGTGTGGGGCCCTCGTGTGGCCCCCGCGTTGCCCTTCCGCCTACTTATAGTCTTCGTCGCGAAACCCCCAGCACCGAGAGCCATGATACGGAAAACCTTACTGAGACGCCGCCGCCGCCAATCCCATCTCGGGGGATTCTGGAGATCACCTCCGGCACCCTGCCGGAGAGGGGATTCATCTCCCGGAGGACTCTTCACCGCCATGGTCGCCTCCGGAGTGATGAGTGAGTAGTTCACCCCTGGACTATGGGTCCATAGCAGTAGCTAGATGGTTGTCTTCTCCTCATGTGCTTCATTGTCGGATCTTGTGAGCTGCCTAACATGATCAAGATCATCTATCTGTAATTCTATATGTTGTGTTTGTCGGGATCCGATGGATAGAGAATAATATGTTATGTTGATTATCAATCTATTACCTATGTGTTGTTTATGATCTTGCATGCTCTCCGTTATTAGTAGAGGCTCGGCCAAGTTTTTGCTCTTAACTCCAAGAGGGAGTATTTATGCTCGATAGTGGGTTCATGCCTCCATTAAATCCGGGACGAGTGACGGAAAGTTCTAAGGTTGTGGATGTGCTGTTGCCACTAGGGATAAAACATTGATGCTATGTCCGTGGATGTAGTTATTGATTACATTACGCACCATACTTAATGCAATTGTCTCGTTGCTTTGCAACTTAATACCTGGAAGGGGTTCGGATGATAACCTGAAGGTGGACTTTTTAGGCATAGATGCATGCTCGGATAGCGGTCTATGTACTTTGTCGTAATGCCCAATTAAATCTCACAATATTCATCATGTCATGTATGTGCATTGTTATGCCCTCTCTATTTGTCAATTGCCCGATCGTAATTTGTTCACCCAACATGCTATCTTATGGGAGAGACACCTCTAGTGAACTGTGGACCCCGGTCCATTCTTTTATACCGAAATACAAATCTGCTGCAATACTTGTTCTTTACTCGTTCTCTCGCAAACAATCATCATCCACACTATACATCTAATCCTTTGTTACAGCAAGCCGGTGAGATTGACAACCTCACTGTTTCGTTGGGGCAAAGTACTTTGGTTGTGTTGTGCAGGTTCCACGTTGGCACCGGAATCCCTGGTGTTGCGGCGCACTACATCCCGCCGCCATCAACCTTCAACGTGCTTCTTGGCTCCTCCTGGTTCGATACACCTTGGTTTCTTTCTGAGGGAAAACTTGCTGCTGTGCGCATCATACCTTCCTCTTGGGGTTCCCAACGAACGTGTGAGTTACACGCCATCAGTCACTTCTAGTAAAACTATATTTTTATTCCGTCACATCTTATGTGCTTTACTTGGAGCGTCTGTATGTTTTTATTTTTGTTTGTGTTTGAATAAAATCGGATCCTAGCATTCCTTGTGTGGGAGAAAGACACGCTCCGCTGTTTCATATGAACACTGGTGTTCTTAGCTTTACTTTTAATGTTCATGGCGAAGGTTGAAAACTGCTTCGTTCATTGCTATTTGGTTGGAAACAGAAAATGCTTCATGTGGTAATTGGTATATGGTCTTGAATAATTTGATACTTGGCAATTGTTTTGAGTTCTCAAGTAGATCATGTTTAAGCTCTTGCATCATGTAGTTTAAACATATTAATGAAGAACTACCATAGAGCTTGTTGAAATTTGGTTTGCATGATTGGTCTCTCTAAACGTCTAGATATTTTCTGGTAAAAGTGTTTGAACAACAAGGAGACAGTGTAGAGTCTTATAATGCTTGCAATATGTTCTTATGTAACTTTTGTTGTACCGGTTCATACTTGTGTTTGCTTCAAATAACCTTGCTAGCCAAAGCCTTGTACTGAGAGGGAATGCTTCTCGTGCATCCAAAACCTTGAGCCAAAACCCATGCCATTTGTGTCCACCATATCTACCTACTATGTGGTATTTGTCTGCCATTCCAAAGTAAATTGCTTGCGTGCTACCTTTAAAATTTCATTCATTGTCTTTGCAATACATAGCTCATGGGAAAGTAGCCTAAAAAACTATTGCGGTGATGAATGTGTCGCTTATGTATCTTATTTCTTATAAGTTGCTTGTTGAGCGGTAACCATGTTTCTGGGGACGCCATCAACTATTACACCTTTGTTGAATATCATGTGAGTTGTTATGCATGTTCGTCTTGTCTGAAGTAAGGGTGATTTATCATGATTAAATGGTTTGAGTATGCATATTGTTAGAGAAGAACATTGGGCCGCCAACCAAAGCCATGCATCATGGTGGAAGTTTCAGTGTGGACATTAATCCTCAATCTCTTATGAGTATATTATCTCGTTGTTGAATGCTTAAGCATTAAAGAGGAGTCCATTATCTGTTTTCTATGTTGTCCCGGTATGGATGTCCTCAAGATGAGATTTATCAAAATTGAGAAATCAAATGCGATCTATCTCCTTGGACCTTTGTACAGGTGACATAGAGGTACACCTTTGTAACACTTGGTTGAAACATATGTAATGCAATGATAATCCATGGAAATCCGAGCTAACTAGGACAAGGTGCGAGCACTATTGGTATTCGATGCATGAGGCTTGCAACTTATAGGAGGTTTTATGCATAACACATATGAATTATTACTACCGTTGACAAAATTGTTTCCATGTTTTCAAAATAAAAAAGCTCTAGCACATGAGTAATCCCTGCTTCCCTCTGCGAAGGGCCTTTCTTTTAGTTTATGTTGAGTCAGTTTACCTACTTCTTTCCATCTTGGAAGCAAACACTTGTGTCAACTGTGTGCATTGATTCTTACATACTTGCTTATTTGCATTCATCATATTACTTTGTATTGACAATTATCCATGAGATATACATGTTGAAGTTGAAAGCAACTGCTGAAACTTATATCTTCCTTTGTGTTGCTTCGAAACCTTCTATTAAGAATCTATTGCTTTATGAGTTAACTCTTATGCAAGACTTATTGATGCTTGTCTTGAAAGTATTATTCATGAAAAGTCTTTGCTATATGATTCAGTTGTTTAGTCATTATCTTTACCATTGCTTTGAATCACTTCATTCATCTCATATGCTTTACAATAGTATTGATCAAGATTATGATAGCAGCATGTCACTTCAGAAATTATCCTTGTTATCGTTTACCTACTCGAGGGCTAAGCTTAGTTCCTACTATCAAGATTATGATAGTAGGAACTAAGCTTGGGGATGCTTGATACGTCTCAATCGTATCTATAATTTCTTATGTTCCATGCTAGTTATATGACAATACACACATGTTTTATATACACTTTACATCATTTTGATGCATTTTCCGGCACTAACCTATTAACAAGATGCCGAAGCGCCAGTTCCTGTTTTCTGCTGTTTTTGGTTTTAGAAATCCTACACAGGAAATATTCTCGGAATTGGACGAAAAAAAAGCCTACGGTCTTATTTTGCACGGAGCCTTCCAGAAGTCCGAAGAGGAGACGAAGAGGGGCGATGAGGCGGCCACACCCTAGGGGGGCGCGGCCCAACCCCTGGGTGCGCCGCCCTATGGGGTGGGCCCCTCGAGCGCCTCCCGACTCCGCTCCTTCGCCTATTTATTCTCTCCGTTGCGAAAACCCTAGTACCGAGAGCCACGATACGAGAAAAGTTCCAGAGACGCCGCCTCCGCCAATCCCATCTCGGGGGATTCAGGAGATCGCCTCCGGCACCCTGCCGGAGAGGGGAATCATCACAGGAGGACTCTACATCATCATGCCCGCCTCCGGATTGATGCGTGAGTAGTTCATCCGTGGACTATGGGTCCATAGCATTAGCTAGATGGTTGTCTTCTCCTCTTGTGCTATCATGTTTAGATCTTGTGAGCTGCCTATCATGATCAAGATCATCTATTTGTAATTCTACATGTTGTGTTTGTTGGGATCCGATGAATATGAAATACTATGTCAAGTTGATTAATTGATCTATCATATATGTGTTGTTTATGATCTTGCATGCTCTCCGTTGCTAGTAGAGGCTCTGGCCAAGTTGATACTTGTGACTCCAAGAGGGAGTATTTATGCTCGATAGTGGGTTCATGCCTCCATTGAATCTGGGACAGTGACAGAAAGTTCTAAGGTTGTGGATGTGCTGTTGCCACTTGGGATAAAACATCAATGCTTTGTCTAAGGATATTTGTGTTGATTACATTACGCACCATACTTAATGCAATTGTCTGTTGTTTGCAATGTCGTGGTATCGTCACGGCATATGCCATAGGGTGGCTAATCGAGGTGGTTCCTAGTGGACTCACGGCGGTATCCGGATGTGGGTATGGGCACGAGCGACACGGCGACGTACCCAGGTTCGAGGCCCTCCGATGGAGGTAACACCTCTACTCCTGCTATGTGTGTATAAGGTGATATCACAGTACAATGGTGCTCCTAGAGCTGTATCCGGCTGCTCCTGGGAGGCTAAGGTAGACGAAGGTCTCTCTCACAGGGCAGCACTAAGTCTAGAGTGAAGTAAGAATGATCGATCCTCTCCCGCACGAGGAGGGTAGCCCAGCTTATATAGGCGCTGGCACTTTACATAGAAGTCCCTATGGTCTACTGGCCGGCTTGGCCGGCTCCGGCTTCCGCTCCTTCCCGAGGTGTTGACGTCATGGAGCCGTTGAGGCGTAGTGGCCTGTCCCGTCCGCCAGAGGAGGTCAGCGGCATGGCGAGGAGATGTCCCTGTCGCCATCATGCCCTGTAGCCGGTACGGACCGTCGTAGGCGATGATGGCCTGTCCGCCGCGTGGCACTGTTGCTCTACAGTGCCCCGTGCTTTACGGTAAGTGGGGTCAGCGTGGACCTTTGAACCCGGACCACCTACCCAGTTCCTTCTCATGCAAGACTCGCCAGCCTCGAGTCGGTCCGAGGTATAGACCCCAGTCGGATATGGCTTGTAGAAGCCGGCCTAGCCACAGCGCAGATGGCCGTAGCCGGGCCGACTAGGACTTAGAGCCAGCCGGCTTCCGAGGCAGCCGGCCACGGCTCCAGCCCGGCTGCTCCTCGGCCGGCCTTTGCCGCGAGCCGGCCAACCTCTAGCCGGCTGCTCCGCGTCCATTGCCCTACCCGGGGTCTTCCCCCCGACATTAGCCCCCGAAGCTGGCAAGGTCCTGCGTTAAGAGGGACCTAGGCAGGTTTCCCTGGCTCTTAGATCTTCTGACTACGTTGGGCGGCCCTTGGAGGGGCCGACTGAGAATTTCCATTCAGCCGGCTGCGCCCTCATCCGGCTTGCCCCGTCCGGCTGCTTCCAGCCGGCCGTCATTTTCGCTTCTGCAGCTTTTGCTTTTTTACAAGTATTGATGATGTCTCCGCCTTGTCAGGAGAGTTTGGGGCCGGATTGAATTTAATGTCCGGCTCCGGCTTGGGCGCGCTGGAGTCTCCGCCGCCTCGGGCCTTGTGCCCGACTTGACTGGTCTGACGGCAGGCTCCTGTTGCCGCTTCGTCTGGTCACATCAATGTCTCCGCCGGATCCGCTGCGGTCGTAGGGGAAGTGGTGTGGCCGTTTCCAGTAACCGTCGCGGTCGTGGGAGGAGTTACGGCGCAGTAAATCCGGGGGCGTGGCCCACGTTCGCCACTTGGAGGCCAACCGCCCACGGCTATAAATGCCGCGGGGGAGGCATCGAGGCGGCACTTGCCCCTTTCTTCCTCCTCGCGCTCCCGCTTCGCTCCTTCTCTCCGCTCGAGCTCTTCGCTGCTCCGGCGCAGTTTTTCCTCCGTTCCCCTGGCGAACCTCGGCGAGCGGTTGCCCCGATGTTCCTCCGCCGAGCTGCCGCCGCGACTCCGCCAATCCGGCGCCACGGGGCCGCGCGCGTCGACGGCGCGCTCTTCTCCACCGCGATCTCCTCCGGCGAGGAGCGGCTCTTCTTCGCCTTTCCGCCTCTCGTGGACTTCCTCTTCCTCTTCGTCCTCCATGGCTCAACCGAGCGGTTCTTGGAGTGGCTCGTACATGCGAGAAGATGACATCGCGCGGCTCGTGCGCCTCCGCCGCATCCCGGCGGGGGTGATCACGAGGGCGCCGGGCGCGGAGAAGGAGCCTCAGCCGGAACCCGGCGAGCGTGTGGTCTTCGGCGCGCACCTCGACCGTGGGTTGGGCCTGCCGGCTTCCAACTTCTTCCATCGGTTCCTCGATTTCTTCGGCCTGCAGCCGCACCACCTGTCGGCCAACGCCATCATCCTCCTCAGCTGCTACGTGGCTTTCATGGAAGGCTACGCCGGCTTGTGGCCGGACGTGGAGTTCTGGAGCCGGCTTTTCTACATCAAGGCGCAGACGACTGAAGGCCGTCTGAGGACCTGCGGCGCCGCCTCCCTCTATCCTCGCACGGGTACGTCTTTCCCGCGGATCCCGACTGTCGATTCTGTGAAGAATTGGCAGATGTCTTTCTTTTACATGCGGAACGAGAGCCCGGCCTTCGACCGGCTCAACCTGCCGGAATACAACCCGGCTCCGCCAGTCGGCCGGCTCAACTGGGGCCACAACGCCAAGTCATCGGACCCGGACGCGGAGGTGAACCTCCTGTGGGACTTCCTGGGGGCGTCACGGGAGGCCGGCTGAGCGCCGAGGACCTCCTCTGCACTTACGTCATGCGCCGGGTCATACCGCTCCAGTGGCGCGTCCACAAGATCGGTCATATGTCCGGCCGGCTCGACCCGACCCGGACGTCGAAGGCGGAGCTCTCCAAGTCCCAGGTAGCTCGCCGGGTGAACAACATCACCAAGGCCAACATGCCGGACAACTGGGATTGGGGGCTGCCGCCCTACGACCGGGAGCAGCCGCCTGAACTGGTAAGTTTGATGTTTTTGGCCGTCTTCCGGCTTGCAGCTGCATGGCCGACTTGATATTTATCTTGTCTTGTTTTCAGCTTTTCACCCGCCAAGGCATCGAGGATGGCGACTTGGCGACGAAGGTCTGGACGCCGGATCACGTCGATCCGGACGACCCAGCCGGCGACCAAGCCGGCGACGACGATCTGCCGGAGGTGCCGGATCAAGGCGGCCAGGGGGAGCATAATCCGCCGCCCTCGCCTGAGCATGAGCAGGAGCAGGAGCAGCCGCAGGCGGAGCCGGCGGAATCCGGCACGGGGCCAATCCCTGCGGTGCCTCTGCGCACGGTGCCGCCTGCAGGCACGGCGACTTCCGCGCCGAAGGGGAAGAAGCGGGCCATCGGCGGGTCCACGGCTGCGGTGGAGGCGAAGGCCAAGAAGCAGCGCCGGCAGGCGCCCAAGAGGGTTCCGGAGCAAGCCGGGTGAGTTCTTTTTTCTCTGTTGTTTGATTCCTTTTCTTTCCTTCCTTTTTGTACTTATCTTTTCTTGCTTGTTCAATTAGGGCTCCAATTAAGTTAACCAGGGCGGCGGCTCCCGGCAAGCTCCTCCCGTCACGTCACCGCTTCGGCGGCAGAGGGAGCCCACCCCGCAGCCCTCGGCACGCGCGCGCACGTCGCCTGCTGCCAACGTGCCGCCTGCGGCTACGCCGCCTTCTGCGGGGGCGTCTTCTTCAGCCGCGCCTCCTGCGGCGCCTGGCGGCGGAGTCCAGGGTCAGTCGGTGCGCCGGCCGACCATAGACGACATGTTTCCTCGCCGTGCCCCGTTTGTGGAGCAGGCGGCCGGAGCTGGCAGGGGCATGCCGCCCGCGACCGGTGCTGGAGCTGGCGGGGCTGCGCCGCCTGCGACCGGAGTCGGCGGGCCCGCGCCCAACGTTGTGGCAGTCCGGAAGGAGCGCCTCAGGCGCCGGAGACGACGGCTCCCACCGGGCCGACTGCTTCGACCGCGCCGCCTCCAGCTTCGGAGCCGACGAGGAGGGAGCCGGCCAGGAAGGAGCCGGCAAGGGAGGAGCCAGCGCGCCCGAGGGACGCCGACTCCCGGGCGCTGGTGCGGACGGAGGGCCCGTCGGACCCATCTAAGGGCCTGTTGCGGTCAGAAACCCACCGGCGGGCAGCGACTGGCAACACCGTAGAGCCGGGAACAACTAGGGCTGCGGCTGGCCCCAGTCCCTCAGAGCGACGGCCCGCAAAGCCTTCTGGTCACACGTCCGATGCTGTCGCAAGGGCGTGCCACCTGACCTATACCTGGTCAGGAAGGTGTTGGATGATGCCTCGCTTAGTTTCCTGCATGGCATACACGTAAACGTTAAATACGAGCCTCGATCGGCTCTCAGGTTATCCTATGAATCGGCTCAAAGAGCCGATCCACCCATGATTCGTACGAGGTGCACGAATATATGGTGGTCCTGCTTGATCAAGATAAAGCTAATGCGATCTACGACGATTTAGGGTTTTCACCGCATAATCGGATCATCCTACTCACGATTGGGCCTCGCGCTCGCGCACGGTGATCGTAAGCCGATCCTAGACGGGGCCTAAAAACCAACACGAGGTTGATCCCGGAACATCCTGTCTAGGGATAGCAAATTACACCCTACACGCCGCTGGATCCTCCAACCCTTTGTAAGGCCTAACTATTGCGGATATTAAACTAATCCTTGAAGAACAAGGAGCAACCGTAACGGATCGGATCTACTAAACTATGATCAAGCGGGGTGCCGCCCCTACACCTAAGATAGGTGTAAGGGCGGCTAGATGTATAAGGGTTGCACTACGACAGCATATGATACGAAGAACAATGCTAACCCTAACACATCTAAGATAACTACGTTGCTCACCATCAAAAAGGCTTCAGCACGAGCAACACATGAACAACGTGGGTAGGCTTGTGCTGCCTAGATCGCAAGATGCGATCTAGGCAGCATGGTGCTTACCGGAGAAACCCTCGAGACGAAGGAGTTGGCGATGCGCCGAGATTCGTTTGTGTTGAACGTTGGTTGTTGTTTATTCCATAAACCCTAGATACATATTTATAGTCCAAGGGACTTTCTAATTCAGGCGTGCACCTAACCGTGCACGGGTAAAACTCTAACTCCTAACCGACACGTATCCTACTATGGTACAGATACACGGGAAATTAGCCCAAACTTGGTACACAAGGCCGATTCACGTATTTCTTCTATATATATATCTTTAAGCTCATCTTGATCGCGGCCCACCTCTGACTCGGTCAAATTCTGGTGATAACACATGCCCCCCTGGTTTTGGAAATAACATTTCCAAAATTATCACGCTTTCTCTCGTCGGGTCATGTCGTAGCAGAGCAGAAACCGCCGCAGAATCCTTCATCATGATGCCTTGCCCCTTCCACTTCTCCACGTGGCCTGCGAAATTTTTCTGTTGGGCACCACTTCTTCGAGAACTGCCGTGGCATTGAATCCCCCCATATCCCCTTTATTTAACCGTTCTACACGGTTTGCTTCTTCATCCCCTTCGCATTAGCACCCCAAAAACCCTCCTGCGCCACCATGTCTTCTTCCTCCTCATCCTCTTCCGGCCTTTCCCTTGGGTCCTCCTCCTCCCGCGAGACGCCGCCGGACATTCGCG
The DNA here is from genome assembly GCF_022539505.1 of Lolium rigidum. Classification (NCBI taxonomy): domain Eukaryota; kingdom Viridiplantae; phylum Streptophyta; class Magnoliopsida; order Poales; family Poaceae; genus Lolium; species Lolium rigidum. The sequence continues at coordinate 101,560,119 of NC_061510.1, read as the reverse complement.
CACCAGAAGAATGGGACCTGGAAGACCACGCCTCCTCCATCTGGTCCGAGGACGACAAGTCCTTGACCAGTGGGGATGAAGATCTCCGAGTTCCTCGCCGACGGGGAACCGGAGTCGGAAAGCGAGGACGACCGGTTCCCCGGGACGGCTGCCCCACCTCTGAAGAAGAGGAAGAGGAAGACGACGACGACTCCCTCGAGGGCTACCCGCCGGCGAAACGCCTCCGCATGTGGTGGGACGACGACAGCAGCGACGATGAAGACGGGGATGAAGCTCCCGTAGAGGGCTACGGGAGTAGCGACGAGGAGCCCATCGGCAGCAGTGCCGATGAGAGTTCCGAGGATGACGACGAGGGCAGCGATGGCCCGTAGATTAGGATCTGCTAGTGTAGGCCTAGCAGTAGTAGATTGGTCAATAGACCCTTCTTTTGTTCTCCCTTTTCTGAGCAATCGGCTCTTCCTTTGTAAGAAATCCTGTTCATTAATGAAGAAATTTCCCCAATTTGATTTCGCCGATTTCTTTTAAACCGATTCTCCATGAGCCGATGGCAACGCATCGGTCTCTCATAATCCGCCCTTCATCTCTTCGACCACAGGGTGACTGCAATCTTGGTCAGAACTCAATAAGCCGATGTCAACGCATCAAGCCTTCATCCTTTCGATCAATGAGTTTGAGTTTCACCGGATCACCACCCTTGACGAAAATCGCGGCGCAGGACTAGCCGATGTCCACCCAATCGGCTTTAAAAAACAGAGCATCCACTAGGCCAGCTGCCCCCCGAGTCTCAGCCAAGGCGAAACAGAGACGAGGGCACGCCATTCAGACAAACGGACCTGGGATAGATCATGTCTGAGAGAACCATCATACAGAGCCAGCCAGAGCCGATCACCCCTTCTCCATTGAAAGTCGATATTGCAGATGATCACACAACGGCTCAGCACAGGCCACGCATCGGCTTTCTATCCTTAAGTCGATGTCTGTGCATCGGCTGTGCTTAAAATTTTTTGAATTTTTTACGGCCGATTTATGTATCGGCCCCCATACTTCAATACCCATCATCAAAGGACATCTTAGGCTGCTGGGCATTTGTAAGACGCTTCTACTGCATATCCTCGTGTTTTATCCAGCTGGGTGCCCCCCGAGCCGATTCTTTCAAGGGATTTGATGGTATCGGCTCTTCAGGTATTCCCTGTTGGATCGAATGTTGAACCCAGGCAGAACGGATGGTGAGGATAATTTTGGCCGATTGCTGGAATCGGCCTCCACGTTGCTTGTTCGATGAAGGTTTTGTAATGTCCCTCCATAAATTTTTGGGGCCGATCACAAGGATCAGCCTCGCCACGTTTGCTCGCTGATTTGCTCCAGCTACACGGTTAGGCCAGTGGATACGACCAGCCTAACTTCATCCTCTGTCATGTCGATGAGTTCGCCGTCGTCCACCTTGAGTGCATCGTTTAATCCTCGAGCAGTAGACTCCGTCGGGAGGATGAACACCATGTTTGTGCCAGCCGATGTTTCATCATCGGCTTTCCTTTGCTTGGGGCGCCACTCTTTTCTTTGTGGCCGACCTTCTTCGTCCAGGGTTCGCTAAATTTTGGCGGCCAGATCAGGCCGTGCCTTCCTCAACGTGTGCAGGTATAATCTTTCAGCTTCTTCCAACCCACGCAGACGCTGAACCCTTCGTTTTTGGGAACGGCTGAGCCCAACAGGGCACCACCTTGGCCGATGATACTTGTCTTCTTCATCATCGTCCTCTAGTTCCTCGAGATCTTCCACCCGAGCAGACTCAGCACGCTCGTTCCGAGGCGGGAGAGGCCCTAGACGCTTGAACACGGACACGTTAGCTGCATCCTTCTTCCTTTGTTTGCATTCTGGGCAGTTGCCGATTGTTGACAATCGGCTCATTCCTGAATCCCAGCAGTGTCTGAAGAAGGGGCAGTCCCAGTGCCTATCCACGTCGTCTTGCTCCCTCGACTTTTCCTTGGCGTGGCGCTCGTATCGCTCCTCGTCGTGATCATGCCGACGACGTCTCCTGTCGTCCCTAGCCAGACGATCTTTTTCATCATCGTCGCTGTATCGCCGGCGTTGTTCATACCGACTCACATACTTGTTGAGGAGGTGATCGGAGAGAGGTCGTTGATATCTTATGTTCTTCACTTCTCCCTCTGTGACGTAGCGCTTGCCGTCTTGGCGGAGCCGATCGCGTGGAGCGGCTTCCTCTGTGTCTTTGCTATGAGAGCAGCTGCCCTCATCTCCGTCCTTACCAGAGTGGTGCCCAAACCCTACCATGTTGATATTACACGAGAGATCTGGCTGGCACCCTCCATGGTAAGTATACTCCACCATGTTAACGGCGGGGAAGGGGTGTGTGTCGACCTTCATGGCGTACTGGTTGAAAATTAGCCGTCCATTTTCTATCGCCATTTGGATCTGCTGACGCCACACCCTGCAGTCATTAGTGGTGTGGGTGAACGTGTTATGCCACTTGCAGTATGGCTTTCCGTGTTCAGCTCCTGCACCGTAGGAATCTTATGGCCTTCGGGTACCTTTATATGCTTCTCCGTGAGTAAGAGATCGAAAATCTGCTCAGTTTGGTCACGTCGAAGTCGAACCCTTTTGGAGGGCCTTGTGGCTTCACCCATTTGCAGGACACGGGGCCTGCCGCTCGAGTCCATTCAGCCACTGCTACCTCTCGATCTCCCGCAGCACCTTCATCTTCGTCTGCCTCAACCAGGGCCACCGCACGCTTGAATTTGTCCTGGTAAACATCTGGGTGGCGCTGTTCATATGCTGACAGCCTTCGCACCATGTGCGCCAATGAAGGGTAGTCCGCTTGGGAGGCCACGTCCTTGATCGATGATGAGAGACCCACCACCGCCAACTCGATCGCTTCTTTTTCACTTACGTGAACCGAATAGCATCGGTTCCTCACGGTCCCGAAGCGCTGGATGTATTCCGACACCGTTTCCCCGCGCTTCCGTCGTACTTGTGCTAGATCGGCAATGCCAGCCTCGGAAGCCTCCGAGTGATACTCGTTCATGGAACTTCTCTTCCAACTCGCTTCCAAGTCCGGATTGAGTTCGGTGGCAGCGATGTGTACCACCCGAAAGCCGATCCCGTGAGGGATCGTGCGAAGAACCTCACCCGCAGCTCGTCTGACGCTGAGATCGTGCCCAGCTGTGCCAAATATCGGCTCACATGTTCGATGGAGCTGGAACCATCTGATCCACTAAACTTTGTGAAGTCCGGGAGCCGATATTTGGGTGGTAGCGGGATCAATTCGTACTCGTTGGGGTACGGCTTGGTATAGCCGAACGTCTTCCTTTTCGGCATCATGCCGAACTGATCTTTCAGAATTGTACAAATCTGATCCACGGTGATGGCTGAAGGTGTCGAACCCTGAAGATTCGCCGGGGTGGCATACTTAACCAGCCATGCTTGCTTTTCCAGTTTCTGAGCCAACTGCAGGAGCTGGGCTCTGGAGGTTTGTCGGAGTGGCGTACTTGGCTAGCCACGTTTGCTTCTCGAGATCTGCTCCCGACGTTCCTCCTGCTGTTCCAGAGGCCCCTGCTGTCGCAGCCTGGTTCGAGAGTGCCCAAGTGCTGCAGTCTGGCACATATGCGCACGCGTATCCGTGCGGGATCTCCTTGGGCGCCTCAGGTAGGAATTGGTAGTCACTAGGATCACCACCAATTTTGTAGACGACGTATGCTGATGAGTTCGGCACTTCTGGTGCTGCCCATGCGAACGGCAGCGGTGGATGGGACTGGAGTGGCATCTCTCCTTTGTAAGTCCCCAGAGCTGGTCCCGACGGCGAATACCGATGGCTCATGATTTCCTGGATCACACGCAGAGCGACACGCTCTAAAGTGTTCACCAGGCTCTCAGAGTGGCGGTGCAGCGAATGAGCCACCATGTAGTTGATCTCCTGACGCAGCGACCTGGTGCGTTCTTCTGACGGGGCGGACAGGTCCACTCCATCGAGTGCGCCTTCGGTGAGAACCCCTTCCACCCGACGCCGTGGGAGCGGGTTCTGTGGAAAGAGCCGATGAGTTCGGCTTCGAGGACTGCCTTGATCTCGTCATGCTTCTTCTTGAGCTCGTCAGTCAGATCCTCGTACTTGACCGGAGTGCTTTCCGCCATCTCGGATGTGGACGGCGATGGGGTGGATGTCGAAGATTGTCCCACCGGGGTGCCGTAATGTGTTGCGGTCGAAACCCACCGGCGGGCAGCGACCGGCAACACCGTAGAGCCGGGAACAACTAGGGCTGCGGCTGGCCCCGGTCCCTCGGAGCGACGGCCCGCAAAGCCTTCCGGTCACACGTCCGATGCCGTCGCAAGGGCGTGCCACCTGACCTATACCCGGTCGTGAAGGTGTTGGATGATGCCTCGCTTAGTTTCCTGCATGGCATACACATAAACGTTAAATACGAGCCTCGATCGGCTCTCAGGTTATCCTGTGAATCGGCTCAAAGAGCCGATCCACCCATGATTCGTACGAGGTGCACGAATATATGGTGGTCCTGCTTGATCAAGATAAAGCTAATGCGATCTACGACGATTTAGGGTTTTCACCGCATAATCGGATCATCCTACTCACGATTGGGCCTCGCGCTCGCGCACGGTGATCGTAAGCCGATCCTAGAGAGGGCCTAAAAACCAACACGAGGTTGATCCCCGGAACATCCTGTCTAGGGCTAGCAAATTACACCCTACACGCCGCTGGATCCTCCAACCCTTTGTAAGGCCTAACTATTGCGGATATTAAACTAATCCTTGAAGAACAAGGAGCAACCGTAACGGATCGGATCTACTAAACTATGATCAAGCGGGGTGCCACCCCTACACCTAAGATAGGTGTAAGGGCGGCTAGATGTATAAGGGTTGCACTACGACAAGCATATGATACGAAGAACAATGCTAACCCTAACACATCTAAGATAACTACGTTGCTCACCATCAAAAAGGCTTCAGCACGAGCAACGCATGAACAACGTGGGTAGGCTTGTGCTGCCTAGATCGCAAGATGCGATCTAGGCAGCATGGTGCTTACCGGAGAAACCCTCGAGACGAAGGAGTTGGCGATGCGCCGAGATTCGTTTGTGTTGAACGTTGGTTGTTGTTTATTCCATAAACCCTAGATACATATTTATAGTCCAAGGGACTTTCTAATTCAGGCGTGCACCTAACCGTGCACGGGTAAAACTCTAACTCCTAACCGACACGTATCCTACTATGGTACAGATACACGGGCAATTAGCCGAAACTTGGTACACAAGGCCGATTCACGTATTTCTTCTATATATATATCTTTAAGCTCATCTTGATCGCGGCCCACCTCTGACTCGGTCAAATTCTGGTGATAACAGAGCCTTCATGTGACCAAGGGGGCCCAGCTGCTGCATGTGCCGTCTGCCTCCGACTCCAGCCTTGGCTCGGCTGGCACCATGGAGGCTGCGTGGCACCAGGCGGATGCCTGTGAGGTGACCAGTCGGGAGGGGCAGCCAGGCGTGGCGCCCATGAAGCTGTTCTTTTCCGGCTTCCGCGGCAGCCTCAAGGCCAAGGCCGCCGAGACCCTCGCCCAGCTGGCAACGCTGGAGGATGCCGACAAGGTATGTGTCTTCTTATTTTTGCAATTCTGTTGTTATCCCGGTAGCCCTCCGAGGCATGGGCCGGCTGTTTGGAGCCGGTCCGGGTTTCGTCTCGGATATCTGATTGTTTCTTTCAGGTGGTTGCGGAGCGACGCACCGTTTTGTACAACAAGGTGGTGACTAGCTACCACAAGGCCAAGATCGAGCGGGCCGGCTTGGCCCGCGAGCTGAAGGCTGTCAAGGGTAAGGCCTTCTCTCTTTAAACACATCTATGATCTTATACTGGATTGCTAGCAGCACGTAGGGATCCTCCACCAAGGGGACCCGAAGCTGGGTACGTCGTGTGCCTAATCTCGCTCCCGGAATCTCCATCGTCGCTCTCTCCCGAAACCCAAGTCTACAATACGTAGGCATTGACGAGTTAATCCCTCGTCAATTGGCGCCGTCTGTGGGAATCACGACGACTGGATTTTGTTATCCGGGCGGAATCCGTCATCATCGACAACGGCGAGAATCGTATCTAGTCGATCTATCTTATTCGGCAGGCATTGGCGAGATTGATTGTGAAGCAAAGCGACAGATCGTCTTCTCCAACCTGGCCGAGGAATCGAAGGATTTGGCAAGCGCGACAAAGTGTGGGAGCTGCCGTGCGGCCCAGTTCTTTTCTCCATCAAAAAGAAAGAAAAAAAAACAAACAGCGCTGCATCCGTGTAAAGCAGCAGCAGGCGCGCTGGACAGGCACATCAAGTCCCGAAGGATTTGCTAGCGAATCAGTCAAAAAGATCAAGTCCTAGCAGGAAAATTCTACATGGACGTGGATTGTTATCTCCGTCTAATCTATCTCTATCTCTCTATTAATTGATTTCTTTCTATCTAGTGTATCTATTCTATTTTGCCTCGATCTAATCCTCCATGAAGAGTGCACGTTTATTTGGTTTACATGTTCTGAACAATGGACTGGTGAAGGCGTGGCGACTCGGCTGTTGGGCTACAGATACATGGCGCGAAGCGGGGCTGACTCGCAAACCTCGATAGCACATCGGCTCGTTAAGCTAGGATGCGCACGCTGATTGCATCCGAAAAAAATTTACTTCAACAAGTTCGTCAGCCAGCGGATAAAAAAGAGTGACTCGGCCGCCAGCAGGATAAAATCCGGCTTCACCATCCTATACAAAAACCAGGTGCTATATTTTCAATTACGCAAAATTTATTTCGCCAAATATTTTTTGGTTCGTACTATTATTCGTGTACAGTTTTTTGCGCGGCAATATAACTGCAGATTGAAACAAAGCTTCGACTACTCTGCTCGGTCGACCACACCTGCTGTCATGAACTCGTCATACTCGGGGGCACGCTTGTCGTGAACCCGACATTGCGGACTCGATATACTCAGGTGTTCACCAGTTGCGGATCTGCCAAATCAACTACGTTTTCTTCATCGACTACTTCCAGCCAAGCGCCACACGACTACATCGGTTGTGTCCACCGCTTCGACTGCGTCTGCCGGATGACCTACTTCCACGTCGACTCCGCTACACCCGATAAAGAGCTAAGTGTTCCTCTTCCGAGAGTTAGTTATTATTTACTTTCTCCACACCCGAATGCTCGAGGGCTGCACCATTACAATATTACAGCAAATACACCCAACACTGGGAGCTGTGCCGTTACTTTGTTACCACAAATACACTCGATTACTTGGTGAATTTCTTTTCATCGCCTCTGGATATATCTTCTTCGGCTCCGTGGATTTATTTTCGGCTTAGTGAAATTACCTTCTTCGGAGTCATCTGCTTCGGCTTATTGGATTTTTCTTCATCGGATTCATCTTATAAGATTCATCTATATGAATATTACTGGCTTACTCTTATACAACATTACCCGAGGCGTTTCGGGTCACTAGATTTATCATCGAGGATTATTACTGGATTTATTTTCTTCGGCGGATTCATCTTCTATATTACTGGATTCTTCGGTTCAATGGATTAATCTTCTATAATTATTACCGGAACTATTTTCTTCGGATCAATGGATTCATCTTCTATGATATCAGCGGATTCATCTTCTATGGTTATTACTGGATTCTTCGGGTCAATGGATTCATCCTCTATGATATCGACGGATTTATCTTCAATATATGTTCTATATTTAATGGCGTAATCTTCAATATGGATTCATCTCAAATACTTCATCTGGGATTCATCTTCATATATTATTGTCTATGGCTTCATCCTAAATGGCTTCACCTTATATGACGTCGCAACTCCGTCAACTTCTTTCGACATCATGGCTAAACACTCGGGGGCTCGATCATGACTTCGCCTCGAGTAACAACTGTGACACGGCGTCTAAGCAACAATCATGACATAACCCCAGCAGTGCTCGGGGGCTTGGCTATTTCCTCATCAATAATTTGGCGACATCTACTTTCATTATTTTATGGTTTCTACTTCGGCTCGACTTTTTCGCCGCACTCGAAGACCTCATCGCGCATCAACTTCGTCGTGTCCAAAAAGCTAAGTGTTCTTTTATTTTGTATAAAGTTGATTATCGTTTACTTTCATCGCACCCGACACTCGGGGGCTGCGCGGCATATATTCACTTTACATATCATCGAATCTGAGCATCTGACACCGCATGCGAAAAAGAGAGTCAAGGGAAAGATAGAAAAAGTTTGTTTATTTATGCAGGAGAAAGCCGACGAAATTGTCTACAAGAGAGAAACCGACGAAATTGTCCAAAGGGAGAACTCGACGAAATTGTCTTCAAGAAAGAACAGGACCCGAAAAATTATCTTCAAGGAGGTCCCAGCAATTATCTTCAAGGAGGTCCCGAAGAATTGTCCTCAAGGAGGACCCGAAGAATTGTCCTCAAGGAGGACCCGAAGAATTGTCCTCAAGGAGGACCCGAAGAAATTTTCTTCAAGAAAGAACTCGACGAAATTTTCATCAAGGAGGAACCAAAAAAAAAAGAGATGGACAAATCTTCGGGTCCATTGACTCGCCATATTGTTCCGAGCAAGAGCATCGGTGATGTACCCGACAATACAGAAGAACCAATATATTCGGCTGTCTCATCACGCCCGACAAAAATATAGAAGAGCCCGTAAAATGGGTCATTGCATCAGCCGAACAAGGCACTTGACAAAATATTCTCAGAGCGCCAAAGTCGCGAATAATCTCTGAATGCCGCAAAACTCTGCGAAGGTAAGACCCCGGGTCTGTCCTGTGTGGCGTGGCATCGCCAAAGACTGCGCTCGCTACTTTTTTCCACATCAACGGATGTGAAGAAATATCCCGGCGGACGCGCTCGTGGACCCAATAAAACATGACCGGGGCTCGACAGATGGTAAGACCTTAAGCGGCACCTGTCGAGTTAGCACCGAGTATCCCGAGATCATGTCCAGGGACGTGATCTTGAAGTAGGTTTTTGCGGATTGCCACTAGAGCAGTTAACTAGTACCTGATCCGTCAGATGAACTAGCCCCAATTAACATTATCCCTGTACAATATAGATATGGATGTCAAATAAAAATAGCAACGGCCTGGAGTCGGGATGGGCTGCGCCAAGTTCTTTATCGAGCAGTACAACTTTAGCCTATGCCTAGGTGCAAGCACCTGCCCATAGGCTCGGGGGCTACTCTTATCGAGAGTATCGTTCACCCTCCCGATAAGATACAAGAAAGAGGAAAAATTGTGGTGTCGATTAAAAGCAAGTTGAGCCTACACCCAAGTGCAAACACTTGGCTGTAGCCTCGGGGGCTACTCCCATCGGGAGCGCTGGTCGCGCACCCGATAGAAAGATAACTTCGACAACATCTACGTCAATTAAGGTTTGTAGACTCAACTCGATTCTACGACTCGAGTGGAGCCTACTCCCATCGGGAGCACATGGATTTCATCAAGTCTTCCAGAAATATAGTTAAGTTCTTCATCGAGTAGTACAACTTGAGTCTATGCCTAAGTGCAAGCACTTGCCCATAGACTCGGGGGCTACTCCCATCGGGAGCACTGCCGCGCACCCGATAATTTCAAGAATCGTCGACATCATCTATGCTACACATGATCTACGACATGGACCTCGCCTTGTATTTCTTTGACTTCGGAGATGGTTATGCTTGGAGTTTCTACGCAAGTCTTCGACTTCCCTATAAACTCGGGGGCTACTGGACATGGGCATACCCTTCGGGTACCCATTATTAGTATACTCGGCTCGGCCCAATATGGAGAAGACCAAATATGGAGAAGGCCCAACAAGGCAACCCGAAGAAGTAGTCGACTAGGACTCTTGTAAAACCCTAGGCTGGTTGCATATATAAAGCTAGCCAGGGCACCCGAAATAAAGAGGCCAACAGATAGACATAGAGATAGAAAACATAGCTCCGCTTACGGAGGCACCCTGTAAACACATCTATGATCATATACTGGATTGCTAGCAGCACGTAGGGATCCTCCACCAAGGGGACCCGAAGCTGGGTACGTCGTGTGCCTCATCTCGCTCCCGGAATCTCCATCGTCGCTCTCTCCCGAAACCCAAGTCTACAATACGTAGGCATTGACGAGTTAATCCCTCGTCACTAACCACCTAAGGGAACTTGCCGCCCTCAAGAAGGACGGGGAGGAGAAGCTGGCGGACCTGAGCAAGCGGCTGGATGAGGTGGAGCGGCAGCGGCTTGCGCTTCGTGAAGAGGTAACCACCAAGTCCAACGAGCTGTCGGCCACCGCCAAGCGGTGGTTGGAGGAACTTAGCGCGCTCGACCGCGGCTTGGCGGGTGAGTCTTTTATCTTATGCCTTCCCCTTTGCCGGCTTTCGGCCGTCGGTTGCCGGCTTAGGTTGGCAGCCGGCGGCAGAAACTTTGATTTTTCCGATATCTCCATCTTCGGGCTGGGGGCAGTCGGTTCTTGCCGGCTGCCGCCAGGCTTTTTTCTTTTTTACTTCGAAACCTCCATCTTCAGGCTGGGGGATGGTTTTGCCGGCTGCCGCCAAGCTTACTTTTTAGAGCTT
>NC_061510.1:101531019-101549427 GCF_022539505.1 Lolium rigidum | reverse complement strand
GCTCGTGCCGGAGCGGATGCGGCGCCACGCGTCGCCTGCTCCCTGGTATGAGGACTTGCACTTGGACGCCCTCCATGGCGTGCGCGAAGATGCTCCCACCGACAAGGATCCGGTCCTCACCGCGAAGCGGCAGGATCGAGCCTACCGGATCGCAGAGTACGCCCCGGTCCGCACCTTCATCCCCCCTCCTCCCGACGTCAAGGACGACCTCAGCGACGAAGAAGAAGGAGAGGACGAGGAAGATGAGGATGCCGGAGCGGGCGATGCTCTGCCGGGAGCTGGTGATGCGCCTCCGGAAGCTCCAGAGGCCGGTGCTGCTCCTCCCGAAGCTCCTGCTGCTTAAATACTTCCTGTGATGTGTTTGCCTGCCTTGCCTGTACTCATAAACAATGCTTATCAAATTCTGCCCCGGTATGCCGGGGTCTTTGATGTAACATAAAACTTAGCCGTTCTTTTGGCTGTGGTACAATAGTTTATGCCGGTATGTTATACCGGTAGCTTATTAACTTATGTTCGTCTGTTGACTTAGCGTTTTGCTCATTGTTTTGCTTTTATCTTGCACTGCAAAGATTCCGGAATTGTTTCCGCATCCAATCCGATGCACACTTGGCTCTTTTGCTTTGGCTCTGCCTACCTCTTTTGGGTGTTTTGGCGTATGAGGCACAAAGTTCTTTTGCCAAGCAAGCACTTTCTTGAACTTAGAAATAACTCGAAATTTTCACAAAAAACGGTTTAGCCGGGGTTAGTTAAATTTTTCCGGATTGTTCGTTCCCACTCTCTCTTTTCGTAGTTCACGTGCTTAATTCCTACCGGTTTATCTTGCTTGCCATGAAGCCGGGTTGCGGATAGCAGCAGAGTCGAAGACTCCGGTAGGTTTAGCACGTTACTAAACCGGAAAGAAAAAATGTTCAACAAGCAACCGGTAAACTGAAAAAATAAACATATTGCATGCAATTTTAGTAGGGGTAGTCCCCGAGATTCATTCGAGGTCCCGACATCTTTTATTCATAGCAAATAAGGTACAAAAAGGAACTTCTTACACCACAACTTCATGAGTAGAAAGGACGCAACAGAGCTACGTTCCACGGACGCTTGGTCTCCTCTCCGGATCTGTCCGCCTTTCCTTTTTTCCATTCCTGTGCATCGATCAGGTAATAGGCATCATTGTGGAGAGCTTTGCTCACAATGAAAGGTCCCTCCCATGGGGGTGAAAGCTTATGCCGGCCTTCAGTGCGCTGCACTAGGCGCAACACCAGATCTCCTTCCCGGAATACCCTCGGGTTAACCTTCCGGCTATGATAGCGTCTGAGGTTTTGCTGGTAAATGGTTGTTCTTGCCAACGCCAATTCTCTTGCTTCTTCTAGCAAGTCCACATCGTTTTCTCGGGCCTCTTTTACCTCTTGTTCGGTATAGAGCTGCACCCTTGGTGAGTCATGGAGAATGTCGGTTGGTATGACCGCTTCTGCTCCGTAAACCATAAAGAATGGAGTGTATCCGGTGAGACCGGTTTGGAGTCGTTCTTATGCTCCACAAAGACCGATGGTAGCTCATCGAGCCAACACCCCTAGTGACTTTTCCACCGCCTCGATGAGTCTTGGTTTGATACCGGAAAGTACCAAGGCATTTGTTCTTTCCACCTGGCCATTGCCTTGTGGGTGTGCCACTGAGCACAAATCCAACCGGATATTGTTATCCTCACAAAATCTTTTGAACTCACCTTGAGCAAAGTTTGTTCCATTGTCAGTGATAATGCTATGCGGGTAGCCATACCGCAAGATAACATCTTTCAAGAACTTAACCGCTGTGCGTCCAACACACTTTGCGATAGGTTTCACTTCTAGCCACTTGGTGAATTTGTCCACCATAACCAAGATGTGGGTCATATTTCCCCTTGCAGTTTTGAATGGGCCAACCATGTCAAGGCACCAAACAGCAAACGGCCAAGTTAGCGGTATGGTTTTTAAACCGGATGCTGGGGTATGATTTTGCTTGGCGTACCTCTGGCACCCATTGCATTTTCTTACCAAATCCTCAGCATTTTCCAAAGCAGTGGGCCAATAGAACCCATGCCGGAATACTTTTGCTACCAGCGCCCTTGACGAAGCGTGGTGCCCACATTCCCCTTGGTGAATCTCCGCAAGCATTTCTTTTCCTTCTTCCGGCTCCACACACTTTGAAGGACACCGGTAACACTTCTCTTGTACACCTCGCCATTGATGATGGTGTATGCTTTGGACCTCCTCCGGATCCTTCTCGGACTCATTTTCGTCAACCGGCAAGGTGCCGTTGATCAGGAATTCCTTAATAGGTTTAACCCAAGATGGTGCCTCTCGAACCAGGAACACCGGTACGTCTATCTCCATGCTATCCACCAAAGCATTGCTTTCCTCCGGTATGGATGCACGTAGCCTCCGAGTTTACCGGAACGTTCCCGAGTTTGCCGAATGGCCCCGGGTTTCCTTCATCGATATCCATTGGCACAACATGTGATTCCGGTACGAAGATGGACTCCGATTCCGGGCTCGGTTTGATCGATGGTACTCTTAAGTGTGCCAAGGCTATTCCGGGAGGAATTTCTTGCCGACATGAGCCCAGCTTGGACAAAGCATCCGCGGCTTCATTTTCCGCTCGCGGCAGATGGTGAAACTCACACCCTTCGAAGAAGCCGGCAATCTTTTGCACGTGAAACCGGTATGAAGCCATGTTGGCATCTTTTGCGTCCCAATCTCCGGAACATTGTTGCACCACAAGATCTGAATCGACGTAGCAAATGATCCGGTGTGCACCGATTTCTTTTGCGACCTTAAGCCCATGGATCAGAGCCTCATACTCAGCAACATTGTTTGATGCCCTGAAATGCACTTGCAAAACATACCGGAGATGATCTCCCTTTGGTGAGGTGAGTACCACACCGGCACCTAGACCCTCTTTGAGCTTGGATCCGTCAAAGTGCATCTTCCAGTATTCTATTTTATGTTCCGGCGGCTTGTATTGCATTTCCGCCCAATCAACCAGGAAATTAGCCAAAGCTTGTGATTTTATGGCATCTCTTCTTTCGTATACCGGCACTTATGGTGACAATTGAATTGCCCATTTTGCAATCCTGCCGCTGGCATCTTTGTTGCCTATGATATCTGAAATGGGTGCTTCACTTACCACTTTCATGGGGTGCTCCTCGAAATAGTGCTTAAGCTTGGTGGCGGCCATGAACACACCATAGGTCATCTTTCGGAAATGGGGGTAGTTTTGTTTTGAGAGGGAGAGCACCTCGCTCAAGTAGTATACCGACCTCTGCACGATTTTTTCTTCTTCCTCTCTTTCTACCACAACCACAACACTCACCACCCGGTTGGTTGCTGCTATGTACAACAACATGGGCTCCCTTTCCAAAGGCGAGGCCAATACCGGTGCGGTGGCTAGCATTGTCTTTAGATCTTTGAATGTTGCGTCTGCCTGTGGGGTCCAGACGAAGGTATCGGATTTTTTTCATTAATGCATAAAGTGGTAGAGCCTTTTCTCCCAACCTGCTTATGAACCGGCTTAGTGATGCCAAGCTTCCGGTAAACTTTTGCACATCTTTTAGTTCTCGCGGGATAGTCATTCTTTCTATTGCCCGAATTTTTACCGGATTCACTTCAATGCCCCGGCTTGATACAAGAAAGCCAAGCAGCTATCAGCGAGGACACCGAAGGTGCATTTTGCCGGATTGAGTTTCATCCGGAACCTTCTTAAGTTATCATATGTTTGCCGGATGTCGTCGATTAAGGTTTCTTTTACCTTAGTTTTTATCACGACGTCGTCCACATAGACTTGCACATTTTTTCCGATTTGATCAAACAAGCATTTTTGCATACAGCGCTGGTACGTTGCACCAGCGTTGCGCAAACCAAAAGGCATTGTAACATAGCAATAAGCCCCGTGCGGCGTAATGAACGCAATTTTTTATTTGATCTTCCTTTTTCAGGGAAAACTGGTGGAAACCGGAATAAGCATCCAGAAAAGACAACAACTCACACCCAGCAGTAGAATTAATCACCTGATCGATCCGGGGCAGAGGGAAAGGATCTTTTGGGCAAGCTTTGTTTAGGTTGGTGTAGTCGATGCACATGCGCCACACCTTTGGAGCTTTTGCTTCCAGGTTCTCCTCTTTTTTCTTCTCGACCATCACCGGATTAGCTAGCCACTCAGTATGCGTTACTTCCACGATGAAACCGGCAACCAACAGCTTTGTTACTTCTTCTCCAATGATCTTTCTCCTATCTTCAGCGAACCGGCGCAAGGGTTGTCGCACCGGCTTAGCATCCTTCCGGACATTCAGAGAGTGCTCAGCCAACTCCCTCGGAACACCTACCAAGTCATCAGTAGACCAGGCAAAGATATTCCGATTCTCACGGAGGAAGCTGACGAGCGTGCTTTCCTATGCCTGATTCAGGGCGGCACCGATACGAACGGTGCGCTCTGGGCAAGCCGGATCCAGCACAATGTCCTTTGTTTCATTTGTCGGCTTAAATGCCGGTGCGCCCAAGTTTCCACTCATTGCCGCTAAGCTCAACTGTGAGGACTGAGCCGCAGCAACCGCGTTTGCATCCTTCTTTTTTCCTCCGCAATTACCGGCCGATTCCGCCGAGTTTGATCCGGCGGAAGCGGTCTCAGTGAGACCTTGTAGTTGCCCACCACAGTTAAGGGTCCACGAGGTGTCGGCATCTTCATCTTGAGATAAGCCGTATGAGTTGAGGCCATGAAAGCTGCCAATGCCGGTCTCCCTAGCAGTGCATGGTAAGGACTATCTAAGTCCACAACTTCAAACATAATGTTTTCAACCCGGCAGTTGTCACGTCCTCCGAATGACACATCCACCCGGACCTTTCCTACCGGTGCACAGGACAAGCCCGGAACGATCCCGTGGAACGTTGTGTGATTTGGCTGTAGCATGTTTTCTGTTATCCCCAGCGTGTGCATTGTATGCTTGTACATGATATTTATGCTGCTTTCATTGTCTATCAGCACTTTGCTGAACTTGACTCGAGTCGTTGGCCATGCATGATTGGGTCTACCACAAGAGCATAACCACCCGGATTAGGCATTATCTTGGGGTGATCCCGGAACGACCAGGAGATTTCTTGATCTGACCACAGCATGTATTTTGGTACTGCCGGCATCACAACGTTCACTTCCATGGAACGGCAACGCAGGCTTTGCCTGTCGGTTGGCTCAGTGATGAACACAACGCAGCACATGTCCGGATCCTGGTAAACGTTCCGGCCTAAAGGTGCCGGTGGAGGTGGTTGGCCATTGCCTTCTCCCACCTGATGAACTTGCTGCTGCGGCTGCCGGTTCGCCTGAGGCTGTACCGGTAGAGCGTTCAATCCGGTAAGCGGTGGTGGTGGTGGTAATGGGTGCTGATGCAACATGTCATGCGAGGGTGGCAATATTGTGGAACATCCTTGTGCCTGCGCATCTTTCGCCGCACCTCTCAGCATCAAGTGCTTGATCCAAGAACAATCTTTTGTCAAATGGTTTGCCGGCCTCGTCGGATTCGGAGTGTGAAACCGGCATGGTTGCTCCATTGCCGCTTCCATGGTGCTTGCCAATCTTTTTTCTGTCCCCACTTTTCTTTTTCAACCCATTTTTTCTTAGGACCCGCCCACGGCTGCGATCCGGTTTTTTGCCTTTGGCTTCCGCTGGGGCCGGAATTATCCTGCACCGCAGCTACTTGTTGTGGACCATAGCTTCGATCCGGAAACTCTTCTCTTCTTTTGTTGTGCCTGTTATCCTGGTATTGATCTTGGCGTGGTTGGCTCGTTTGCGCCGGATCAGCTTTCACTGCAGGTTGCATTGGGTCTCCCAATGCGTAGCTGTCTGCTACACGTATCATTTCCGCCAGAGTTACCGGCATGTTCCGCTGCAGCTTTTGCCACAACGGCGAACCTCTGCGGCATCCATTGCAAAACCACGCAATGGCTTGCGCCTCTATCACCCCCTTCGCAGGAGTTTCTCGTGGAGTTCCACCGGGTCAGATAATCCCGGTCTGTTTCATTTGGGCGCTGCACGCACAAGGCGAGCTGCTGCGGCCTGTTGGGCCTCCGGTATGTGCTGTTGAAGTTACTCACAAAAGCTTCCTCAAAGTCCAACCAGCCATTTATGCTTCCTACCGGCAAGTTGTTTAGCCAAATTCGTGCCGGTCCTACCAGGAAAGATGGTACAATTCTCACGGCCCAACGCCGGTTTCCTCCACCAGTTACGGTTCCTCCGCCACCAGCGACGTACACCGCGGTCACGTAATCCGCGAGCCAATCTTCCGGCTTAGTGGTGCCATCATACGTTTTTGTGTCGCGAGGCAATTGGAAGTTGCGAACCGGTGGTTCCTCATTCATGATCCTGGGACCAAAGCACTTTGCGCCCGGAGGACCTTCTGCCTCGATCATTTCAGATAAATACACTCTATCCAGACGGTGCCTCGCATCCCGTTCTGGCAGGTGTCTTTCTCCCACGTGTTCCCCCAACGGGTTCCGGTATGCCGTGAGTCTTTCCGCTGTTGAATCAGCTTCATCGTACTGTTCCGGTACCGCGGCCCTTGCCTGCCGGTACCTTGGGGGAGGCATCTCCTCCTCATCGTACGCTGCCCTTGTAGCCCGATAATTTTGCCCGGTTTCATGTCTATCGGCATGATTGTTTCCGGCATAGGCTCTTCTGGCGTAGCCTCGATCTGCCCCTTGGCTTTTTCTACCGGCATCGTGTTGCCCGGCTTGTTGTTTTCCGGCAAGGACCGGATCGTACACGATCATCTCGTCGCGCATTCATTTCTTTTTCTTTTCTTCTGTCCGGATGGGGAGACGATGCCTGCCCATGGGACTTGCTACCGGCATTCTTTGTCGAACGCACAGACTTCGATGCCGTAGCTTTGTTCGCTCTAGTAAGCTCAGCATTTTGTTCCTGAATCTCATCAAGCAGTTCTCTAACACGATCTTGCTGTTTTGCTAAAGCATCTCCGCTAAGCGTTCACACAGCTCCATAGCAGCCCTAGCAGCTTTTATAGTTTTATCCGGGCTACTGTACTTAGGTTTCTCTACGATGCTCAAAGATATAGAGGCACTCTTGCCGGCAAGAACTTTCTTACGCAAATCCTGATCTAGATTGCGAGCCTTAAGCCGGTTTTCCGGCAGCCTAGCAGCCTGAGCGCTAACTGAAGCAAAGCCATGGGCAGCGTTATACTCACGTAGGGTTAGGTTCAGCTCGCGCTGCGCCCGGATGATGTCCTCGCCCCCGGAAAGCAGCTTCTTGCGCGTCGCCTCCAGCTCCGCCTGAGCCGCTGCCGGGTCGATGTTCTGCGCGATGGGCGTCGCCAGCATGTTCATCGCCGCTTGAAGTGGTGTCTCCGGTGGTGCGGAAGACGTTCCCGCAGCGCCTGCGTCGCGCTCCAGCGGAGGCTTGGCCGGACGGGTCGATGCCGCACGCCCAGCACCTTCTTCCACAGCTTCTTTGCCAGCACCAACCGCGCCAGCCATCATGACCTCCACGCTGCTGGCGGCGCGGCCAGCACATAGCCACCTTGGCGGGTCCGGTGCCACCAGCACCGGCGAGAGGCGCTGGCGCACAGGGACGGTGCCGAAGTAGATGCGGTGGCTGCCGAACTCGATGATGCGGCCGTTCTTGGGGAAGATGCCTCCGTTGGCGAAGCAGCCCGCATTGTCGTTGATGAAGTCCATGGAGTAGATGCGCTGCACGAGCGCAGATACCGTCCGTTCGCCGGCGACGTCGAGGAGACCCGCCCGAATATGAACTCCAGCAAGCGCCGCTTTATGCCCCACGGTGGGCGCCAACTGTCGTCGTGGTGAACAGACATATGCCATAGGATGGCTTAAGTTGGGGCCGAATGGGCGCTAGAGGATTCGGGGGAGGGTTTTTGATTAGATTGGATGAACTTCCGGGTGCTTTCCTCAAGAACTTGGCCTAGGCCAGAGGTAGAAGAAGAGAGACACAAGGAAGAACTCTGCTCTAGATCTCTCTATTCCATGATAGAACAAGGTTACAGGTTCTGGACACAAGGTTCGTACATACATGCCCGCGATGGGGGTGTGCCCCCTCTCCTTATATAGGGGAGAGGGTGGCTTATAGGGGAAGAAACCCTAATGGCATCTTTGAACAGACAAACTACTTCACAAAGTTACTTTAATCATAGGTGACACCGGTATCTTCTTTAATCAGGGAGGCTGACGTCCTCCGGTTGCTTTTGGCATCACCTTCCTCTTTGGCGTCAGGGCTTCGTTTAAAGCTACTTTGCTTAGGTCATCCTTGTCCTCTAGCTCTTGAGAGAATCTTTGACCAGTCCTGCCGACGTGCTACAATGCACTTCCTACCGGCAATCCGGTGTCTTCTTAGCTCATACCGGTATGCCTCTCTTTGGGATACCGGTAAGATTTACTCAGCCCAAAAGCTTATCCGGAATGAACTCCAAACCGGTATCTTGATGGCTCAAACCATCCGGTTTGGCATGCCTTTGGCATACCGGGGGTCATCCCCCCAACAAGTTGATGCTAATATAGATGTATTTAAACATATTTTAGTTGTAGATACATCCATTTTAGCATTAAGTAATATGGATCGGAGGGAGTACTTTCAAAGCTAAAACTACCATACACGGGACTTATACAAAAAAATGTAAGACATCATATTTCTTTTTCTCCATATTTCGGAATAAGATTCTTTTTTGCATGTTTACGACCCTGCAAAATTTGAATAGGCCCAGGAGACCGTTAAAATGAAGTGGATAAAGAGATCTTTTCATCACAGTCGGCAATAGCCACAAGACCGCTGGATGAAAATGTTGATGATGATGGAGGCTAACGGCTAATGCACAATATTTGGCTAAGTCAGCTTATGAGGTGTAATTCTTGGGTTCTGTCTCATGACACATGAACAATGGTTTGAACGCTTAGCTTGCCACCCAAAATATAATTTGGATCGCGGATAGACTGGAAAAACTTGGGTGGCTAAATTGTGGACTTTTCCAGTTTTGCAAAAATTACAAAGTCGGTGGCACATCACTTTGTCAATTGTCGATAGACAACTCGAGTTAGAAGATACATAAAGAAGTGGATGGGCATCCATTTTATTCAATCTCAACAATGGCACGAGGCCGATCACTCGATATCAAGTTAGTGGGAGATGATGATGGTGGGTGCTATCGTGGCGCAAGGTGTTAGCCTTCCTCACCTTACTCACTATAACACCTTCCTCACCTTACTCACTTCGTGGGATATTAAGAATGAGTTAAATGCATGAGTCTTCGGAAATTCAATTCGGCTCCCGGGTGCGTATGCTCCCTCTACTAAAAAATTATATTTCGAAATGTCGAAAAATTTGGACAAAAAATTCTACATGTACATCTTCATAATATACGTGTATTCGTCAAGTTTCACGAAAAACCAATATTTTGTGTGGTCTATATAAAA
Source organism: Lolium rigidum (assembly GCF_022539505.1). Taxonomy (NCBI): domain Eukaryota; kingdom Viridiplantae; phylum Streptophyta; class Magnoliopsida; order Poales; family Poaceae; genus Lolium; species Lolium rigidum. The sequence continues at coordinate 101,539,975 of NC_061510.1, read as the reverse complement.
AAGAGAAAGTTTATCTTGTGAAAAGCATTATTTTTAGCACTGAATTTTGTCTTTTTTACACACGTTACATGATAAGTCGATTTTTTATGAAACGACTTTGTGAGTATGTAGCACGTGAAGATGTACGTGCGAACTTTTAGTTTCAATTTTTTTAAAATTTAAAATGTATGTAAGATGCATTTCGAAATATAGAGAGCATATGGACCCATGTTCCAAATGGACTTCCCTCGAAAAAGATGGCTGGAAGCCTAGAAGCTTTGTCCAGTATTCGTTCCAAATCTCTCGTTGGTGACGGGCATACCCAACTACCCAATAGAAAACAGCTACTTCCAGCTCAAGATATGATGGAGAAAAAAAATTGGTACAGTGTCTTCTCCCATGGAGCTTCCGGTCAGGACATTCGTCGCATCACGAAATTTAAGAACATCACTTCCACGCGGCCAAGCGAACGGAAGAAAAATAGGACCATGGAAGCATATAAAGGCGAGGCGGATTGGTGGGATGAGACGCGCCGCTCATTCCTCCCCCCTGATACGTCTCCGACGTATCGATAATTTCTTATGTTCCATGCCACATTATTGATGATATCTACATGTTTTATGCACACTTTATGTCATATTCGTGCATTTTCTGGAACTAACCTATTAACAAGATGCCGAAGAGCCGATTGCTTGTTTTCTACGCTGTTTTTGGTTTCGAAATCCTAGTAACGAAATATTCTCGGAATTGGACGAAATCAACGCCCAGGGTCCTATTTTGCCACGAAGCTTCCAGAAGACCGAAGAGGAGTCGAAGTGGGGCCACGAGGCGCCGCCACACTAGGGTGGCGCGGCCCATGCCCTGGCCGCGCCGACCTGTGGTGTGGGGCCCTCGTGTGGCTCCCCGCGTTGCCCTTCCGCCTACTTAAAGCCTCCGTCGCGAAACCCCCAGTACCGAGAGCCACGATACGGAAAACCTTACAGAGACGCCGCCGCCGCCAATCCCATCTCGGGGATTCTGGAGATCTCCTCCGGCACCTCCGCCGAGAGGGGATTCATCTCCCGGAGGACTCTTCACCGCCATGGTCGCCTCCGGAGTGATGAGTGAGTAGTTCACCCCCGGACTATGGGTCCATAGCAAGTAGCTAGATGGTTGTCTTCTCCTCATTGTGCTTCATTGTTGGATCTTGTGAGCTTCCTAACATGATCAAGATCATCTATCCGTAATACTATATGTTGTGTTTGTCGGGATCCGATGGATAGAGAATACTATGTTATGTTAATTATCAAGTTATTACCTATGTGTTGTTTATGATCTTGCATGCTCTCCGTTATTAGTAGAGGCTCGGCCAAGTTTTTGCTCTTAACTCCAAGAGGGAGTATTTATGCTCGATAGTGGGTTCATGCCTCCATTGATATCTGGGACAGGTGATGAGAAAGTTCTAAGGTTGTGGATGTGTTGTTGCCACTAGGCATAAAACATTGATGCTATGTCTAAGGATGTAGTTGTTGATTACATTACGCACCATACTTAATGCAATTGTCTGTTGTTTTACAACTTAATACTGGAAGGGGTTCGGATGATAACCTCGAAGGTGGACTTTTTAGGCATAGATGCAGCTGGATGGCGGTCTATGTACTTTGTCGTAATGCCCAATTAAATCTCACTATATTTATCATGACATGTATGTGCATTGTTATGCCCTCTCTATTTGTCAATTGCCCGACTGTAATTTGTTCACCCAACATGCTTTTATCTTATGGGAGAGACACCTCTAGTGAACTGTGGACCCCGGTCCATTCTTTTATACTCGAAATACAAATCGCTCGCAATACTTGTTCTTTACTCGTTTTCTGCAAACAATCATCTTCCACACAATACGGTTAATCCTTTGTTACAGACAAGCCGGGTGAGATTGACAACCTCACCGTTTCGTTGGGGCAAAGTACTTTGGTTGTGTTGTGCAGGTTCCACGTTGGCGCCGGAATCTCTGGTGTTGCGCCGCACTACATCCCGCCGCCATCAACCTTCAACGTGCTTCTTGGCTCCTCCCGGTTCGATAAACCTTGGTTTATTTCCGAGGGAAAACTTGCTGCTGTGCGCATCATACCTTCCTCTTGCGGTTCCCAACGAACGTGTGAGTTACACGCCATCAAGCTCTTTTTCTGGCGCCGTTGTCGGGGAGATCAAGACACGCCTGCAAGGGGAGTCTCCACTTCCCAATCTCTTTACTTTGTTTTTGTCTTGCTTTATTTTATTTACTACTTTGTTTGCTGCATTATATCAAAACACAAAAAAATTAGTTGCTAGCTTTACTCTATTTATTGTCTTGCACTCTATATCAAAAACACAAAAAAATTAGTTACTTGCATTTACTTTATCTAGTTTGCTTTATTTACTACTGCTAAAATGGCTACCCCTGAAAATACTAAGTTGTGTGACTTCACTAGCACAAATAATAATGATTTCCTATGCACACCTATTGCCCCACCTGCTACTACAAGCGGAATTCTTTGAAATTAAACCTCGCTTTCATCGAATCTTGTTATGCGAGAGCAATTTTCTGGTGTTAGTTCTGATGATGTTGCTGCCCATCTCAATAATTTTGTTGAATTGTGTGAAATGCAAAGGTATAAGGATGTAGATGGTGACATTATAAAATTAAAATTGTTTCCTTTCTCATTAAGAGGAAGAGCTAAAGATTGGTTGCTATCTCTGCCTAAGAATAGTATTGATTCCTGGACTAAATGCAAGGATGCTTTTATTGGTAGATATTATCCCCTGCTAAAATTATATCTTTGAGGAGTAGCATAATGAATTTTAAACAATTGGATAATGAACATGTTGCTCAAGCTTGGGAAAGAATGAAATCTTTGGTTAAAAATTGCCCAACCCATGGACTGACTACTTGGATGATCATCCAAACCTTTTATGCAGGACTGAACTTTTCTTCACGGAATTTATTGGATTCAGCTGCTGGAGGTACCTTTATGTCCATCACCTTGGGGACGGCTACAAAGCTTCTTGATAATATGATGATTAATTACTCTGAATGGCACACGGAAAGAGCTCCACAAGGTAAGAAGGTAAATTTCGTTGAAGAATCCTCTTCCTTGAATGATAAGGTTGATGCTATTATGTCTATGCTTGTGAATGATAGGACTAATGTTGATCCTAATAATGTTCCGTTAGCTTCATTGGTTGCCCAAGAAGAACATGTTGATGTAAACTTCATTAAAAATAATAATTTCAACAACAATGCTTATCGGAACAATTCTAGTAATAACTATAGGCCATATCCTTATAATAATGGTAACGGTTATGCCAATTCTTATGGGAATTCTTACAATAATAATAGGAACACACACCCTGGACTTGAAGCTATGCTTAAAGAATTTATTAGTACACAAACTGCCTTTAACAAATCTGTTGAGGAAAAACTCAATAAAATTGATATTCTTGCTTCTAAGGTTGATAGTCTTGCCTCTGATGTTGATCTTTTGAAATGGAAAGTTATGCCTAATAGGGATATTGAAAATAAAATTGTTACTACAGCAAATGCCATCCAAGTTAGAATTAATGAGAATATAAGATTAATGGCTGAATTGCGTGCTAGGTGGGATAGAGAAGAAAATGAAAAACTAGCTAAAGAGAAAAATGTAGCTAAAGTTTGGACTATTACCACCACTAGAAATGCTAATGATTCACATGTTGCTGCACCTCCTACTATCAATGATAAAATAATTGGTGTTGGCAATGTTTCTACTCCTAGTGCAAAGCGCGCAAAATTACCTGAAACTGCTAAAACTGCTGAAACTGCCTGTGATAAAACTGCTGAAATTTTTTCCAACCTTGGGGATGATAATCCCATTGCTTTAGATTGTAATGATTTAGATTTTGATGATTGCCACATCTCTGAAGTTATAAAGTTCTTACAAAAACTTATTAAAAGTCCTAATGCTAGCGCTGTAAATTTGGCTTTCACAAAACATATTACAAATGCTCTCATAAAAGCTATAGAAGAGAAACTAAAACTTGAAACTTCTATCCCTAGAAAGCTAGAGGATGGTTGGGAGCCCATCATTAAAATGAGGGTCAAAGATTTTGATTGTAATGCTTTATGTGATCTTGGTGCAAGTATTTCTGTTATGCCTAAGAAAGTCTATGATATGCTTGACTTGCCACCATTGAAAAAATGTTATCTGGATGTTAATCTCGTTGATAATGCTAAAAAAAAACCTTTGGGGAGAGTTGATAATGTTCATATCTATCTATTATATTATTAAAACAACAAACAACCAACGGTGCAGATTAGCTAAGCTAAATCAGATTAAGAACAACCGTCAAGATTAACCACGTGACGTCCGGCCGGTGTGGAGTTCCATATGCGCATATAGAGTATCTTTTTTTCCTTTTTTGAAACCGCATATAGAGTATCCTTTATCCCCACGATTATAAACAACAGATTCTAACCGAAAAATAAATTCTACACGGCTCTTGCTGACGTCCAGCCATATACAATTTTCTTCTCCCCCACGTCTACAACCAACAGATATACCAGTATATCTTAACGACAGCCCTATCTGTTTGGCCACAGCTCCCCTATATATATCAGCGACAACTCTGTGTCTTCCACGAAAGAACGTATGCCGTGATTTTTGTTTACTTCGCACAGATCGATCAATTATTCTTGGCAGCGTAAGAGACAACGTGTTTGCAGGCGCTGCACTCCAAGGATTCATAGATTTTGAGTGTTGATTGCATGGCTTTCCAACAAGCACGTCCTGAAATCTACATATTCAGCCAAGTAAGGATTCGTAGATCTTGAGTCTTGACAGTTGATTGTGGCTTTCCAACAATGGCAGAAGTACGTGTTCAAATCTACATATACGGTGGAGACGGTCGATTTGGATGTGGGCCGATGAAGTGTCGAGCATACAAGACCCATGGATAGCAAGATCTACATCTAACGACCGCCTGTCGCCAGACCTGGAGGTGGTTGGGCTTGATGGCAACCTGGTTCGGTGGCAAACACGACGGCATAACAGTAGTTTTGGCGACCCGCCACAGTATCATGGATTCACCGTACCCAGTAGGCATTAATGTTCTGATAGCCTGCTCAATTCATTAAACAGGATAATCTATGTTTTCTTCTTCAACCAACATGTGGTTTTGAACTTTGGTTAATGCGTCCAGAATATTTAATGAAGGTAGTACTCCGTACTAGAGAAGTGAGCGGGCATGCCAATGGGGTGAAAAAAATAACACGAAGCATGGTTGGATACGAGGTAAAGACAAAAGAGATATATGTCGCTCAACTTTCTTATATTTGCATTTTGGAAAAAAATGAATTGACGTACTGAGTTTCCAAACGCATTCCCATTGAAGTAAAAAAAATCTTGATCTATAAATTTAAATGGAAAAATTAAAAGCTAAGATAAGAATAAAAAATCTTTTCCATATGAAAATTTGAAATAATGATATAGAAAAACTATCAATTGGATTACTTAGATACATATGAATTGCATGAATAGCTACATAAATATAACATTTACTCTATAATGAGGCATCTGATTCAATTGGAATAAGAAATTGGGGAATTGACTAAAAATGATATGTAATTCATACGAAGCACGTAAATAACAAATTTTTTTAGATAAATTTTGTACAGAATTATAATTCCCAATATTATTGAATATAAGACAAATTGGCAAGAAATTTTGCAAATTGATTTTTGTACGTACTCAAATCAAAGTATACATAAATACATGCATGTGCGAACTAGGGGCTTATAATGGAGTGTACCCAAGCTGAAACTGGCAGGAAACTATTATGCTTGAAAGAGTGAGATAGTGTAAACATTGTAAAACAGACATGCATACAAGAAATCTCAAGAGAAATGTCATGTCCACTCCAATGTCAGATGAGTTTAACCGAATCAAAGTAATGTTTGTCTCTCCAGCAACAAAAGTCTTTGGAACAATGTTGACACGATAAGAGAGGGAGAGGGAGAGGGAGAGGGAGAGAGAGAGAGATCCGAAGTAGGAGTGCATCGTGAAGAACATTTGTAAAATCCATTGCATGCCATAGAATATACTGCTTGCCATGCAAATGGAGGTGGTTAGCCAAACAAAACACAACGTTGACGGTCAAGTTCAAAATATTTGGATTTCATTTCAGGTGAAAAACTTCTTACAAAATTATCGATAATAAGGTAGACACTAAGGACCAAGTAAGAGTTAAAAAAACAAAGCTAAATGTTACTTAAAATACCATGATACACAATGGCTATAATATCAGCTACAAGCATGTCTTGGATCTTCTTACTACTCCCTCCGATTCATATTACCTGATGCAGATATAAATGTATCTAGATACATCTACTTTATTTATCTACTTTAACATCAAGTAATATGTATCGGAGGAGTATGTGCCTAGAGGAAAATTAAATTGATTGTAGTTTGCAATAGGGAAATAATTAGAACACGAGGAAATAGCAAATTGTGTTTCTCATGAGTATTATTGCTACAAGATTAAATAATCTTAATTTTCTATCTAATATTCTTCACACCAAAATTAGTTTAGTGAATAGTGCAAAACACTGCTTGAAAAAGAACTTCTAGCCGCGCGCAGATTGCGCGGGTCAACCAGCTAGTTATGGTTAACAATAACCTTGTCCCCGTTGATTTTGTTGTCTTGAATATTGAATGCAATGCATCTTGCCCCATTATATTGGGAAGACCTTTTCTTCGAACCGTTGGTGCTACTATTGATATGAAGGAGGGTAATATTAAATATCAATTTCCTCTCAAGAAAGGTATAGAACACTTCCCTAGAAAGAGAATGAAGTTACCTTATGATTCTATTATTAGAACAAATTATGATGTTGATGCTTCATCTCTTGATGTTACTTGATATACACTTTCTGCGCCTAGCTGAAAGGCGTTAAAGAAAAGCGCTTATGGGAGACAACCCATGTTTTTACTACAGCACTTTGTTTTATATTTGAGTCTTGGAAGTTGTTTACTACTGTAACAACCTATCCTTATCTTAGTTTTGAGTTTTGTTGTGCCAAGTAAAGTCTTTGATAGTAAAGTAAATACTAGATTTGGATTACTGCGTGAAACAGATTTCTTTGCTGTCACGAATCTGGGTCTAATTCTCGTAGGTAACTCAGAAAATTAAGCCAATTTACGTGAGTGATCCTCAGATATGTAGGCAACTTTCATTCAATTTGGGCATTTTCATTTGAGCAAGTCTGGTGCCCCAATAAAATCCATCTTTACGGACTGTTCTGTTTTGACAGATTCTGCCTTTTATTTCGCATTGCCTCTTTTGCTATGTTGGATGAATTTCTTTGATCCATTAATGTCCAGTAGCTTTATGCAATATCCAGAAGTGTTAAGAATGATTGTGTCACCTCTGAACATGTTAATTTTTATTGTTCACTGACCCTCTAATGAGTTGTTTCGAGTTTGGTGTGGAGGAAGTTTTCAAGGATCAAGAGAGGAGTATGATACAACATGATCAAGGAGAGTGAAAGCTCTAAGATTGGGGATGCCCCGGTGGTTCACCCCTGCATATTCTAAGAAGACTCAAGCTGTTTAATCTTGGGGATGCCCAAGGCATCCCCTTCTTCATCGACAACATTATCAGGTTCCTCCCCCGAAACTATATTTTTATTCCGTCACATCTTATGTGCTTTGCTTGGAGCGTCGGTTTGTTTTTGTTTTTGTTTTGTTTGAATAAAATGGATCCTAGCATTCACTGTATGGGAGAGAGACACGCTCCGCTGTAGCATATGGACAAGTATGTCCTTAGGCTTTATTCATAGTATTCATGGCGAAGTTTCTTCTTCGTTAAATTGTTATATGGTTGGAATTAGAAAATGCTACATGTAGTAATTCTAAAATGTCTTGGATAATTTGATACTTGGCAATTGTTGTGCTCATGTTTAAGCTCTTGCATCATATACTTTGCACCCATTAATGAAGAAACACTTAGAGCTTGCTAATTTGGTTTCTCTAGAGTCTAGATAATATCTAGTATTGAGTTTTGAACAACAAGGAAGACGGTGTAGAGTCTTATAATGTTTACAATATGTCTTTTATGTGAGTTTTGCTGCACCGTTCATCCTTGTGTTTGTTTCAAATAACCTTGCTAGCCTAAACCTTGTATCGAGAGGGAATACTTCTCATGCATCCAAAATACTTGAGCCAACCACTATGCCATTTGTGTCCACCATACCTACCTACTACATGGTATTTATCCGCCATTCCAAAGTAAATTGCTTGAGTGCTACCTTTAAAATTCCATCATTCACCTTTGCAATATATAGCTCATGGGACAAATAGCTTAAAAACTATTGTGGTATTGAATATGTACTTATGCACTTTATCTCTTATTAAGTTGCTTGTTGTGCGATAACCATGTTTCTCGGGGACGCCATCAACTATCCTTTGTTGAATATCATGTGAGTTGCTATGCATGTCCGTCTTGTCTCGAAGTAAGAGAGATCTACCACCTTTATGGTTGGAGCATACATATTGTTAGAGAAGAACATTGGGCCGCTAACTAAAGCCATGATTCATGGTGGAAGTTTCAGTTTTGGACATATATCCTCAATCTCATATGAGAATAATAATTGTTTGTTGGAGATATGCCCAAGAGGCAATAATAAAAGTGGTTATTATATATCTTTATGTTTATGATAAATGTTTATATACCATGCTATAATTGTATTAACCGAAACATTGATACATGTGTGATATGTAAACAACAAAGAGTCCCTAGTATGCCTCTTAACTAGCTTGTTGATTAATGGATGATTAGTTTCATAATCATGAACATTGGATGTTATTAATAACAAGGTTATATCATTGTATGAATGATGTAATGGATACACCCAATTAAGCGTAGCATAAGATCTCGTCATTAAGTTATTTGCTATAAGCTTTCGATACATAGTTACCTAGTC
>NC_061510.1:101477254-101530919 GCF_022539505.1 Lolium rigidum | reverse complement strand
ACTGACAATGGTGATAGGGATTATTTGGCCCAACCTACCCCTTGAGCCCAGGATGCTATTTGTTCTGGGCCTCCATTGTCGTGTATTTGGAGCAGATTTTCCAAGCCCAGCCATGCGCGAGAAAAAAAAACCTGAGCCAGTGTGAGCCACAGACCATTTTGCAACTCAGCAAGAGAGACCTCGGAGGCTCGGACACACGAAATTGACAGCCCGATGCGATGCGTCAAGGGTAGTTGCGACTTGCGAGCTCTGCAATGCGTTGCAACGGGCTTGTCACATTAAATAAATCATTGTGCCTATGATGCTTGTGTCAGCCATGGAGGGAGATCACAACGGGGCACGGGTTGCAACTACACACCACAACTTTCATCGAGATCCTTTTTGTGAGCTTGGAGTTCAAGACAAATTCTGCATTCACCCTATGTTTCAGGTGATTGACTATAAAAACTTAAAGTCTCAACCTAAAAGACAACTCTTGCTTCATCTCTCTCGCTATATATATACCACTATATAATGCGGCAGTTTTTGAAATCTAATTAGCCATCACCATATCACGTACAATCAGTTATTGGTCGTTGGTTTTCCTCACAGGGTGAATATCAACCATTTATTAGTTCTCCGCCACTTGATCCAACGGTCGAAGTTTCTTAGATTCGCTTGGCACCAGCGCACGCCAAAACGAGGCCGATAAAGATCTTTCTAGAGCTCTGAACTGATGAACGCGATGCAATGAATGCAAGTCTTGAAGGATCTTGTGTGGCTTCTACGAGCTGAAGTGCTCCATGAAACCGTGAGTACCGATGTAGGTGATCTAACAACCAACCTGCCGCAGCTTTCAAAAATCAATCAAAGCAAAGTAGGTACATGAGTTGAATTATGAAGCAGCCACTTAAAAGTCGTTTCTTAAAATCTAACAGGTTCGAAAACAACATGGTAATCTTCTATCATAAACACCAAAATGCAAATTATCAAATGTAAGAAAGAAGTGCCGAACCATCACGGCTTACATAAAAGAGAATATGGGATATAACATTTTATAGTTATTTTTAATTTGTAAACTATAGATGTAATATGGTGATCTTGTATGCAGCTGGTCGTCAGCTATGCACATGCCTTCTGCTAGTATGATAAATGGTCATGGTCGGGATCTGGTATTCTGAAACCAGCACAAGGTCAGCCCATAGACCAGGCAGACAGGATGACCGCCCCTAGCCCTAGAGGAGAAGAACCCCAACTATAAAGTATATCAGTAAACAATATCCTTTGATATATTACATTCAATACAACATTGTTGGATATCTGGAAAAAAATGTATAAAACTCCCAAATTGTAGGAAGAGGTCCTCACTACGGACCATATACCACGTAAATATAAACTAATTTGATTGGCATCGGCGAATTTATTTAGGTCATATTGAAAATTGCGCTAACTAGATTTCTATGTGTCATTTCATATATAGCTTAGTTTTAGAAATCGCGGAAGGGTTTATATAAGCTAGATGATAGCAAATGTATTGCAGACAAGCATATCACAAAAATAAATAATATGTATGCAAGTGTGGTAGAATACGCAATCATTTTATGCTCATTGTTGTATACCATAAGCAATGTTATTTAAATACCCCAACGCTGAGGATACACATGTTGCAACCTACTCCCTCCATCCCAAAATAGCTCGCTCAACGTTGTCTACATAGGAAAGTATGTAGACCCATTTTAAATATAGATACACCCGTATCTAGAAAAAGTTGAACAAATTATTTTAGAACAGAATAAGTATTATTAAACCTGACTTGTAAAGAAAGTTAGATCGGAGAAAAACTAGTAAAAGTGCATGCCAGTGTTTCAATTGTACTCTAGAATTTTCACTAGTTATATATCTAGTCATATACTATAAACTCTATTAAGAAAACCCAATAAGTTTGTACGCTTCAAAATATTTTAAAGAGAAATGCATAGTAGAGATATTTATAAGAGATATGCATATACTATGCAACTGTTCAAAAATCACTCAATAAGGAATTTGTACAAGTACATTTCAATTTTTGCACATATCAAGTTTATTAGAAGATACAAATTACAACTATATAATAATAAAAAATGGTACAACTAACATTTAACTACATTGCTAGGTGGTAACTATGAAAATTATGTATACTAAAAATAAACCTCATTAATACTGTAGAATATAAAAAAATGTATAAAAGTTCATTACAAATTGTAACTTATTTTAGTTCGCCTCAGATCAATTATTTTTACTTGGACCAACACAACACATTTTAGTATATAGTTAGTCTTAGTGAAAATTACTGTTGAAACCGCCGGAAAATCTCGCCGGATTTCACCAGCCGCCGGGGACAGAGGAGGCTTCGGGAGTTTTCTGGCTGTCACTCTCTTTTTCTTGATACTTCTCTCTTCTATATGTTACACATGGAAAGTTACAGGTAAGTCCTATGTACATTCAGTACTTATAAATATATCCTTCTACACTCCCCCTCAAGATGAGGCAAAGATGTCACACAACCTCATCTTGTTACATAGTTTCATAAAAGATACACCATCAATGCCCTTGGTTAGAATGTCAGCTAGTTGATCAGATGACTTGACATATACCACTTGCAAGACTCCCGCATCTAACTTTTCCTTAATGAAGTGTCTATCTATCCCAACATGCTTTGTTCTATCATGATGAACAGGATTATTCACTATATTGATGGCAGCTTTATTGTCACAGTATAATTTTAATGGCACGCCATTAAACAAGAGCAATCCGAGAGCAATATTTTCACCCACATTAATTCACAAATGCCCAATGCCATTGATCTAAATTCAGCTTCAGCAGTGGATCTAGCAACCACGCTTTGCTTCTTGCTTCGCCAGCTAACAATATTCCCACCCACAAATACACAGTACCCTGAAGTAGATTTTCTATCATCAATACTCCCAGCCCAGTCTGCATCAGTGAATCCTTCCACGTTAAGATGTCCATAATTAGAGAATAAAATTCCTTTTCCAGGACTACCTTTAAGATATCGAAGGATTCTATTGACTGCATTCATGTGGCTAGTCCGGGGATCATGCATATATCTACTTATTATACTGACCGCATATGTAATATCAGGTCGAGTATGTGACAAATATATCAGTCGACCCACTAATCGTTGAAATCTCATTTTATCCACCGGTTCTCCCAGATCTGCCTGTACAGTATGATTTCGTTCAATTGGTGTGGAAACCGGTTGACAGTCCATCATTCTAGTTTCTTTCAATAAATCAAGAGCATACTTTCTTTGAGAGAGGTAAATACCTTGAGCACTATATGCCACTTCAATTCCTAGGAAATAATGAAGGTACCCCAGATCCTTGACTTCAAAGGACTTCGCCAAATCCTTCTTTAGCTGAACCATCTCCTGTTCATCATTGCCTGTTATTATAATATCATCAACATATACAATTAGAATAACAACCTTGCCCTGATTATGCTTGTAGAATAAGGTATGATCAGCATTACTCTGTGAGAAGCCCTTATTACAAATCTCCTTTCTAAATTTTCCAAACCAAGCTCTAGGCGATTGTTTTAAACCATACAACGATTTCTTCAATTTACATACCCTCCCTTCAGTCTCTCTAGTATTAAAACCAGGGATTTCCATATAGACTTCCTCTTGTAGATCACCATGAAGGAAGGCGTTTTTTACATCAAGTTGAAATAACTTCCACCTTCGGTTTGCCGCTACAGAAATTAGAGTTTTGATGGTGTTCATCTTAGCTACCGGAGCAAATGTTTCATCGTAATATACTCCATACGTTTGGCTGTAACCTTTAGCCACTAACCGAGCCTTGTACCTTTCAACTTTCCCATCAGGAGTATGCTTTATTGTAAAAACCCACTTACAGCCTACAGCTTTCTTACCCATTGGAAGAGTAGATAATTCCCATGTGTGGTTTTTATCAAGAGCCGACATTTCCTCTAACATGGCCGCTCTCCATTGAGGGTACTTCTTCGCTTCCTGCCAGTCATGTGGTATAGGAATTGTTGAGTCCAAGGCTGCAATAAATGCTTTATACGTAGGACCAATAGATGAATATGACACATGATTTGACATATCATAAGAACTAAATTTTGAAGGCAATTTCTGTAATATCCCAAGTAATGGGGTTACAGAATAGAGGAAACAGATGTGTGCATTGCATTCATGCATAGAAAATCTGGGGAATTTTCGCGCTTTAAAGTAAAACAGTCACAGTAACTGAAGTTTCACTTGACCTTGGTGGAATTGAAGTAGCTCATCAAGTCAAGCGCTATAAACCTCAATGTGACTTTGTTAAAACATTGTTTTGGGTAGAGATAATTTGATCTAAGGGGTTAGATCAAATGGAATTAAAATCAACACAACAACACTTGAATCAATGATCAATTGTGTGATCTCATAACAGATCATAATAAGGTAATCCTTGTCATAATATATGAACACCAATTCAATTGCAAACCAAGAAACAATAATTGGGAAACCATTCTTCACTTATCTTTTTCATGTCTTAAACTAATCCTTGATCCTACCATGAACCTCATGGTATTCATTCTTACTTCATTCTTGGAAACATGACATGGAGATCAACTCAAGAAGTATATATTCTTCTCTATTCCAAATTATTAAGCATCAAACCTAGAGAGGTGAGAGTTCTATTATAACTATTAAAGGAGCAATGACAAACCTTGAGCTAAACCCTGGATATACATCTATGTAAATAAAACCTCATCTTAAGAGCACAACCTTGGGATATTATTCAAGTCCTTCCAAATGAGAGAAACCATAGATACTAATTTTTATCTTTACATAATTAAGAATCAAGAACAACCTTGAGCTAAAGTATTAGCTTGCAAACCATTTTCCTTGGAGTGGTAAGATAACCTAATATCACATGAAATAATAACATATCCATGAATTGATAAAGTAAGGAGGAGATTAATTCAACCAAGATAGCCAAGTGGAGTTTTAGACTTGTTATCTATTGAGATATGGTGAATACACCATAAACCCTAGAATAACTGTTCTTAAATGAGAGAGCTCAACCTATGGTGTTATACTCAAGATAATTGAGACAACCATAACCATGCCCATTCAAGAAACTATAAAAGAGAGTCTATATTGAGTAGATCAAGACAACACTTGATCTTTAGAGTGAGAAACCAAATTCATCAAAGATACCTTAGCAAGCCAAACCTTGATCATTATAAATTGAGTAATGATCATAAACCCTAAGAACTTGAGGTAAGGAAATTAAGAATAAGTGGATCATGCCTAATCCATGATCATGCTTTGGAGAAATAGGAGAATAATCCAAGTGCTAACACTTATATGAATAAAAGGTATTGTTCACCACATGAAATTATAGGGAGATCACTAGTATGCAACCCTAGTTTATGCATCACTATGGAGATCATAATATGAAGTAAACCACAATTAAGATTCAAACCAATTACCATTAGATGTATATGATGAGAACCCTAGAATTGTTCACTAATTAAAGCTCATGCTTAATATGGAACTTAAGAATAATCTAATGCTAGATCTTATAAGTAAACCATATAGTGATCAACCATTTATCTTTGTAACCAAGATAAACTATGATGGAAACAATCCCTACTGAGATACTTTCAAATGTAGTGATAGTATTAATCTTAACAAGGGGGGGAATTGTACTAGAAATGATAAAACCCTAATAAATAAAGTTCACATTAAATCATGTGCAAGGGGCTAGATTCTCAATTGAGAGACCAAACCCTAATGATAAACTCTAAAACACTTAGAGTAGAAATTATCAAACCTAATAATTATAATAGATGTGATTACACAAGAAAAAGGAAATTAAAATGAGTGCATAAAATCATGCTTATTTCCAATTTGTAATAAAGCTCACATATATGAAATGTTTAATCAAAACAACTGAGTATTACAATAATAATTCTATTAGTCCTCATAAAAGACCAATTGTTTAACACCTGCAAAATAGAAAATAGTTAAAACATGAATTCAAAACAGAATTGAAAACGAAAATAAAAACAGAAAACAAAATAAAGAAAGGAAAAAGGGGCTTACTGCACTCACCCGCCGCAGCGAGCCCATCACCACGGCCCCAGACAACAGCCCAAGCCGCAGCCCACAAGCTGGCCCAACCGAACCACTTACCGTTTCACGATAAAACGAGCGAGGAGACGAACTCGTCTTCTTCCTCGCAGGCATGCTCGACAGCGCGGCGTCTCCACGTCGCCGGCCACCTTTCTCTGACCGTCGCGGACGCCAAAGACCAACCAAAACGCATACAAGTAATCGACGAGTCCGAGCTGATCCAAACACAAATGGATTCGTGCCCAAAACCTTGCCAGCATCACCGGTGCATCTGGGCCGTCGCCGATGATGGAGAGGACGATTCCGTCCTTGTTAAGCACTATAAAAACGCCAGGAGCTCCGCCCAGAAACCCTAGAACCTTGAGGCTTACCCATTCTCTCTCAATCCCTCTCCAGCTCTCGCCATCTTCAAGTACTGGCCACCGGAGTCGAGGAAGAAGCGGTCGCCTGGAGCCATGCCGGAGCCAGTGAAGTAGCGGAGGAGAAGCGCACGAGTGTGTTGAACATCTGGGTGGAGCCGCGCATCAAGAAGACGTCGGAATCAATCCAATTTTGGATTTTCCCCTTACAGTAGCTCGCCGGAATCGGTGAATTTCTCGCCGTCTCTGTCAGTGATCGACGCCATCGACCATCTGGGCACAACCAGGGTACGTCTGCGCATCTCCAGCACCTCTTATTGTGTCCTAGGATCGCCGGTAACCTTAGTTCCGAACCTCACCGGAGATGCTCCGCCGCGGGTTGATTCTACGGCGATGCTCCGGTGGCCCATTCGAAGAACCACCACCACCACGGTACTCAGCATCTCGTGGGGGTTCGGTGAGAGCTTAGCTACGCGTCCGGAGAGGCCGTAAACGGCGGCGCCGTCGCCTGCCGACCCGCCGGCAGCTCGTTGACCGACGAGGCCGACGTGGCCATATGGACCCACTCGTGGTCTTGACCGTCTTTGCCTGTCCGGCAGCTTGAGGTGGACATGACCCCACTAGTCACCGCTAGGGTTAGAGTTATACCGGGTGCATTTAGTATTTCGTTTGTACTAAATTCAAATTCATAAATACTGCAACTTCAAATGAATTTAGAAAATTCAATTTAAGTCAGAAAAATATAATTAAGATATCAAAATTCTTAGAAAAGAAAACTCTATCCAATAAAAATATAATAAGAAATTTTTATTTTTAAATAAAAATTCAATTGTTTAACACTTGTTAATTAAGCCTTTTCTTTTAATTCAAAATACAATAAAAATTCAATAATTAGGAAAACTTTCTAAATTAAATAAAAACCAGTAAATAAATAAAGAAAACATTAAAATTAAATTTCTTTATTTGTTAATTGGTAAATCCTTTTTAGAAGTATTTCAACCCCAAATAACAATTACCTTAATTATTAATTAATTAAAAATAGTGAGATACCAACTCCAACATTATTTTCATTTCAAATTTATTAATAACTTCAATTTACTTATTGAAGTTATTAATCCAAGAATTATTGGGTAACTAGAAAAACCTAGTTCCATATGGTAGAAAAACAGGAATTCATCATTTCATGTGAAACCCTAAAACCCTAATTCAATTAAGGAACCTTAGCTCCACTACTTCATATGAACCCTAAATTATTCCCAAACATGAACCCTAAGTAACATGTGATCATGTTACTTCATTAGTAACCATAGATTTATATTTAGCAACTAAATGCTTGTTCAAATCCACATAACATATGGGAACCCTATCTCTACTAATTAGCATCCCATGTGTTCATCTTAATCAAACCTAGTTCCTATCACAAGGATCTCATCTTTAATTAACCTTAACTAGCATCACACCATTGTGATGAACTCCAATAGCAACCATGCTAATATTGACATCATATCCCATACACACTAAACCCTATTAGTGTGAGATAATTATTAACATCCTATTTAGGAAACCACCATCCCTTATTTAGTGAATCCGATGGCTAATACAAGACAACCTCAACCTTAATTGCAATACTTCTTATTATTTAAGAAGTATGTTCTTCAAAAGTTTTTCTTTTGAAGAAAATAAGGAATCATCACCAACCCTGCTTATAAGGACCTATAAACCCTAGCCAGCTATCACTAGCAAGATAAACCAACCTTGACAACAACCATGCATAATGAATTGCTTAGGATACCTAGGCTTATCTTAACCTTACAAGCCTTAGGTGTTGATGAATCCCACTTTGTTGTGATCCATCTAATACTTACTCCAGAAACTAGATGAAACCATAGTCAACCATAGAACCCCACAAATCTAATTATCATACTTGTTCTTTATTCAAGAACATGTTCTTCAAAAGTTATTCTTAAATATATAATAAGTAATCATCAACCATGCAATATTAGACTTAAAATTGACAACTGCTCTTTACTTATTATACAACTACTATTCCTGGGTGTGCATGATTATTACTATGCATTGTACCATCTGCTTATGATTCTAAAACAACACAACCCTGAATAAGAACCTTGTTTGTGAATCACCCTAAAGGTGCAACACACCCTAAACCAATCATTACAACTCACTGATCCTAAATCATCAGGGTTGGGTCACGCTTAGAGCGATTGCATCTCATTCTTATGCATTATTGCATCCTTGCCAATCTTTTAAACATCGTCCTTACCGGACGATGATGCTATTTCAGAATTTGGAGTTATTGCGTATCGAAGACCTTGCCCGCATAATCTTGCAGTCAAGAAAGGCAAGTTCATCACTTGCTCATGTCATTTGAGTATTTTTATCAAATTACTTGCAAAGTATTATGGTTATCACTATTGCACAAAAATCAAAACCACTACTTTCATAACTATGAATATGACTATGTGGTGGGCAATGGAACCATGGATTGTGTTGATATGGTGGAGGTTCCATTGCACGGGTTTATATCCATCTAGGATTAAACAACAAATGTCGCTAGTGATTCTTGTGCCGTAATACCCGTGTTAACCATAAGATCCGGAGTGGGACGGAGTAGTCAAAAGTGTTTCCACCTCTCGTTCATCAACGGATGCGCTTACCGTAGCAGTTGTGTCTGGCGGAACAACCGGAGGGTGGGGATCCCATTCTAATTCCCCACGGTAAAGCATTGCTTGCCGTAGCGCTTGTGTCTTGCGGAACAACCGGAGGGTGGGGATCCCATTCTAATTCCCCACGGTAATGCGGTCTATGATGGGTTGCAGCCACCGGCGTAGGAGTGTATGGTAAGAGCCCAGCACCGTTGTCGTGGTCGGGGTCCACCCCGAAATTACGGGAATAATGGGACCGACGTGGACCCGTGGTCGGCGCATGCAACAAAGGGTGGGTGTTCGAGGTAGCGGAGGAACATGATTGGCTAGACCTTATACCGGGCCTCACACCATAGGAAGTGTGGACAAGCTCTGCAGCTTGGTTGGCACCAAGGTTAAGATCTCTTATGGGTAAAGCAACACACCTCTGCAGAGTGTAAAGAACCGTGACTGTCACTCCTCGTTCGGGATATGGAACTCGCGAACGCTGCCGAAAGGAGCTCCATGAAGTTCTAGTAAACCGGTGAAGGCCGACGGACATAGTTCTTCCGAATAAAAGCAACCTTTTGAAGAAATGGTTATAAAAACTTGCATTGGTATTAGACTTTCTGGTCTAATGCTGTAGCTAGTGCATTAAACACCTCTTCCCTATAATGAACTTGTTGAGTACGCTCGTACTCATCCCACTCTTAAATCCCCTGCTTAGATATGGAGGCCACAAAGGAGGAACTACAGTACAACTCGAAGACCGAGGAGTCAACCACTACTTCAAGAGACAGGAACCTGTCAGAAGAGTCAAATACCACATCCAACAAGGAGAAAACCTAGTTTAGCCATAGAAGGGAACTAGATTCCTAAACCTAGCTCCTATTTAGCTAGAATCTATTCATAGCCTCTATAGCTAGTTAAATACTCTTCAAATAGAGTTCGTGATAAGACTAGACTACGAGTCGTTCTTCTGGAGTTTATTTGCAGTTTTACCTCATTGTAAAGTAGGAGGCTGTGCTGATCTTATGTAACAGAGTCAATGTTGTAATTCTATAGACATGCCTTGGACCCGCATATGTTTCTGTTGTACCACTCTGAGCGATATAATACTAGTGGAACGGTGTTTCATTGGTGTTATATCAGACTTGCATACTACACCATGCAGTGGTATGCCGGGTCACCACAATTTCCCAGTAGTAGTGCGTAATGGTTTTCTCAATGCAATGGGTACATCCAAATCGTCATAGGAAGACATGAGATTACCGGTGTCCGAGGTAGATGGAGCATGATCAATGCCTGGCACCACTGAAATACCTTCTGGATTTTCTTGATCCGTAATTATTTCTGCATCAGTTGGCTCTTCTCCTAGTAGTTCAAGTTCCTCCCCCTGTCTTGGGTCTTGGTGAGCTTCTGCTAAGTTCTTTTCTTGATTATCATTTGAAACGTATCTTGGTATTACACCGACAATTACATCTTCACTTGTAACTTGTATATTTGCTCCTTCTTCACCTGTCTCATGTCTTAAAACTGAAGCATCATCAGTAAATAAGTCGGGAAATACATTAGTCAAATCAGGAGATTCTCCATAAAATGTCTCATTTTCCCTGTCCATGCTCACAAACATTCTTTTCTCTGTTGGGCACCAACATTTATAGCCTTTTTGAGTCCCAGAATAACCCACAAATATACATTTCAATGCTCTAGGATCTAGTTTTCCTGCTGATGGTATATGGTCTCTCACAAAACACACACATCCAAAAACCTTTGGTGGAACCACATATGTTGTTTTTCCTGTCAAACATTATATGGGTGTTTTGTAATCAAGTACTCGAGTTGGCATTCTATTTATCAAATAGGATGCTGTCATCACAACTTTCGCCCATAAATATTTAGGAACATTCATATTCATCATCAAGCACCTAGTTACTTCCAAAAGATGTCTGTTTTTTCTCTCAGCTAAGCCATTTTGCTCTGAAGTTCCAGGACAAGTTGTTTGATGAAGAATCCCAAAGCTTGAGAGATATTCATCAAAGTTCTTGTTTACGTACTCAGTGCCATTGTCCGTGCGCAATATTTTAACACATGCATCATATTGAGTCATGATTAATTTATGGAAGTCCCTAAAGCATTCAAAAACATCACTCTTGTGTTTCAGGTACATAAACCCATGTGGTTCTAGTGCAACAATCAATAAAGGTTACAAAGTAGCGATATCCATTAATTGAATAAACTCCACTAGGGCCCCAAACATCGAGTGTATGGTATGAAGTGGCCGCACACTTCTATTTTCGGATAGTACATAAGAGCTCTTAGTATGCTTCCCATACTCACATGCATCACACACCAACTTGGTCTTATCAACTTTGTCATACGTGATTAGGATAAAGTCTACCCAAATTAACAAAACATAGGTGCCCTAGGCGACGATGTTGCAGTAAAAACTCATCTGTAGGAGAACATGATAGACTTGTTGCTGCTACATATGGTAAGTGATCGTCTAGGTAGTATAGTCCTTCACGCATAGTCCCTGTCCCAAGCCGCCTTCCAGTCCCAAGTTCCTGAAATATACACCCGAATGGGAGGAAGATAGCAGCACAGTTTAACTCATTGGTGATGCGGCTGACAGACAACAAATTAATTGGAAATGAGGGAACATGTAGTACAGCTGGAAGAATTAAATTATTATTGCATTTGACCGTTCCTGACCCAAAGATATGTTGAGTGGATCCATCAGCAAGTTTGACATTCTGTCTTTTGAAGTTGGGAATATAATTAACGAAATGTTTGTATGATCCAGCCATATGTTGAGATGCACCGGAATCAATTAGCCATAAAAAATCGCCACAATTAAGCTTAGCAAGTTGGGACGTATTACCAGGATGACTAGTAGATGCTGCAGATGCGTCCACTGGCTTCTCATCTATAGCAGTTTCCTTGAATTGACGCCATTTCACCAGGTCATCGGGAGTCGATTGGACATTGATTGTTTGTGCTTCGTCTCTAGCAGTCATTGATAAATTAGCTCTCCCAATTGTCGAAGTACCACGCCCAAGATTAATACCATATCCATAGAAGCCACGTCCTCGTCCTCTTCCATAGCCATCTCGTCCTCGTCCTCGTCCACGACCACGGCCACCACTTCCAAACAGTTCAGGGCATGAAGCCATCAAATGCCCCGGCTTCCCACATTCAAAGCAGGTTCGATCCCCCACATTCATCGTACGTCCATGTGACCGTGTGTTCTCACCAGCAAACAATGCAGAGCGTCCATGACTAACACTCGCACCTCCAGATTCTTCCAACTTCAGTCTTGTTTCTTCACTTACAATGGCTGATATCGCCTGTTCTAGGCTAGGTAGCTTGCCGATGCCATACAAAGCTGCTCTCCTTGGCTCATATTTTTGGTTGAGACCATTTAGAAATTCTCTAACATGCCTTCTCTCGATCCACTTATGGTACTCCTCAGCACATTTACCACACTCCAAACAAATAGGATCATAAAACTCCAAATCACTCCACAACTTCTTCAATTCAGACACATACTCTACCACTGTCTTCTCCCCCTGACTCAGATCCTGTAGCTCCTTCTGAATCTTACAGGCCAACATCTCATTGCCAACACCTGAATATGTCCCCTTCAACAATCTCCAAATCTCCGATGCTTCTTTGATCCTTTCAACTTGCTTAGCAATTTGGGGAGATATGGAACTGAGTAACCAGGATCTTACCAGAGCATTGCTTGTCTTCCATCTTTGACCTTCCTTGGAGTCCTCCTCTTTTGGCTTCTCAGCTGTGCCCAGAACGTAGCCCTCCAACTTCCTAGACACAAGAATAGTCTCCGCATGTTCTGCCCAGCTTGAATAATTTTCATCTCCCTCCAGTTTGACAAGCGGCATTTGCAACGGATGAACATCTTCCTTGGCTTCAATCTCAGGTCTGGAATCATCACTCTGCTTACACATAGCATCAAACATCACCCTGTACCTCTCATCCATGGCTTGAAGCAGAGCTGCCAGCTCCTTCGTCGTCACCCCAGAAGTAGACCCAGACTCATCACCATCACCCATCTCCACAGATTATATTTTGTACAGCCTACCAACAATTTTCTTCCAGGAACCAGTCGCACTATGTGCTTCACAAGCCTACAGAATCCCAAGCCAATCTCCTCTTTTTCCTTTTTTCCAGGACCCCACGTACCTATGGCTGCAGCTTGTTGCCGGTTGAGGCTCCGCCTTGTCTCGCCTCCACACCAGGCCGCGCAGCTCCGAGCTCTGCTCTTGGCCGAATCACCCCTGCAGCCCTTCAGATCACTGCAGATCTATTCCCCACTTCTCCTAATCTGGCTCAGCACCAACGAGAACCACCGACGCACCCTCCAACGCCCGACTCGTGCCCGTGCTCTGATACCATGTTGAAACCGCCGGAAAATCTCGCCGGATTTCACCAGCCGCCGGGGACAGAGGAGGCTTCGGGAGTTTTCTGGCTGTCACTCTCTTTTTCTTGATACTTCTCTCTTCTATATGTTACACATGGAAAGTTACAGGTAAGTCCTATGTACATTCAGTACTTATAAATATATCCTTCTACAATTACATCCCAGTATATCCCATCAAAATTCACCTCATTAAGGTGGGAAATTAATCATCTAGGGTAAAAGGTGGATTGGGGTGACGCGACCCGTGGTGGAGAGAGGGTGACCGGACGATGTGGCGGAGTAGAATGCGGCGCTGATGCGGCTCTCTCTCTCTCTCTGTGTGTGTCTGTCTCATGGCAAACTTCTTGCTGAGAAGTGTGGCTTCGATTTGGGGATCTAGATATACTAGAAGTAGGCGTCCTGATATAATTTACCATTCGTACCGAAAATATGACCAAACTCATTATGGAAAGTTGGAGGATAATGGAAATATGTACTAAAAGTAGGCGTCCTCATATTGTTACCTCACTAAATGTAACATCCCAAAAATTTCAAAACAAAACAAATGAATTTCCCTAGTTCCAAATTTTGGAACTAACGAAAACTTTTATTAAATTAAGTGTGATACATAGTGATCTTGCTTAATTCTTGTGCTATTGCTATGATTGCTTGTTATTAGTTTTTGAAGTGATCTTAAACCCTAAACATCACCCCTCTTTTCGTCACCCAAGTTAAAATAAAATAAAAGGAAATTAAATAAGAAAAATGCATATGTGCCTATGGCTATAATTATAAATCTTTACCCTAGACCTTTCCACTTTGTTTCGAGGTTTGGAAAACCTTCACACACCTTCCCTAGCACTTGTCAAACCTAATTCAAGTTGTTTCTAAAGAAAATAAAAAGAATCTAAAAATGCCATAGAGGCATATGTGAGTAAAATAGCAAATTTGGGAACCTTGACCCTAAGACCTAGGATGAATGGTTGGATCACTTCTATATACCATGTCATCACTCAACCACACCATTTGGGTCAAGCCAAGTCAAATTAAAATTCAAATACAACATGTGCATAGAGGCATATGTGACACATAACCCTTTTCACCAAATTTTGTCCTATGACTCCAAACCTTGACCAAATGATGTGAAACCATCTCTCAACCTAATATAACACTAAATTGACCCCAACCCATGTCCAAGTAGAGCAAGATCAACCATTTACAAGTTTAATGAAATTTGACACATCATCTCTTATGTGTTATGGCCATTTTTGCAAATCTTTGAACAAGACCTTTTTAAATGGATTCAATGGTTTGGAAATGTTTATAAACTAATAAGAATCATATTAGAGTCAACAAAAGTCAAATTAAATGGAGAGAAATTAAATAGGAGAAAATCCCAATTTCACTCACATACACTTAGGCCAAAATTGCAAATCTTCACCAAAGGCCACCATAGCTCCATCTTTGGTTTCTAAAACACTTATATAACTCAAACAAACCCAAATGCATCAAAGAAACCAAAATCAATTCGAAATTTAACTCAAAACCATCTCACATGTGATGATGGTCATTTGTGGGATTTTTAACATGATCCCCTCTTTACCCCTCTGGTTTAATTCCTTCCTAAACTAAAATTGGTCAACTATTGCCATGTCATCCAAGACCATATGAAAGTGAACAACTTTCATGTTGACCACACATGCTAATGTTGACCAGGTTGACCAGTAGAGAGGTGACAAGTGAAGACTTTGAAACTATGTGAAGATCAACCCCATTTTTGAAATCTCACAAACCTTAACCAAATCCACCACCACCACCACCATTCTTGCTCTTTAATGATATGAATGAAGTGCACCAAAAAGAATTTCAAATTTTAAAAAGAATTTTCTTGCGGCCATTGTGTCGAGCACTTGGCGAGTGCAATATTCGAGAAGGGCAATACACCTCATTACCCACTTGGATTTTAGGCTAAACCATCTTTATCTTGTGATGATGTTGCTCCTCTCGCACCCTCTCGCATCGAGCCATGTCCTTGCCGGTGCTGGTTAAAGTGAGGAGATGATCCTTTTCACCTTGCCATGCACAAGCCGGCCACCGTTGCCCTCTCGTTCTCTGGCCTCTCTCTCTCACCCAAACTTTGTCCTGGAGAATCCTCTGACAAGGCTGATCATGATCATACACGATTGGAGCAAAGGGACGCACGCTACTGGCCAGAACACACACGCCCTGTACGCCCAAAACCATGCCAGTCGACGCGGTGACCGCGCATGCGGCCACGCCGATGGGTCAAGCACTCGAATGACGCCGTCCTCCCCCGCATCCCTACCCGGGCGTTGAGCATCTACTCCCCGCCCTCTACACACTAGACACGCTCCCGTGCCTGCCCCCGCACCGTAGCCACCGCCATGATCAAGACCTTCCGCCACGGTGCATCGCGAGGACGCCATCATTGCTAGCACGCCACAGACCATCTTTGGACGCGCCATCACGCGCGCTAGCTCCGCCTAGACGTTGCCTACAACATGCGCTCCATAGCTTGCCCCTTCGATCGCCAGAAGCGTCGAGCCCACCGTCGACCTCACAACATCCGCCGGCCACCTCCCCCGCTATAAAAAGAGACCCCCTCAGCCTTCTCCTTCCACACCAAACTCGCTCCACTCCTCCTTCTGAGCCTCCTCAATCCCTCTCTCATCCACATTGCGCAGTAGAACGCTCCAATCGAGACGTCGATCGCCGCAGTCCGCCGCAGAACCACCCTTCGATTTAGGCCACCCCAAGCGACGCCGCGACCACCATTCAACTCCTCGTCATCTACAACCTCTCCTCGAACCAGCGCGCCCCTCGCCGGAGCTCCGTCAAGCCGCCGACCCCCTACCTCGCCGTCGCAGCACGCCCTCCTCCCCTGTCGACGACGACGACGGTCGACCGTCGGATCGGCTTCGATCGCACGGCACGAGTGAGTGGATACCGTTTCGGTCGTTAAGACCCACTGACGCGCAGGCCCCACTCCGTCAGACGGCCCGTGGCGTGGGAAGCGCTAGTTGGGCCAGCCCAGCTCGTCTCCCCTCGTCCTGGCCCATTCTGTTTTCCCGCGTGGCCCAGTAATTCAAATATGATTTAATCTATTTTGTTCAAATCCAATACTGCTGCCCACTTCAAATTTGAATAGTTTGAAATATACTACACCAAATTTAACAAATTTTATATATTTGGAAAGATCATGAAATTATCTAAATAATGCCACTGGCCTCATGTCCAAATTCGTAATAAAATTCAAATGATAAAAACAACAAGGCAAGGCCTTTTCTAACTTCAAATAAATACTAAAAATTATCTATAAATGATTTTGAGTTGATTCCAACTCTAATAATTCACATTTGACATAATCTAATTGTTTATACAAAAATATAGCATAGTTGTTTTGCATGATCATGGACTAGATTCAAATAATGGCTATGGAGCCATTTCTAGTCCATTTAACACATACACATAAACTTATTTAAATAGTATGGGAGCTTCTCTCTCATTTAAATTGTGATCCTAAGTAATTAAAATAGAGGTACTGACCTTGGTCTAATAAGCCTCATGCTTGGTTACTTAGAGATTTTAAATCATTTAGATGTTAGTTTTAAATTATATGAGGTGTAGCACCTCATTTAAATTATTACTCCCTCATAATAGATATGAAAGGTTGACCTGGGTCAACTTATAATTCATACCTTATTATTATTTGTGGAGATTAAATCTTGATAGGATTTAATGAGAGGAAATTATTTTCTCCAAAGACTTAAATAGCAAATCAAATAAATGCTCCTAATGAGAGGAAATTATTCTTCTCTTAAATAAGAACAAACCAAGTAACTCACCGTACCATGCTTGAATTGATGTTAGAATAAGTTGTGTGAACCCTTTTGTGTGTTTTAGTCTAGCATGTAAGTATTGTTTGGTGATTGTGTACCTCGTATTCATCTATAGACGCTAGTACCGGAGACTATCAGGAGGAGGAGGTATTCTACCGGGAGGAAGAGCCTGAAAACTTTGATCACCTCACCAATCAAGGCAAGCTAACACTCTTGCAAGGTTCCCTTGTGCAAAGCTCTACAGGAACAAGGCACCATTAGTTTTACTTTATGCTTAATGCTCCTATCCCAAGTTTTTACTTTACAAGTTTTTTCTAAATTTTGTTTATCAAAAGTTTACTTTTTGATTCATGATTCACTTGGTAGATATAGAGTAGAACAAGAGCATCAAAGTCAGCCTAGAGCAAGAAAAGCTAGTTAGCACCCCTCATGACTAGTTGCTATTGCTAAATAAATAAAATTGATTACTCTAGATGGGAGCATGTGAAATGAAATGACTTTGAAAACCTTGGAATGATGATTCATTCTATTGAAAGATTTTGAAGGTGAATATGACTGGTGAATGACTTGGTGAATTTTACGAAAACTCGATGGTTGGGTTCGGATGCGATACCATTCCAATTTGAAAGTACCCCCACAATACCCAATATGGGTAAGGGCTTAACTAGAAATTTATGTGCTTTAGTATGGGTTCCCTCTAAACAAGCGTCATCGGGGTTAGGCTGGAGGCTGCCTCTACAACAAAAGAACCGATGAGAAATGATGTTAATATGAGGTGAATGTCCGGCCCAAGCCCCGTGCGGCTTCCGGGTTGATCTGCGGTTTTCACCGGGAGGCCAAGCTCATGGGGAGAGGTGCCTATACTAGAGTGTGTAAGTGAAAGGTTATGGTTGGTAGTCCGCATACGGAGTATGGTAAATCAGGGCCAGTTAACCCTGACGGATTATTGCAAATGTTGTGGCACAAGTGTACGACCTCTGCAGAGTGTAGAACTATTCGAATAGCCGCGTCCGCGGTTATGGACAGTTGGAAAGGCCATACTGTTCCGTCATCAGAACTTTTATAAAAATATGAATGGGGACTTGTGATTTAAATTGAAAGGTGACTTTGACTTTGGAATCACAACTGAGTTGTGGGAATGACACTAATGTTCCCACTTGAGTTATTTAAAGAGGCTTTGATTATTAAAGTGTTTATGAAATAAAACTGGCTTTATGCAAATGAAACTAGAGCTTAGAACCCCTTATTATAGTTGATAGTGTTTACTCGAGTATTAGTTTGCGAGTACTTTGAAGTACTCATGGCTGTGTCCCTGGCTATTCAAATGGCCAGACTATGAAGATGAGTACGAGAACCCGGAAGAAGGACAGCAGGACGTCTACGACAACTAGGATCACTCCTGACGTCAACGGTTGCCTGTGGAATAGATGGACTACTACTACGCTACTTTCGCTTCCGCTATGTGTTATGTAATGAATAAATAGAACTTCTATTATTGTAATGAGACTGGATCATGTGATCCTTTATTTGTAAAACGATTATGTGTTGTAATGAATGATGTGTTGTGATATCAATCTATTATGTCTCGCAAAAACAATATTCCTGGGATTGCGAGGAATGGCATAATAGGCATCTGGACTTAAAAATCTGGGTGTTGACAAGTTGGTATCAGAGCCATTGTTGACCTTAGGATACCCTAGTTAGAATGGACGTCCGAAAAACTTAGTTTTAAAACAAAGGAAGTAAATATTTCTGAAAACTTATTTCCCACTCTTACCCTTGAGATCTTTTTCAAGTGAGAAATTCATGCTCTACCTTTCCTTGAAATTCCTACATAAAAGTTTGCACACTTGACCACGTCTCTAATTTAATCATCCTCATTGCTCACAGATGGAGTACCAATGGGAGGTCTATCAGCTTGGTCCCGGAGGCGACCTAAGGTTCGAAAATGATTTGAAGCAACTAGTGGACTATCTAGGACACCCGTACCCCGAGTTCTTCGGAATACCCCTCAACAACCACTCCGGAGAACCACCTCGGTGGGAAGTTTCCACTGATCTCCGAAGGAAGCTTGGAGCCCCGGTATGGGAAACCATCTGGTTTTCTGTAACGGGAAACACTTGGAAGGAAGGACTAGTCAGAGCTATGCAAGAAGCAATTTTCCGTCTGTGCGGACAAAATGAGAACAAGCTCAAGAATACCCGCTTCCTCTACTACCCAAGACATGACCCCACCGGAAGACCGATGACCATGCCCTCACGTGTGGAGATGAACCCCTATGTGGCACACCAGGACTTCAAGATGTACAAAACCCGCAGGGATTTGGACAACGCCCTCGCCTCTCGCCAAGCACACTACCCGTGAAGATGAAGATTCCCCCCCCGGAAGAGTAGTATCACCCCAGCACTTAAGTAGGTGTGAGTTGTATCAGGATCCCCTTGTATCGTAGAGCGATGAATGGTTCTTCAAACCAACGGTGTGTTAGCTTTGTAATATGTGATGTTTGGAATGAATGAAAAAGTGTTGTTGGTTTTTACCCCCGCAACACTACTCAAGTTTTCAATTTATGAACTTTTTAAATTTTAACAAAACAAACCCTAGAAATTTCCCTCTTATCTTATCATCTACCTCAATATTCGGATGGCCCCACCAACCCGCAACGCCACCCGGGATGCCATGATGCAACTCGCTGCGGACAATGATGGCAGACCGAGAAGCCGAAAGAGCTGAACGCCAAGCAAACCTTGCTGCACTGCAACAGATAGCCCAGAACAATCAAGGCCACAGAAACCATGATCACCCTGGATCAAAGCTGAAGAACTTTCAGCACACCAACCCTCCGATATTCAACAAGACTGAAGAGCCCCTTGATGCTGATGACTGGCTCCAGACCATGGAGAACAACCTCGAAGTTGCGGGAGTAGAAGCCGCGAGAAAAGTACGTGTTCGCCACCCACTACCTCGTCGGGACCTGCCGCAGCCCGGTGGACAAGTGCCCGCGCAATGAATGCGGGACGGATGATGACATGGGAAGACTTCAAGCTGAAGTTCAGCAAGTACCATGTGCCCCAAGGACCGATCAAGAAGATGAGAGACGAGTTCCGTGAACTCAAACAAGGAAGGATGTCCGTGGTGGAATACCGCGACAGGTTTCTCACTCGTCAAGGTACGCCCGGATGAGACCGACACCAATGAGAAGAGAAAGGAAAGATTCCTGAACGGACTGCACGACGAGATGCAAACTGTGTTAGTGAACATTCCGTTCGCTGACTTGGAAGCCCTCGTGGACTCAGCCATACAGATGGAAGGAAAGCTGCATCAGGCCAACGAGAACCGCAAGCGCAGAATGATGAACCAGAATGGACCCCACCATACCCAGAAGTACCGCAACAACTCCTCTGGAGGATTCACCCCAAGATACAACAAGCCCCCTGCCCAGAATAATCGCCCCAACTACACCAACAACAACGGAGGACCCCCGAAGCCCGGAGGCAACAACAACAATAACAGTCACCACAACAACAACAACCACAACAACAACAACAACAATGGGAACAACACCAACACCAACACTGCCCCAATAACTGGAAGCAACACTGCTCCCGTCAACCCCAAGGACAAATCCACGATCAACTGCTATGAATGTGGAGTTGTGGGCCACTACTCCAATGAGTGTCCCAAGAAGCTTGCCAAGATTGCCGCCAACACCGTCGCACCTCGCCCAGCAACAGCCGCCGCTTTGCCGGTAGAAGGAACCGAACAACAACAACGGCCGTCTCTACCACATGACTCGCCACTGAAGCTCAGGAAGCACCCCAGACCATGCCAAGTATGTCCTCCTGTTAATAAAATGCTCAATCTCTCTTAGGAACCAAACTTTTCTTAAAATCTCGGGACGAGATTTGTTTAAGGGGGAAGGGTTTGTAACATCCCAAAAATTTCAAAACAAAACAAATGAATTTCCCTAGTTCCAAATTTTGGAACTAACGAAAACTTTTATTAAATTAAGTGTGATACATAGTGATCTTGCTTAATTCTTGTGCTATTGCTATGATTGCTTGTTATTAGTTTTTTAAGTGATCTTAAACCCTAAACATCACCCCTCTTTTCGTCACCCAAGTTAAAATAAAATAAAAGGAAATTAAATAAGAAAAAGGCATATGTGCCTATGGCTATAATTATAAATCTTTACCCTAGACCTTTCCACTTTGTTTAGAGGTTTGGAAAACCTTCACACACCTTCCCTAGCACTTGTCAAACCTAATTCAAGTTGTTTCTAAAGAAAATAAAAAGAATCTAAAAATGCCATAGAGGCATATGTGAGTAAAATAGCAAATTTGGGAACCTTGACCCTAAGACCTAGGATGAATGGTTGGATCACTTCTATATACCATGTCATCACTCAACCACACCATTTGGGTCAAGCCAAGTCAAATTAAAATTCAAATACAACATGTGCATAGAGGCATATGTGACACATAACCCTTTTCACCAAATTTTGTCCTATGACTCCAAACCTTGACCAAATGATGTGAAACCATCTCTCAACCTAATATAACACTAAATTGACCCCAACCCATGTCCAAGTAGAGCAAGATCAACCATTTACAAGTTTAATGAAATTTGACACATCATCTCTTATGTGTTATGGCCATTTTTGCAAATCTTTGAACAAGACCTTTTTAAATGGATTCAATGGTTTGGAAATGTTTATAAACTAATAAGAATCATATTAGAGTCAACAAAAGTCAAATTAAATGGAGAGAAATTAAATAGGGAGAAAATCCCAATTTCACTCACATACACTTAGGCCAAAATTGCAAATCTTCACCAAAGGCCACCATAGCTCCATCTTTGGTTTCTAAAACACTTATATAACTCAAACAAACCCAAATGCATCAAAGAAACCAAAATCAATTCGAAATTTAACTCAAAACCATCTCACATGTGATGATGGTCATTTGTGGGATTTTTAACATGATCCCCTCTTTACCCCTCTCTGGTTTAATTCCTTCCTAAACTAAAATTGGTCAACTATTGCCATGTCATCCAAGACCATATGAAAGTGAACAACTTTCATGTTGACCACACATGCTAATGTTGACCAGGTTGACCAATAGAGAGGTGACAAGTGAAGACTTTGAAACTATGTGAAGATCAACCCCATTTTTGAAATCTCACAAACCTTAACCAAATCCACCACCACCACCACCATTCTTGCTCTTTAATGATATGAATGAAGTGCACCAAAAAGAATTTCAAATTTTAAAAAGAATTTTCTTGCGGCCATTGTGTCGAGCACTTGGCAGGCAATATTCGAGAAGGGCAATACACCTCATTACCCACTGGATTTTAGGCTAAACCATCTTTATCTTGTGATGATGTTGCTCCTCTGCACCCTCTGCATCGAGCCATGTCCTTGCTGGTGCTGGTTAAAGTGAGGAGATGATCCTTTTCACCTTGCCATGCACAAGCCGGCCACCGTTGCCCTCTCGTTCTCTGGCCTCTCTCTCTCACCCAAACTTTGTCCCGGGAGAATCCCCCGACAAGGCTGATCATGATCATACACGATTGGAGCAAAGGGACGCACGCTACTCGGCCGAACACGCACGCCCGTACGCCCAAAACCATGCCGACCGACGCGGTGACCGCGCACCGGCCACGCCAAGCACGTCAAGCACTCGAACGACGCCGTCCTCCCCCCGCAGCCCTACCCGTGCGTTGAGCATCTACTCCCCGCCCTCTACACACTAGACACGCTCCCGTGCCTGCCCCCGCACCGTAGCCACCGCCATGATCAAGACCTTCCGCCACGGTGACCGCGAGGACGCCATCATTGCTAGCACGCCACAGACCATCTTTGGACGCGCCATCACGCGCGCTAGCTCCGCCTAGACGTCGCCTACAACATGCGCTCCATAGCTTGCCCCTTCGATCGCCAGAAGCGTCGAGCCCACCGTCGACCTCACAGCATCCGCCGGCCACCTCCCCCGCTATAAAAAGAGACCCCCTCAGCCTTCTCCTTCCACACCAAACTCGCTCCACTCCTCCTTCTGAGCCTCCTCAATCCCTCTCTCATCCACATTGCGCAGTAGAACGCTCCAATCGAGACGTCGATCGCCAGAGTCCGCCGCAGAACCACCCTTCGATTTAGGCCACCCCAAGCGACGCCGCGACCACCATTCAACTCCTCGTCATCTACAACCTCTCCTCGAACCAGCGCCGCCCCTCGCCGGAGCTCCGTCAAGCCGCCGACCCCTACCTCGCCGTCGCAGCACGCCCTCCTCCCCTCGTCGACGACGACGACGGTCGACCGTCGGATCAGCCCTCGATCGCACGGCACAGGTGAGTGGATACCGTTTCGGTCGTTAAGACCCACCGACGCGCAGGCCCCACTCCGTCGGGACGGCCCGTGGCGTGGGCAGCGCTAGTTGGGCCAGCCCAGCTCGTCTCCCCTCGTCCCGGCCCATTCTATTTTCCCCGCGTGGCCCGAGTAATTCAAATATGATTTAATCTATTTTGTTCAAATCCAATATCGCTGCCCACTTCAAATTTGAATAGTTTGAAATATACTACACCAAATTTAACAAATTTTATATATTTGGAAAGATCATGAAATTATCTAAATAATGCCACTGGCCTCATGTCCAAATTCGTAATAAAATTCAAATGATAAAAATAACAAGGCATGGCCTTTTCTAACTTCAAATAAATACTAAAAATTATCTATAAATGATTTTGAGTTGATTCCAACTCTAATAATTCACATTTGACATAATCTAATTGTTTATACAAAAATATAGCATAGTTGTTTTGCATGATCATGGACTAGATTCAAATAATGGCTATGGAGCCATTTCTAGTCCATTTAACACATACACATAAACTTATTTAAATAGTATGGGAGCTTCTCTCTCATTTAAATTGTGATCCTAAGTAATTAAAATAGAGGTATGGTCTAATAAGCCTCATGCTTGGTTACTTAGAGATTTTAAATCATTTAGATGTTAGTTTTAAATTATATGAGGTGTAGCACCTCATTTAAATTATTACTCCCTCATAATAGATATGAAAGGTTGACCTGGGTCAACTTATAATTCATACCTTATTATTATTTGTGGAGATTAAATCTTGATAGGATTTAATGAGAGGAAATTATTTTCTCCAAAGACTTAAATAGCAAATCAAATAAATGCTCCTAATGAGAGGAAATTATTCTTCTCTTAAATAAGAACAAACCAAGTAACTCACCGTACCATGCTTGAATTGATGTTAGAATAAGTTGTGTGAACCCTTTTGTGTGTTTTAGTCTAGCATGTAAGTATTGTTTGGTGATTGTGTACCTCGTATTCATCTATAGACGCTAGTACCGGAGACTATCGAGAGGAGGAGGTATTCTACCAGGAGGAAGAGCCTGAAAACTTTGATCACCTCACCAATCAAGGCAAGCTAACACTCTTGCAAGGTTCCCTTGTGCAAAGCTCTACAGGAACAAGGCACCATTAGTTTTACTTTATGCTTAATGCTCCTATCCCAAGTTTTTACTTTACAAGTTTTTTCTAAATTTTGTTTATCAAAAGTTTACTTTTTGATTCATGATTCACTTGGTAGATATAGAGTAGAACAAGAGCATCAAAGTCAGCCTAGAGCAAGAAAAGCTAGTTAGCACCCCTCATGACTAGTTGCTATTGCTAAATAAATAAAATTGATTACTCTAGATGGGAGCATGTGAAATGAAATGACTTTGAAAACCTTGGAATGATGATTCATTCTATTGAAAGATTTTGAAGGTGAATATGACTGGTGAATGACTTGGTGAATTTTACGAAAACTGATGGTTGGGTTCGGATGCGATACCATTCCAATTTGAAAGTACCCCACAATACCCAATATGGGTAAGGGCTTAACTAGAAATTTATGTGCTTTAGTATGGGTTCCCTCTAAACAAGCGTCATCGGGGTTAGGCTGGAGGCTGCCTCTACAACAAAAGAACTGATGAGAAATGATGTTAATATGAGGTGAATGTCCGGCCCAAGCCCCGTGCGGTTCCCGGTTGACTGCGGTTTTCACCGGGAGGCCAAGCTCATGGGGAGAGGTGCCTATACTAGAGTGTGTAAGTGAAAGGTTATGGTTGGTAGTCCGTACATACGGAGTATGGTAAATCAGGGCCAGTTAACCCTGACGGATTATTGCAAATGTTGTGGCACAAGTGTACGACCTCTGCAGAGTGTAGAACTATTCGAATAGCCGCGTCCGCGGTTATGGACAGTTGGAAAGACCATACTGTTCCGTCATCAGAACTTTTATAAAAATATGAATGGGGACTTGTGATTTAAATTGAAAGGTGACTTTGACTTTGGAATCACAACTGAGTTGTGGGAATGACACTAATGTTCCCACTTGAGTTATTTAAAGAGGCTTTGATTATTAAAGTGTTTATGAAATAAAACTGGCTTTATGCAAATGAAACTAGAGCTTAGAACCCCCTTATTATAGTTGATAGTGTTTACCTGAGTATTAGTTTGCGAGTACTTTGAAGTACTCACGGCTGTGTCCCTGGCTATTCAAATGGCCAGACTATGAAGATGAGTACGAGAACCCGGAAGAAGGACATCAGGACGTCTACGACAACTAGGATCACTCCTGACGTCAACAGTTGCCTGTGGAATAGATGGACTACTACTACGCTACTTTCGCTTCCGCTATGTGTTATGTAATGAATAAATAGAACTTCTATTATTGTAATGAGACTGGATCATGTGATCCTTTATTTGTAAAACGATTATGTGTTGTAATGAATGATGTGTTGTGATATCAATCTATTATGTCTCGCAAAAACAATATTCCTGGGATTGCGAGGAATGGCATAATAGGCATCTGGACTTAAAAATCCGGGTGTTGACACTAAATAACTCTATATGGAAGATCTTATGGAAAATTGGAAACTGGATGTTCAAACTAATTTAAAAGAAAATATGTTGGAGGATAATGAATGGTATTATTCCTCTTAAAGCCATTTTGATGAAAAGACACATTAGTACATCGAATGTATGTCCATTATGTGATTCCTGAAGATGTAAATATGTAATGCACATGATATTTAAATGCCAACGTGCTGCTCAGATATGGACTCAACAGTCTCAACCAGGTGGTGGATGGGCGTTCAGGATCTCAAGTACTTGAAGCTATCTTCAAATCCCCCTCAGTCTCAGTCCAATGTTATGATGTGAGTAAAATGCAAGAGGTAATTGCTATTGGAGCTTTGTATATTTGGTGGCTTCGCCGGCGGCAGACCATGGAGAGTAGGTGCCTCCGGTTCCTAATTGTGTAAATTATATAAGGGCTATTGCTGCTAATGCGGCACGCGCATCAGCCCCTTCAGGATCTGTTGAACAGTGGATGAAATCTCACACAAACAATTTGAAGCTTAATGTTGATGCAGCATTTTCCATTGAGGAGCAGGCTGGGGCGTCCGGATGGGTGATACGAAACTGCCATGGTGGCTTTGTTGCGGCATCGTCATGGTTTATACCTCATGTACCTTCGCCAGCCATGGCCGAGGCGTTCCATGGGCTAGCCTTGGTAAATTCCATAGGCAATGCTTTGGAAGCCGAACCGGATTCTCTAGAGGTCATTCATACATGCTTAGGTGAAGAAAGAGTTTGGAATGGTGCCAGTGCTACTTATGGTGAAATTATGACACAAGCAGGAAATCTTGGGAAGGTGGAGTTCATGCATTGTGGGAGAGATTTAAATTTAGCTGCTCATGAATTAGCTAGGAATGGTTTTATCTTCTAGTAATTGGGTTGATGACCCCCTAGTTTTTTCAACAAATTTCCATAAACGATGTAACTACTATTTGATATCAATAAAGCTAGCTATAGTTAGCTGAAGAACTTTTGTGTAACCACACACCCCACTGAATCATATTCAGATGTCGTTGGATAAGCTCTAATTCTTCCCTATGAATCTATCCCACCACTGAAACAGATAGCATCATATACAACGATATAAAAGGAGAAATCCATATCCATATCAATATAAAGAAAGAAAGCATAGTCAGTGGTGTTTTGGAACATGGGTGCATATGCTCCCTATATTTTAAAATGCATCTTATGTACATTTTAAATTTCAAAAAAATTGAAACAAAAAATTTGTACGTACATCTTCACGTGCTACACGCTCACAAAGTCGTTTCATAAAAAATCGACTTATCATGTGACGTGTGTAAAAAAGACAAAATTCAGTGCTAAAAATAATGCTTTTCACAAGATAAAATTTCTCCTTTTTACATAGACCACAAAAAATATTAGTTTTTCGTGAAACTTAGCAAATGCACATACATTATGGAGATGTACACGTAGAATTTTTGATCTAAATTTTTTAACATTTCGAAATATGTTTTTTTGGTAGAGGAAGCATACGCACCCGGGAGCCGAATTGAATTTCCGTAGTCATTCGATAGCTTTAACTCATACGCGAATGCGTACATTTGAGTCAATAAATTCACAAACATGCTCCAAGTCTGCCTGACCCAAAACAATGTATATTTATCTGTACACTGAAAATAGCATAGATAATTCAACATCAAATAATAAATTAGAGGATAGCTTACAAAGGGGAGTGCTTCACACCAATAAAGAGGTATCAGCATCCATAAGCCTCTCTCTCTCTGTGACACATTACAGAGAAAGAGAAGAGTGGTGAAGGTGTTGCTTGGTATTACAGAGAAAGAGAAAGGGCGGCGGCGTCATCGTCGTCTCCTTGGTGAAGGTGTTGCTTGGTATGCGGTGCCTCGGCGTGCTAGGAGCGTGGTGGTACTTCTCCGGAGGGCGCAGCGGTTGCGGGTCATCTTCGTTTTCGTCGATCTGCCGGTGTCGGCATTTTATCTTCTTTTCTTTCTTTTTCTTTTCTTTTGGGCTTGGTTGTGCTGCAGCCCCAGCGCCTTCGTTGTATCGGGTCGTTTGCTATATTAATATAGCGGGGCGCAAGCCTATTTCGAGGAGAAATAATCAGTACTGATAATCAGAGGTACTAAGCTACTTTACACGTCTTACATCGAAAACCAATTAAATGAAACGCTAGAAATGGATAGTAGGATGGATCAGTCCCAATTCTTTTGTTAGTGAGATTGTTTATGGCGCAAAAATATATACATAAGGAACTGAATTCTTAATCCTTGCAAGAAAAAAAGCGGACATTTTAATTCATTCTGCTGCACACATATATAGGCTTCAGATTTCTCCAATAGTCATAGAATAATAGAAATTGGTCAAGAAATTGCAGCAGCCTGTCTTTCTAAGATGTGTCAATCATCCGGCGACTCTGGCCTCATGGATTGATTGAAACAGACTAATTACACATAGCCTTATAGTCCTATCCTCAGTCCTTGCATCACAGGTTTTGTCAAGGCAAGACGAACCAGAACATGAAGACACTAAAAAGTTTGGCCAAGATAGAAAGCAATGTCATAGCAATAGAAAATCAAGAATAGAAACGAATTATGTATGTCTGTGATTTCTAGTTTAAGTCTACAACAGGAACACAAGAATGGCGGGCCTGAACACCGGGCTGACAAAAAGAACTAACATATAAAAGTAGTCCCCAGGCACCATGATTTCTTCTCTCAGTTGACCAACTCCTTGCAGAATTCAGAAGAGTTGGGCAAAAATTATGGCATGAACAATTGAAGAGAACAATAACAAACAAAAGTAATCTGGAACAAATTGTTTTTCTAAGTTGACCCACTCCTTACAGAAAAAATGACCGAGCTGGCTGTAAGAAGAGGTACACATAAACTTAATACTTGCGTTCTAAAGCAAGGAGCGGTTCAGCATATCTTGGAAATCTACATATGAGCAATCAGGTAACGGTTGAGGCATGGTGAGGTGAAGGAGAGGGATAGAAGCATGCCCAAGTAAAAAACCTCCAAGCGATGTGTGACAATTGTAAAGCGATGTAAAAGTATTGCCATGATCTTATGTATACATGATAGAATACTATGGAAAGAACAACAACTATGTTGGGGGGCTGCACCTCGCAGCCCCATCTTCTTCTTCCTCTGAACTCTCTTGTCTCTCTTGTATTTCTCACACAAGAACTCACATCACACACGCACACTA
This sequence comes from Lolium rigidum, assembly GCF_022539505.1. Classification (NCBI taxonomy): domain Eukaryota; kingdom Viridiplantae; phylum Streptophyta; class Magnoliopsida; order Poales; family Poaceae; genus Lolium; species Lolium rigidum. The sequence goes on along the minus strand of NC_061510.1, from coordinate 101,501,383 downwards.
GCCAAGGAAGAAGAACACAAAGGTTTTGCCTGGACACTTCCTTGGTTTCCACCGAGACTACATTTCTCTCTTTCTCATTTGAAATAACATGCTGATTACATTGGTTTATATAGACTCACATGCACAGCCGTGAGCCACAACTGAGACCCACTAACTCCACTAGGCACTCCATGATCTAATCATCTCCTAAGATTACTCAGGTCCACACGACTCGGCCATATATGACCAAGCACTACTCACGATCTGGCTACATGCTGCATGCGGCCATCTAACCAAACTTTTAGCTAGCCACTAATTAACACATGCATGCATCTAACTACCTCAATGCATGCACTAACTCATGCGTACTGACACGCAGAACTAGTGCTAATGTGATATATGCAGCTCACACATCGTGCACACATGTCCGTCTCTAACATATGTCAAGATTAACTCTAACAATTTCCCCTCTAATCTTGACATTATCTCCTGTCAATCTGCAACCTTTCTTGCCACAGACATGCAGCTGCTCTAGCACGTCCTGGATGATACCTTCACCGCATCAAACACCACCATCTTGCCATGGACAACGACGCCATCGCAGCGTTTCTCTTCATGCCATCTTGCCGTATTCAGCGACACTAATCCCTTGTGGATGACGCTTTCACAGCGCCAAAACTCCACACCAGCTTTCTGCAGCATCACGCCGCCTTTTGTTGGCTTCACACCAATCTGCACGATGACGATGGCATCGCACCACCACCGTCGACACATAGCGGCGTCGCACCGCCGCAACCTCATGACGGCATCACCCGTCGTCTCCTCCTGGCAGCATCACACCGCCGTCTTCTCCTAGCGGCATCGCACCGCGGCTGCTAGCGGTATCACACCACAAACAACCTTCGCCTCGCGCCGTCGACCTCCACGTCGCATGGAGTTCATCGCCGCCACCATTGTCGGCTTCAGCGGCGTCGCACCGTCATCGCCCCATCGCCGCAGCATCACACCGCGGCCTTCTCTTGACGTGGACGACGCCTTCTCGACGACGATCACCACGCCATGCTCATCCAGCAGCATAGCACCCCCACCAGCCTCGTCGCGTAGCTGACCTCCATCTCCCATGGAGTGCGCCGCGCCGGCTCCGCAGATCTTCATGGATTTGATACCAAATGTTGGGGGGCTGCACCTCGCAGCCCCATCTTCTTCTTCCTCTCTCTTGTCTCTCTTGTATTTCTCACACAAGAACTCACATCACACACGCACACTAGCCAAGGAAGAAGAACACAAAGGCTTTGCCTCGACACTTCCTTGGTTTCCACCGAGACTACATTTCTCTCTTTCTCATTTGAAATAACATGCTGATTACGTTGGTTTATATAGACTCACATGCACAGCCATGAGCCACAACTGAGACCCACTAACTCCACTAGGCACTCCATGATCTAATCATCTCCTAAGATTACTCAGGTCCACACGACTCGGCCATATATGACCAAGCACTACTCACGATCTGGCTACATGCTGCATGCGGCCATCTAACCAAACTTTTAGCTAGCCACTAATGAACACATGCATGCATCTAACTACCTCAATGCATGCACTAACTCATGCGTACTGACACGCAGAACTAGTGCTAATGTGATATATGCAGCTCACACATCGTGCACACATGTCCGTCTCTAACATATGTCAAGATTAACTCTAACAACTACACAACAACTATACATGATAGAATACTATGGAAAGAACAACAACTACACAACTATACAACATTAAATCGAATGCCCTATTCAGAATTTTTTAGCATTTCCCTTTTACCTCTCGATAATGGAAAGGTTAGATATTGACATCAATGAAACATTAGTTTTACCTGGAATGATTTTCGAAACAACTTATAAGCATGGTAGGTACCTGCTGAAGCACACTACTTAGAATCTACAATTCTACATATAAACAAAAAGGTAGATTAGTCGGATTTGATTCCACCTTGCTACCAAAAACTTGATGCATTGCAAATAGCAAGTGAATATAGACCCTATGAAAACAATTTAGATGCACATATGAATCATCTCAACACTAATCAATTTTCCAAACGCAATAGATAGGGAAAATTCTGAAAGAAAGAAGAGATACCTTCTAGAAACTTTGTTAGCTTGTTAGGTAGTTGACACATTACAAATATTTTGGGAAATAATGAAAGCTGGCATCGATATTGAACTGAAGAAAACAATACTTAAATTATTGATCCCTCTTCCGTACATAATTGCATTGAGCATTCAGAAGTTCTTTTTTTACTGAGTAGTCAGAGTTACCTGAAGAACAAATAAAATGAGCTGTCTGTCTGTTCCTCCACCTGATGTAAACAACTATCTTGACCTTTGAATATAGTGATTATGAGGCAACTGTGGCGATCAACATCAGGGTGCCCTCTAATCCCTCTACGCCCATCTCTATCGGCTAGATTGTAGTAGAAATTAATAGTGAAACCCTTCCACTGAGTCACCAATAAAGCATAAGCAAATTCCACAGGTTAGTACCTAAATCATTGTATTATCACTCAAAATAAAGAAAAAGAAATAGTATATGTGCACCATGGTTAGTACCTAAACACATATGCCAAGTCCACAGGTTAGCAGCTAAACATATACACAAAGATAGCTGACCTGCTGCTAGCTTTTGCAGTTCTCACTTTATCGATGGACATCAGGAACCGCACCATGGTGGGACAATTTCTCAGCCTCGGGAGTCCAGTCCTAGTAACCCAGAGAAGAAAGACGACCAAGAAGCAGAGTAACCAAGGAGAGACGGAATAAAACCAAGCATCAAAGAAAATAGTACATACTGAGCGTCATGCTACCAAGGAGGATATACCTCTTGACCTGGCCATGGAGCACATCCACCACACAGGAGGACGGCGGCGCATCTGCACGCTCGACCTCGCTGGATGGACCCAACCCTGGAGGAGCTCATTGGCGCCCTGCGGACACATGAAGACCAATGAGAAAGAGCCATGTCCCGGCTCGCCGTCGGGCGAAGACCAATGAGAAGGAGCCATGTCCCGGCTCGCCATCAGACTTCGGCTCCGCGGAAAGTAGGAGGAGAAGGCATGGCCGATGCAAGGTAAGCGCTCGCGTTCATCGCGCCGCCACTCTCCGTAGAACTCCAGCTCCGCAGCCCAAGGTGGAGCCGGCAGCACCTCCACGACGGGGGTATACCCTCCACACCGATCACTGGGACGCAGCCCGCCGCGCCAGGCGCCGCACGGCCCTTATGGTGCCGGGGCGGCCAGGAAGGGAGAGGAGAGCACCCAACCCGGAGGAAGCGCGGACGCCAACGATAGAATTTTCTCTTGGACGGGAGGAGTCGGCACGGATAGGATTGGGGCCGGCTTAGAGAAGTGGGTAATAAGGATTGGCTGACCTCCAGCACGACAACCGGGAGAAGCAAGGAAGGAGACCAAGGCTCCACCACGTCGTTAGTCTCCATGGGAAGGAGAGGAAACCGCTGACCTTCCATGGCTCCAGCCGCCGAGAGGAGGTCAGGCAAGGAGAGAAGATTCCGGTGAAGATGTGGGAGGTGGCGTGGGGAAGGAGGAGAGCAGTCAATTCCTCTTTTTTGGCTCGGTGGTAGGCCCCTTCACACCGCTTTGACCGTCCCATGCTAGCAGTCAATGAGAACCGGAAGACCGGTGATTGTGGGGATAAAAAACCGAAAGAAATCAAGTACATAGAGAGGTAACCGGAAGCGGTAATAAATTATACCGGGAAGAGCCGGTTAGCATGGATTTTCCACGTGAAAATAAAGGGAAGTAAATCTTACCTGCAGTAGCATGGAGCGCATCTACAGGGAAGCTGCCATACGCGTCACTACGTGATTGGCGCAAATTACCATGTACAGTTATCCAAAACGCTATGGTTGAAGCAAAGTGGGTTAGTTTTTATATAGTTAATAATAATAATGTGATTTCTACTTATGAATCGATATGGGAACGTCGTTGCCTTTCTGGGCCGACGGGTATGACATATATATGGACAGAAATATAATACATGAGATCCTACCGTAGACTACTCATATTCCTCATATACACGGAATAGGTCTAGGCTAGAGACTACATACGTTTAACACTCCCCCTCAATCATAATTTATCTAAGAAGATTGCGCCTAAATATCTCTAGCTGTCTAGTAGAAAGTGATTTAGTAAATCCATCTGCTAGCTGATCTCTTGAAGGTATAAATCGAATGTCTAAAAGTTTCCGAGCTACTCTCTCACGAACGAAGTGATAGTCTACCTCTATATATTTAGTCCTCGCATGAAACACTGGATTGGCAGAGAGATGCGTAGCTTCAAAATTTTCACACCATAGACACGCAGCTCTCCTGTGGAACTCCCAATTCTTGCAACAAAGTTTGCACCCAAATTACTTTTGCAGTAGCATTAGCTAACTCCTTGTACTCAACTTCTGTACTAGAGCGTGAAACTGTGGCTTGCTTTCTTGCACACCAAGAGACTAGATTTGATTCCAAAAATACAGCAAAGCCTCCTGTAGATCTCCTATCATCTGGGCATACTGCCCAATCAATATCATAAAATGCACTAATAAGAATATAATCGTACTTACTTACTAATACGTAAGTCAAATTCTTTTAACTATTGTCCAATGAACCGTAGTGGGAGCATGTAAAAACTGACGGACCTTATTAACTGAAAAAGCTATAACCCGCCTCGTTAAAGTAATATATTGTAAGACTCCCACAATGTTTCTATATCGAGTAGAATCTTCCATACTCAAAACTTCACCATCAGATATGGATAGCTTTTCTGACACTGACAAAGGAGTATCAACTGACTTGCATAGCTTCATATTAACACGACCAAGTAAATCACGTGCATACTTCTCTTGGGTTAGAACAATACCATCTGACACCTTTCTCACCTCTATACCCAAGAAGTAGTGCAATTCTCCCAAATCCTTCAAGGCAAAGGATAAACCAAGATCATGTAATAAGGCATCAACGGCTTGATCGGACGAGCTTACTACAACAATATCATCAACATATATGAGCATAAAGATAGATACTCCCCCTTTGTTGTAGAAGAACAACGAGGTATCAGCCTTGGACGCCGAGAAACCAAGATCATGAAGCTTAGAACTCAATCGTGCATACCAAGCACGAGGGGCCTGTTTCAACCCATAAAGAGCCTTATCAAGCTTACACACGTGTCCCTGATGTGTATGATCCTCATAACCAGGAGGTTGCCGCATATAGACCACTTATTCCAGAACACCATGCAAAAACGCGTTCTTCACATCAAGTTGTCGGAGCTTCCAATTGCGAGAAACAGCCAAAGCAAGAACCAAACGAATAGTGGCCACCTTGACAACAGGACTAAATGTGTTCTCATAATCAATGCCATACCGCTGTTTAAAACCTTTAGCAACTAAGCGTGCCTTGTAGTGATCAATAGTACCATCAGCTTTCCTCTTAACTTTATAGACCCACTTGCAGTCAATAACATTGCGCCCTTGAGTAGCAGGAACAAGATGACATGTATTATTTCGCTGAAGAGCAGAGAATTCTTCATCCATAGCCAGTTTCCAGTGAGGATCAGCAAGGGCTTCATGTAAACTCTCAGGTTCCCCGATAGCACAGAAAGTAGCAAACCGAAATTTTCCATACCGAATACGGTCATCGGTGATGATCTTGGGTTGAACAATCCCGTGTTGCAAACATGTACGAGGCGCTGCATCAGAAACCACATGAGAAGACTGCACAGAAGATCCCATCCCTGGACCAACTGAATCAGCACTGTCAGCAGATCCTGACGCAGGCGTCACAGAAGATCCGGTCGGAGCAGAATGTGAAGCCGCAGCCCAAGAAGATCCTGTGTGCTGCGCAGATTCCTTCGCATCCTGCACATGCGACGCGTGCAGGGGACCAGGCATCACTGTCGTGGGGCCCGGCGCTCCAGCAGGAGACAAATCGGGCGATGCCACGCCACCCGACGGGGTGGAAAACGCGTCTGAGTGTGCGTCGACCGAGATGGCACGATTCGAGGACGATTTGGCGGATGATCCCGAGGCCGATCGGTCAGATCCCGAGGACGATCTGTTGGAGGGTGTTGCAGCAGTGGAAACCACAACTAGAATTGTCTATATTTGGCGTAAAATCAACACATTCATGCACACCATTCTTAGCATAAAAATCATTAGTTGGATTAGCATCATCATTATTTTGTAATTCGTGACCCCCAAGCATAGGTAGATGAAGGTCGGGAGACAGAAGTGAAATTTCCGCACGTAATTGCGCACCGGCATTGGGATTAAGGCTAGCAAAAGGGAAAACGGACTCAGCGAACACCACGTCGCGAGAAATATAGACACGGTCAGTGGAGATGTCAAGGCACTTATAACATTTATGAAGAACACTATACCCAAGAAAGGCATATTGTTTGGAACGAAATTGAAGTTTTCGAGCATTGTATGGGGGAAGATTGAGCCAAACCGCACATCCAAAAATGCGAAGAAACGAGTAATCAGGTTTGGAGTGAATAAGACGCTCAATAGGGGACTGCGAGTCATTGACTTTACTAGGGAGGCGATTGAATGAATAAACCGTTGTGGAGAAAGCCTCATCCAAAATTTTGAGAGGCATAGAGGCATAAGCTAGGAGGGACAACCCAACCTCAACAATGTGCTGATGTTTGAATTTAGCAGAGTCGTTTTGCTGATGAGCATGAGGACAAGAGACTTGGTGAGAAATTCCCACTCTTTGAAAAAAAGAGTTGAGTTTTTATACTCTCCACCCTAGTCAGTTTGTAGAGCAATGACTTTTTTTTATCAAAAAGTCTTTCGACATGATGCTGATTGTCATGAAACTTCTGAAAAACATCATATTTATTTTTCAATAGATATATACATGTAAACTTGCTATAGTCATCAATGAAACTAACATAATATTTATTACGACCAACTGACGCAGGAGCAGGACCTCATATATCAGAAAACACAAGTTCTAAAGGAATAGAGGATACACCGGGGGATTTAGGATAGGGCAACTGATGACTTTTAGCCTTTCGACAAGCATCCCACACTGACTCTTTATTTGACTCCCTAAAGTGAATATTATTTTCTCTAAGAATTTGTTGAACTATTACTGACGAAGGATGGCCTAGGCGCCGATGCCAATAGGAAGACGACTGGACACCAAAAGCTTGTCTCCCAAATGAAGAGGACGATGATGATGAAGGATTGGATAGAGGCCACCAACACATCTACCTTGAAGAAGAACTTCCCTCGTGTCCCGATCCTTAAGAAAAAATGATTAGGCCAATATTCAGCAAAATCATGGTTATCTTTGGTGAGATGATGAGTGGAAAGGAGGCTTTTGGTGGCTTGAGGTACATGAAGGATATTATTAAGATGAAGATTATGATTGGGGATACGAAGTAACGAATGACCAATGTGATGTATATCCATACCTTGCCCATATGCATTATGAATTTGGTCTGAACCTTGATATCGATCACGCACAGTTAACTTGTCCAGTTCTCCTGTAACATGATCCGTAGCCCCCGTGTCACTGTACCAGTTGGTATCTATACCATATGAGTTTACCGCCACTCCTACGGATCGATCTAGTCCTTGATAATTTTTGTTGAAGCGTTTCCAACACCGGAACATTGGATGTCCATCTCGGCCACATATTTGGCATGCAACATCTGAGCCTCCACCGCGACGACCACCTCCTCCTTGGCATTGCTGCTGGTAATTCCCACCACTACCTTGGGTGTAATTTCCTCCGCCATTGTTGTGTTGTGGAGCACCACCACGTCCACCACCATTGCTGCCTCCGCCAAGACCACCTTGCTGATAGTTGCCACCTCCACGGTCTTCCATGTATCCACCGCAGTTGTAACCGTAGCCACCACCACGTTGGGCTGCATTGGCGGAGGAATCTAGCCCCAAGCCACCAGTTCACTGTCCGAATTCCGACCTTCGATACGAGCATCGTACGAGACAAACTGAGCATACAGATCTCCAAGGCTCACGTGATTTTCCACCTTGATCAGGGCCGTGATTGCCGCCACGAACCCATCATACCGATCATCAAGACCAGCAAGAATATAGGAGATGATGTCTTCATCATCAAGCTTTTTCCGGCATTAATTAGCCATCTCATATGCAAGAGTTTTGATCCGTCCAAAGTAGGCATGTGCTGTTTTATTCTCCTTCCGAGTTTGGTTTAGCTGGGTACGGAGGTGGACGATGCGGGACTTGGAAATCGAGGAGAACATCTCTGTGACTGCTGTCCAGACTTCCCGAGCGCTCGATAGGTCTGCAACTTCTACCAGAACCTCCCTTGTCATGTTCCTGAGCAAGTACCCGAGCACAGCTTGATCTTGTGAAATCCACCGTGTGTACTCCAGATTAGGAGTCTTCATCTCCTTCCCGTTGCTATCCTTGGTGACAACCTCCTTCTCTGGTTCAGCCCCGTCTCCAGGATTTGGGGGCCCCGGTGCGACTTACAAAATAGGGCTCTATTTTTTATTGTTCAAACTCAATAACTAGTCAAACAATATCATACCTTTACTTCATTATATAAATTCAGAATGTGTTATTCCGTATAATATGTTCTATTACGCACAAAGTTTGAAAATATGTCGAGTATTCATTCTAAAAGAGTAAATGTAGCACTAAAGTAATAAAGGAATCTCATGCTTTACCAAAAAGCATCATCCGTCCGGTATTTTTTGGAAAAAAAATTTCACTCATATCTTTATAACTAGTCTTTTCCAAGATATCATTGTCAAGTGTTTTGTTGCCAATCCGCTCCTTCTTACATATACACCATTAACAAGAATGGTTAATAGAATTCTATATGCAACATTAGCAATAGGATAAAAGGGACGTTCAATATTCATCTCCATCAATATTCCTATGGTTTTCATGCTTAAGTGCAACCCCAAATTTAGCTGAAGCATCCTTCAAACTCTTATCAACAACTGAGCTGAACAACAATTAGATCTGTGGCCGACGCAAACTTAAGCTGGAAATCATTAGGATCCGCATCCTGGCCTGCTGGGCTATAGGAGCAAAACAAATAGGGCCGTTGCAGCCTGCAGCTGGGCCACTACCCAGCGTCGGGAAACTCCAATCTTCTACGTTTTAACGCTAAGAGCAAGATACTAGGCAGAATTTTTTTGGGGGCCCCACGATTTTGGGGGCCCTGTTCGGCTGATCATTTCGATCATGGCCATCGACGGGCCTGCTCTGGTTCCTCGACCGATCCATCAAGGAATCCTTGAAGTTGCGCACCTCTGATCGCCGGCATGACCTGCACCTTCTAGATCATGAAGTTCTCCGACGTAAGTTTCTCTGACACCGATTCTCTAAGAGATCCTCCGCCAGGTGCCATGGTCGACGAAGAGGAGGAAGCAAAGCTCGATCTAAGGAAGAAATTTCGCTCTGATACCATATGAATCGATATGGAAACGTCGTTGTCTCTCTGGGGCGACGGGTATGACATATATATGGACAGAGATACAATACATGAGATCCTACTGTAGACTACTCATATTCCTCATATACACGAAATAGTTCTAGGCTAGAGACTACATACAATACGTTTAACACTACTAGTGTCCTGATGCTTCCAAATCCTAGCCAGAATGTCCGCGGGCTTCAACAGAATATTGCAAAAATAATTCCAACTAAATGCAAAGCTTGTGTATAATGCGCGAGTGGTAATATAAACCTAGCAACGACTAGCATCTACTCCTTGCTCGACCATGTAGCTAGGCAAGTTGATCTTTTGTGAATTTTGATCTCATACCACATATCTTCTCACGCTTAAATAGACTATGTATCACATTAATGGTTGATATCACGTGGTGCAACAACCATGCAACATACGCTTTCATGCATTTCAATGCAACCACATGGAGCATATATGTGTATCCATGTACTTCTCTGAGCATCCTCTCCCTCTCTGAAGTAGCACTTTAATAGATGTCCTGTTCGTATCCATTCAACTTCAAAATGTAGAAACTTATGATGGCATTTGGAGAAAGCCTTTACAATTTCATGTCAAGTTGCATGGTCCCTAAGAAGCAGAAAGGATCTAAGCAACCAGAACCGTTGCAATATAAATCATTTCTCGACCAAAAATAATCATACCATCATTTGGTATAATTTGTACCTATATCCATGGGCGGAGTCACCATCCCTTTTGCCCGGGCGACTGCCCTGGCTTCTTCATCGCTCGTCTCCTGGAGCTAGCGATTCGTCTGAAGGAAAACTCTGGCCGAAAGCAGCTCTGCCTAGGCTTCAACGAAGAAATTTTGGGCCCACCAATTTTGGACCTCACTTTGGGCCAGCCAACCACCGTGTGGGCTGTGCACCTGTCCTACGGAATAGGGACCGGTCATTCCACAGAAAAAAAGCTGTAGACATATACTTTTGTACCAGTTTCAGACTGCACGTACAGTTTGAACACTGCTCGCTCCCTTTGAAAATGTACGTGCTGTTAGACTTTGTATAGCATTGTATTATGTATTTTATATATATATATATATATATATAGGGTCGCACTATTCTAAAACCGGATTCTGAGCACCGCATACCTATAAGGAGCCGACCGAGCGAGAAAAAGCCCACCGAACCGATTCGATGAAGAAAAAAAAAACCAAAACTGCTCCACCACCACGGATCTGCTCCCCCGATGGGCACCTCCCACCGGCCAACCTCCAAGCACGCTCCGGCCAGCTCCGCCTCCCGCGCCGCCGCCCCGGCCACTTCGGCGCCTCCCTCCCCCTGTACCCTCACGCCGGCGAAAGTTCCCCCTAAGCGCGCTCCGTCTAGCTTCGCCTCCCCCGCCGCCGTCCCGGGCACCTCGCGCCTCCCGCCTCCTGTAGCCTAACGCCGGCGGCGGATTCCTCTACGCACGCGCCACGGATCCTCCTCCGCCGGCCCGCTTCCCCTCCACCTGCTCACTTCCGTCCCGGTGCTCTCGCGCCGCCGGTTTCCTCCGAGCACGCGTGGCGCGGCTCCTTCTCTGCCGGTCTGCATCCCCTCCGCGGCTCTTCTCTCCAGCAGCGTGGCTCCCGTCTGATTCCACTCCCGGCGGCACCAACAGCTCGCCCGCTTTCAATTCCACCGCCGCAGGAGGCATGACGCACGCTCGATGCGGTGCCCCCCGTAGCGCTGGCTCCTGATTTCGACGGCTCTAGGAAAGATCATGCACCATCCACACCGGCAGTCCCATGCCGTTCCTGGTACATTTACTTGGACAGTACAAGCTTCTAACGGAGGCAGTGCAACCTTGAGGTGAATTAAGCGCAGATAAGGGAAGTTCAAATAGATTCAGAAGTGCAGTGCTGCTAGTTTTCTCAACCGTGCAGATTAATGCTCCTTTACTTGGCGCTGCTCTTTTTACCGTTTGCTTGCGCTGGTGCTATTGCTGTGTTCTGACATGATCCCAGCCTGTGCTCTTTGTTGTACCTCATAGTGGAAGAAGGAGCAAACACCGAGTGTGTGGTGCAAAAACCATTCCCCGCATCTATGATGGGTAGAACAAAGCATCAGGATGTCCCGAATGCTTCCATGTGATTCCTTTTTTCAAAAGATTCAGGTACTTTGTATTTGACTGCACCTACAGGTTTGTATGCCCGTCACCTGTTTGTACTTTTGCCTGATAGGTTAATGAATAGTTGCCCAATTTAAGAGCGGTTAGCACTGGTGGTACAAATTCCAGTGGAATGTATTGATATCAGGTTGCAATTAACATGTATATTCCTTGTTATTTGTAGGCTACACTTTGGTGATTTCAAGCATAATTTAAAATGGAATGTATTGATATCAGTTTGGCATCTGCATGGTGAGGGAGCGCTCTGCAAAGTGGCGAGAGCATATGCGAGCTCCACTCTAACGTGATGCCCTTTCTCCTCTATCTTTTCTGTATGTTTTCTGCTAGAGAATATTTCATAGCTGGCTCAGGCAGAACGGCACCTGTGAAGATGTAGAAAGATGAAAGAAATGCTATTGTGTGTCTATTATTTCACGTATACATTATTTGTTTTTCTTACAGATTCTAATCTAATTTTTTATTTGATAAGAAAGTGCGCGAAGAGCACTCAATCGACCCGAAAAGACAATTCTTCTCTGGGAATTACAGGGAATTGCTATTGGGAAGTACAGGGAATTGCTACGGATAAGTACAAGATTTTGCTACGAGCAAGTACAACTCTCGCTCAGAATTATTTTTTTCATAAACAGAAAAATCTTCTAACATAAATAATATTTTGAGCACCACTTTTCCTATATAGGATACGATTAGAAAAAAAACTGCGGAAATCACTTCCTCCCGCACGCCCACCAAGCCGTGCATACACTATCCCCACCACCAAGTACCTTGTTTGCCGCCACCGGCCCGCTCCCCCCACCGCCGGCCCTCCCAAGCCTACCGCCCCGCCGCGCGCTGGCTTTCCCAAGTCGTCGTCCCGCTGCGCTCTGGCCTTCCCAAGCCCCCAGCCCGCCGCGCGCCGGGCCTCCCAACCCCCACCGCCGTCGCGCGCCTAGCCTCCCGGCATCTCGTTGACCACCGACGGTGCACCCCGAGCCCCACCGGCGTCTCGTTATCCACGAGGAAGTTCAACTACTTGACGCTGAGAAGTACAAGTATTCGACACGAGCAGTACACCTGCTTAATATATGAAGTACAAGAAAACCGAGAAAATCCAAATGTACAAAAAAATATAATCCGATCATCCGCGAGGAAGTTCAAATGCTAGACACAGATAAGTACAACCATTTAACACGAGCAGTACAAGCAGTTATTATAGGAAGTAAAAGAAAACCAACAAAATCCAAATCTAGAAAAAACATAAAAAAATCCCGTCATCCGTGAGGAAGTTCAAATAGTTGATGCGGAGAAGTGCAACCATTCAACACGAGCAGTACACCCGCTTAATATAGGAAGTACAAGAAAACCGACAAAATCCAAATGTACAAAAAACAAAAATAATCCTGTCACCCGCGAGGAAGTTCATATACTTGAAAACGAGAAGCACAACCATTCGGCACGAGCAGCACACCCACTTAATATAGAAAAGTACAAGAAACCCGACAAAGTCCAAATGTAGAAAAAAAAATCCCGTCATCTGCGAGGAAGTACGTGCAGTGATTCCGAGAAGTACAGGCAGAGACAACATGAAGTACAAGCGGTAATTACATGAATTAAAAGTGTTCAAAGAAAAATACTCCCACCTAAGTTCACATAGGAAAAAACAATAATAATCCCATCACCCGTAAAGAAGTTCATATACTTGACAATGGGAAGTACAACCATTCAACACGAGCAATACTCCCACTTAATATAGGAAGTATAAGAAATCCGACAAAGTCCAAATGTAGAAAAAACAAAATAATCCCGTCATCTGCAAGGAAGTACGAGCGATGATTCCGAGAAGTACGAACACCGTATGAGAAACTTATAGTCATTTTACTGAACACTTTCGTGAAACAGCGCCGAGAAGTACAACCGCATTTCCCTAGAAGTGCAAGTTTGTGTCGAGAGAAGTTCAATGCTCTGTTTTTATGAGGCGGAAATATATTGTGCAAATCTCATCGATTTGATCACCAACCACTTCAATCATTGTCACTAAAAGGTTTATATGGTAGAGTATATGTGTAATTTCATTACCTACAACATTTTACAACAAATAAATTGATCTAATCCATCAAATTCAAATCGTTATCCCACAAAATATACTAGAAACATGATTTCAAAACTTCTAAAATTAGTTTTAAACCGTTCGGATTTGGCAAAAATGGTAGATACAAAAAAGATGCGCCATTTTGACAGCTTTCCAACTGTATATCATTTCAATTGTTTAAATACTTCGAATAGAAATCGCGGGGAAATCATTCGGTGCTCGTCACATAAAACGGGCGGACAGTAATTCGTGTATTTCTCTTAAACTGTAAGGAATTAGAGAAAACAATTGGAATAAGAAAGTTGCGCCTAGTTCATAGCTTTCCAACGCCATATCATTTGCATCATTCCGACATACGGTTGAAAAAATTCACCCAAATTACTGTCCGCTCGTTTTTGAGTACGTCCGAAACTCGGTATTTTCAAAATTGTTCAAAAACTGTGAGGATTTTGAAAAAACTTAAAACATGAAAAAGTTGCGCAATTTCATTATCTTTCCAACGGTATATCATTTGCTCAGTTTCGATAAGCGATTCGAAAATCGAACTAAAAGTTCGTTTTCTGGCCATATAGAAGCGTTTTCGTATTTTAAAAATTAAATTTAAACCGTGCAAAATCTGTGAAAAGTGTGAACATGAAAAAGTTGCGGTTTTTCATTATCTATCCAACGGTATATCATTTGCATAGTTCCGACAAATTTTGAACACTAAACAAATCGATTTCGTGATGGAAACATGGATTCCGTGAAGAACATAGAGAAGTACGAACGCACATCGCAAAAAGTTCCGGGGAAGTCCAAGACCGTGTCCAGAGAAGTACGAGTCGGTGCTCAGAATATTATTCTGCAACTGGTTGCAGAATAGTGCTGCTATACATATATATATATATATATATGAGATATGCCACCCGAATAGGGTTGAGCAAGTTCCCAAAAACATATCGTCTTACGGGTGCTTATAAAATAGACTAGATACAATATAAAATGAGTGAACCTACATATTAAAAATAGACTAGATACAAATCAAAGTGGGCGAACCAAAAAAAAGTGTTTCAACATCTTATATTTTCAAATGGAGGGAGTAGATAATAGAAACAACTTTAATTTGATCTCAAAGAAAAACTTTCCGGTCATTTAAAAATTTAAACAGTAGGCATCTACTTTTGTACCGAATTTAATAATTTATTTTTCAGACTTTTGTCAAATTCAGATTCCAATAAAAATTATGCAGTCTGAAACCTGGGACCTAAGTGTGGGACGCTTTTTTGTGTGCCTGTGCTCTAGTTCATTATGTGCATTGGATGAACTTTGGATGGTAGATGTAGGGGCGAATGTTGCAGCGTGACATGCTGTCACGCTGTGGGCATGTCACCTGATTTCACCCCGGCATCAGGAGATGTGTAGATTGCACGGGCGATGGCAGGCACAGCTCGCGGCCGGAAGTGGAAGAGAGGAGGCGGTGGCTTAGGCGTGATGACGGCAGTGGCAGTGGGAGGAAGTTAGAGGGGACTTTCAACCGGCGGAGGCCTGAACCAGGGCCAACGGGGTGGCGCAATCTCTGCAGTTTCGACAAGCTTTTGTGGTCGAGCAGTAGAGTTTCAATATTGTCTAGTGTCTAGTACCTATGAATATTTGAGCTTTTGGTCCACCATTGTGAAATGTTAAAAATATTGTATTTAGTACCGATGAACATTTTCATGTGCTATTACGCTTCTTTAGTACCGTGTCCATCTTTATACATGAAAAATCTCATTGAAGGTTCATTTTCCCTATCAGACGTCTATGTTAGTAAATGTGCATACGATTTTTTTTGTCACACTTTGGCTTCCCTAGGCTTTGAAAATTTCCTGGGTCCGCCGGCTATATCTCTCCACGGAAGATAATTTTTTAACAAGCATTGACTATTGTCGGCATTATCGGTTGTATCAAATCCATCTACACATTAGCCATAACAAATATCAGCGGGAAAACTTGACGCATGTTGAAAAACGTGGCCATTTTTTCTCTCTCTTGCTACCCCTCGCGGAGTTTGACATGGCCATTGTGTTGCTCCTTCTCATCAATTTCTCACTAGCAATCTAGCATTAACCAAAATCCATAGAGCAAGTCATTTTTCTGAGAGTAAACTTCATGTACTCTAGGCACCCTTTGCTCTCCTTGGGAACGGCTCTATCTCTAGGTAAACATGGGATTTTTACTAGTGTCCCGATGCTTCCAAATCCTAGCCAGGATGTCCGCGGGCTTCAGTATAATTGCAAAAGTAATTTCAACCAAGTTCAAAGCTTGTGTACAATGCGCCAGTGGTATGTTTATACAAACCTAGCAACGACGACTAGCGTCTAATCCTTGCTCGGCCCAGGAAGGCAAGTTGATCTTTTGTGAATTTTGATCTCATGCCACCTATCTTCTCACACTTAAAATAGACTATGTATCACATTAATGGTTGATATCACGTGGTGCAACAACCATACTCTTTCATGCATTTCAATGCAACCACATGGAGCATATATGTGTATCTACTAACAACAATTAAATCGAGCAACAAAAGAATATTTAGAATTATAAGTCACACTACTATAATTGTTCTAGTTTTCTGAAGTTTTGGTCTATGTATTGACACATAATATTTACCTATAAAGCTCCTAACATGTCAGAAAACATCAAATCTCCATTGTAAGAATACCATGAACTGAAGTGCAACGGTGCATGTGGTACATAATTCTTACAACAAGTTTATTTTGACGAATTTAAGTGAATATGCTATGGGTTTTATCATAGAATAGATGTCGCCTTTGTGTTACGTCCATGCGACCACCAATTGTATAAACATGGTTCTATCCAATGTTCTTCTCTAACTAAAAATAAAGAATAGTTGTCCTTACATCTGTTAAAAATACTCTTCAAAAGCAATCTATGTACAATTTTGGTAAAATGTAGAAATATCCAATGTCAGATGGTCATTTTTACAACAAGATATACAAATGAAGGGATTCACTTTCACCTATCTGGAGACCATGGGTTGATACATCTATATTGATTATGACTATGTGGGCCCTTTCTTCTACAAATATTTCAACCTCTTGTTGACAGCATTAGTATGCCTTCTTTGATTCATAGGATAGGAAAAGCATAAGAATAGAAAAACATAGGATTGAAATATCATGCATACTTGAATCCAATGAAAAGAGTAAGCGTGTTTGATTGTAGCAAATAATTTTTTTATGAGATATGACCTAATTTTTTTCTATAGGACTTACATTACAATATTCCTGTAAGATTAGTTTCTCTAGGATATGTTCCTATAAATTAAACAACTTGTGTAGAAATTTTTTCTGTAACATCCAAATTCTACATAATTTCTATATAAAAATCAGATGAATTAAAGGAGGTCAATAATGTTATTTTTAGAGAATAGCAGCACTAGTTTTGTTTGTCAAGGGGACAATCTGTGTGTCTAATGTTTCATTATCAATTGTATTTGTCGAACTCTGCTTAATTTACAGGTGCGATTCAATCTTAAATACTCCCTCCGATTCATATTAGTTGTGTCATCGTGGTGAACAGACAGATGCCATAGGATGGCTTAAGTTGGGGCCAAATGGGCGCTAGAGGATTCGGGGGAGGGTTTTTGATTAGATTGGATGAACTTCCGGGTGCTTTCCTCAAGAACTTGGCCTAGGCCAGAGGTAGAAGAAGAGAGACACAAGGAATAACTCTGCTCTAGATCTCTCTATTCCATGATAGAACAAGGTTACAGGTTTCTGGACACAAGGTTCGTACATACATGCCCGCGATGGGGGTGTGCCCCCTCTCCTTATATAGGGGAGAGGGTGGCTTACAGGGGAAGAAACCCTAATGGCATCTTTGAACAGACAAACTACTTTACAAAGTTACTTTAATCAAAGGTGACGCCGGTATCTTCTTTAATCAGGGAGGCTGACGTCCTCCGGTTGCTTTTGGCATCACCTTCCTCTTTGGCGTCAGGGCTTCGTTTAAAGCTACTTTGCTTAGGTCATCCTTGTCCTCTAGCTCTTGAGAGAATCTTTGACCAGTCCTGCCGACGTGCTACAGTGCACTTCCTACCGGCAATCCGGTGTCTTCTTATCTCATACCGGTATGCCTCTCTTTGGGATACCGGTAAGATTTACTCAGCCCAAAAGCTTATCCGGAATGAACTCCAAACCGGTATCTTGATGGCTCAAACCATCCGGTTTGGCATGCCTTTGGCATACCGGGGGTCATCCCCCCAACATTAGTCCCCGAAGCTGGTATAGTCCGGTGGATCTCATCCGACGGGCCATAGAAGGTTCCCATCTTACAAGGCACCGGTTTAGTCATTCCGGCACCCTGCTCAGCTCTTCCGGCATCTTTGCCTTAGTTTCTTTCTATTACCTTCCGGATTCTTTCGGTACCTATGACATTAAACTCCTCCTCGGCGAAGTCGAGAATTTCTCGGGTACAGTGCCTGTCAGACACATGCGCACTGTATCTGACGCGCCAGTACCATGGGTCACTTCCCTTCGGCTTCTGCGCCTGCATTTATGGCGCCGCACCGGATCCCCGCTGCCGTTCCAGATCCGTGCGGCCTCCCTGTGGCATTTTGTTTTTCGCGCGTGTATTGTCGCGCCACGTGGCGGCCCATGAACTGAACCGCCGCGGCCCAGCGGTTGCCAGCCCACTACTTTTTCTTCCTACTTAAGGGAGGTGCGGTTCCACTTCATCTTCTTCTCCGCATTCACGACTCCCTCGCGCACTCAGAGCTCTTAGCCCTCTTGCGCCTTTGCTGCCGCCGTTCGTCGCCAGAGCTCCGCCGCCCGGTGAACCTCCGCTCCGACTCCGCCAAGCTTCTCCGAGCCTCGCCGCGCAGCGATTCACCGCTGCACGTCTGCTGCCGCCGCACCGTACATTCTCCGGCGACTTCTTCTCTTCTTCTTCGCCGGACCTCGTCGGCGACTGCAGGTTCGCTGCTTCTCCGGCGACCATCTTCAGCGTTTCGCGCCGCCCCAGGTTAGCCTCAATGCTTCTTTGCCCTCTTCTTTCTCGTCTTCCAGATCTTGGGCCGGTAGAGTATTTACTCTTTCTTTTCTTTTCTTTTGCTTTTTTCTCTTAATCGTAGATCTCCGCACAAGGGTAGATCTTGGGAAATCAGTTTTTGAGTAGAATCCGGCGTCTCTCAGATTCGTATGTCTAGCGAGGATCATCTTTCCGAATCCTCCTCCAGTAGCCACCAAAGTGAAGCTTCCGACGGGCTCTCAGCTGATCTTGCCCGGATGGAAACCGATACCGGAAAAGGTCAAGAGGCCGGCAGCTCTAGCCAAGCTTCCGAAGTAGATCTATCCGGTGTCACCCGTGGGGCCTGGAAGGGCTCTGACGCGACACAACACGAAATTGACTGGCTGTACCGGTCTAGAAGGATACCGGAAGGAGTATCCTGCCGGCTTCCGCGCGACGAGATCGAACCGGTACTTGAACCCGGTGAGTTCGTTGTTTTCCTTGCTCACTTCGAGCGCGACTTCGGCCTTCCTGCCTCTGATTTCTTTCGCCGGTTTCTGGATTTTTACCAACTCCAGCCTCACCACCTTCCTGGCAATGCCATTTTCTACCTTTCTTGTTACGTTTCCTTCATGGAGGGCTACATTGGCCTCCGTCCCACTCGCGAGACTTTTGCTCGCTTCTTTTCTCTTCGGATCAATTCCGTCCAGGGCAAGGACATTCCCAAGCCCAAACCCCCCGTTCAATGCGGGTCTTGCATCATCGGCTCCCGTCAAGGGAGCCCCTTTTTCAAATTATCCGGTCTCGAGTCATGCCGGGCATGGCAAGAGACCTTTTTCTACGTGAAGAACACCGGCGTCGCGGATCTCATCAATCTGCCGGCTTTTAATCCGGGAGTGCCTACGAAGGTCAATTGGGGCTACAATCCTGGGACCAATCATATAGAGACGAACCGGATTGTACGCTTCATGGAGCAGCTGATGAGGGAGACAGACATCTGCTCTGACGACATCATCCGCACCTTCATCTCACGCCGGGTGCTTCCCCTCAAGCGTCGGGGCCATAAAATAAGCGAAATGTACGGCCCTGGCGATCCTACCAAGATCACCGGCCTCCCTCTAAGCAAGGAGGATGTAGTCCTTAAGGCTAGGCAAATCTGCCAAACCGCCATGCCGATGGACGGGGAGTGGGGCTTCCTGCCTCTTAGCTCCACCAACCCTCCAACTGATGAAGTAAGAGATTATGCAATCCGGGTTGTTTTCCGGTAGCTTTTCGATGTATGACTAACTGTCTTTTTATTCCTTTCCAGGCAAAACAGCGCTTCCCTCGCATCGCGGCGGAGCAGCGAGGCCCTTGCCGGAAGCGGCCTCTGGACACGGTGGACCCGGATCCTTACATCCATTGGACCGACCTCAAGATGGGCCGCACCCACACCCCACGCCCCGGTAACTTCTCATCCGAAGCTTCCGGTTCCGACGATGATGTTACTATTCTTGAGGTATCTCATTCTTTCACCTCCTCATATGTTTCCTTGTTGCAGATGCTCCCTCAGCCAGCGCCAACCCACAGGTTGTGGAGCGCGCTGTGCCGATTCAGGCCGAGGTTGGCGATGAGGGCAAGAAGAAGAAGGCGTCGGCATCTGAAGCCAGCCCCAGCGAGGCTCCTCCCGCCAAGCGCCCCCGGCAAGAAGTTGTCGGCGGGAAGACGGTCTCCACTGATACGTCCAAAACGTATCTACTTTCCCGAACACTTTTGCTATTGTTTTACCTCTAATTTGTGTATTTTGGATGCAACTAACACGGACTAACGCTGTTTTCAGCAGAATTGCTCTGGTGTCTCGTTTTTTGTGCAGAAATCAAACTTTCAGGAAAATCCTCGGAATTTATGCGAAATGTCTTATTTTCCCAGAAGATTGACGGAGCCAGAAGGGCAAGCCAGGTGGAGGCCCGAGGCCCCCACACACTAGGCCGACGCGGCCCAGGAGGGGGGCGCGCCGCCCTGTTGTGTGGCCGCCTCGGCTGGCCCCCAACGCCCTCCTTTGGACTACTTAACGCCTTCGACCTAAAAACACACGGGGGGTTAGAAGAAATCGCCAGAAGACATCCAGTACGCCGCCACCGTCGCGAAACTCCGTCTCGGGACCAGAAACTCCGTTCTGGCACTCCGCCGGGACGGGAATTGGAGGAGATCATCGCCATCATCACCACCGACGCCTCTCCATCGACCAGCCATGTTTCCCCCATCCATGTGTGAGTAATTCCCCCGCTGTAGGCTGAAGGGGATGGTAGGGATTGGATGAGATTGGTCATGTAATAGCTTACGATCGTTAGGGCATAGTGCCCAGTGTCCGTAATTGGTACTTTTATGATATTGTTGCAACTTGTTATGCTTAATGCTTGTCACTAGGGCCCGAGTGCCATGATCTCAGATCTGAACATGTTATCAATTCATGATGATATTCATTGCTTTATGATCTTACCTGCAAGTTGTATACACGTATCGCTGTCCGGAACCCGAGGCCCCAAAGTGACGAAATTGGGACAACCGGAGGGGAAGGCGGTGATATGAGGATCACATGTGTTCACGGAGTGTTAATGCTTTGCTCCGGTGCTCTATTAAAAGGAGTACCTTAATTTCCAGTAGATTCCCTAGAGGCCCGGCTGCCACCGGCTGGTAGGACAAAAGATGTTGTGCAAGTTTCTCATTGCGAGCACGTACGACTACATATGGAACACATGCCTATTGATTGATTAGTACTTGGATACCGTTTTATTATTATCTGCAAATGCCCTGCCTTGATTGTTACATGAATTTCTCTCATCCATGCAACGCCCGTTCATCCATCCCTGTGCCTACAATATTTTAATCCTGCTGTTTACTATGATCACTACTCGCTGTCTTTGTTACTCGCCGTCGTTATTTCATTATCGCTATCGCTATAAAACCATTACTCTTGATAAACTCTTGCGAGCAAGTCTCGTTTCCGTGTGCAGCTGAATTGACAACTCCGCTGTTAAGGCTTACAAGTATTCTTTGTCTCCCCTTGTGTCGAATCAATAAATTGGGTTTTACTTCCCTTGAAGACTGTTGCGATCCCCTATACTTGTGGGTTATCAAGACTATTTTCTGGCGCCGTTGCCGGCGAGCATAGCTTTATTTGCAAGTTCACTTGGATTGATATTGTTCGCTGCAAATTCTCCATCATGGGTAAACCTCGCGATACTAAAGTCGCCATAGTACCATCCACTACAAGAAAAGGTACAACTCTGAGTACCTCTGCTGCTCTTGATTCACCATCCGTGATAGATAAACTTGTTTCACCACCACAAGCTTCACATGCTGGTACTTCTGCTAGATCTGAAAATTCCTCTCATAATTTTGATGATGCTTCTGTTGTGCTTGATAATGATGGTTCATTAGGATCTTTTCTAGATGATACAATTGCTAGGTCTAGACAAATTGAAAATACTCGAAACTCCTAATGAAGATGCTCGCTACACTCGTTAATTCACCTCGAGTCTCGTTGAATACTCTAGTGATGATCTTGATGAAGATTATGTAGAACTTGATGATGATTTTATTGAGAAATGCAATGCTACTACCGATGCAAGAAAAATTAAAAAGTTTCTTGCACAACATACCGTTAGATATAAACCGTCTCCCGATCCTAAATTTGCCACATCTCCTATAAACATTAAGGATAAGGATTATGATTTTTCTCTTGATTTGTCTCATATATCTATTATTGAGAAAACACCTTTTTGTGGTACTGAAAAAGAAAGTGTCGTAGAACACATGATTGAGCT
Organism: Lolium rigidum; assembly: GCF_022539505.1. NCBI lineage: Eukaryota > Viridiplantae > Streptophyta > Magnoliopsida > Poales > Poaceae > Lolium > Lolium rigidum. The sequence goes on along the minus strand of NC_061510.1, from coordinate 101,478,895 downwards.
ATCTACTCTGAGTAGCTTGTTTTCTGATGATGTTAAGAAGCGTACTTATTTCGTTGCTAAAATTTTCCCTTTCTTATTAAAGGATGATGCTAAAACTTGGTATAATAGTTTGCCACCTAATTCTATTAATAGTCCAATAGAATTGCTTGATGTTTTCTTCCGGCAATACTTTCCTGCTAGTGCTCAATATATTGCTTTGCAGAGAATTTATAATTTTGATCGTGAAGATGGAGAGAAATTGCCTGAGGCTTGGGCTAGATTTTGCTCTCTTATTAGAGCTCGGCCTGAACATGATTTGGAGAAGCATGATTTACTTGATATATTTTATAGTGGACTAACCATTGAGTCTAGGGCATACCTGGATAGTTGTGCTGGTTGTGTTTTCAGGAAAAGAACTCCAGACGACGCTGATACGTCTCCGACGAATCGATAATTTCTTATGTTCCATGCCACATTATTGATGATATCTACATATTTTATGCACACTTTATGTCATATTCGTGCATTTTCTGGAACTAACCTATTAACAAGATGCCGAAGAGCCGCTGTCGTTTTCTCGCTGTTTTGGTTTCGAAATCCTAGTAACGAAATATTCTCGGAATTGGACGAAATCAACGCCTGTGGTCCTATTTTGCCACGAAGCTTCCGAAGACCGAAGGAGAGTCGAAGTGGGGCCACGAGGTGGCGACACACCGGGCGGCGCGGCCCGTGCCCCGGCCGCGCCGACCTATGGTGTGGGCCCCTCGTGCCGCCTCTTACCTCGCCCTTCCGCCTACAAATAGCCTCCGTCGCGAAACCCCCAGCACCGAGAGCCACGATACGGAAAACCCTACCGAGACGCCGCCGCCGCCAATCCCATCTCGGGGATTCTCGGAGATCTCCTCCGCACCCTCGCCGGTGAGGGGATTCATCTCCCGTGAGGACTCTTCACCGCCATGGTCGCCCTCCGGAGTGATGAGTGAGTAGTTCACCCCTGGACTATGGGTCCATAGCAGTAGCTAGATGGTTGTCTTCTCCTCATTGTGCTTCATTGTTGGATCTTGTGAGCTGCCTAACATGATCAAGATCATCTATCTGTAATGCTATATGTTGTGTTTGTCGGGATCCGATGGATAGAGAATACTATGTTATGTTAATTATCAAGTTATTACCTATGTGTTGTTTAAGATCTTGCATGCTCTCCGTTATTAGTAGAGGCTGTGACCAATTTTTCGCTATTAACTCCAAGAGGGAGTATTTATGCTCGATAGTGGGTTCATGTCTCCGTGAATCTGGGGGAGTGACAGAAACCCCTAAGGTTATGGATGTGTTGTTGCCACTAGGGATAAAACATTGATGCTATGTCCGAGGATGTAGTTATTGATTACACTACGCACCATACTTAATGCAATTGTCTGTTGTTTTGCAACTTAATACTGGAAGGGGTTCGGACGATAACCTGACACTACAAGAAAAGTTCTGATAGACAACGTCTCAAAATCGTCCGCTAAGGGGTATTTTTCGTCGCCTATGGGCCTAACCCGACGATATGGGTTCTGTTGTGGAAACTACGTCAGGCAAAGTCCTACGACGATTTTTTCGGTCCGTCGCGCTTGGGCGCCCTTCCGCCACGGAAAATCGGACCGTTGCCCAAGTGTTTCC